>NC_089822.1:180484751-180803918 GCF_035046505.1 Tiliqua scincoides
GCTCAGAGGCCAGGGTTTCCCACTTGTTGAGGTCCACTCCTAAGGCCTTCAGATCCCTCTTGCAGATGTCCTTGTATCGCAGCTGTGGTCTACCTGTAGGGCGCTTTCCTTGCACGAGTTCTCCATAGAGGAGATCCTTTGGGATCCGGCCATCATCCATTCTCATGACATGCACGAGCCAACGCAGGCATCTCTGTTTCAGCAGTGCATACATGCTAGGGATTCCAGCTCGTTCAAGGACTGTGTTGTTTGGAACTTTGTCCTGCCAGGTGATGCCGAGGATGCGTCGGAGGCAGCGCATGTGGAAAGCGCTCAGTTTCCTCTCCTGTTGTGAGCGAAGAGTCCATGACTCACTGCAGTACAGAAGTGTACTCAGGACGCAAGCTCTGTAGACCTGGATCTTGGTATGTTCCGTCAGCTTCTTGTATGTGTGTATGTGTATGTGTGTGTATGTATGTATGTATGTGTGTGTGTGTGTGTGTGTGTGTGTGTGTGTGTGTTTTAATAAATTCCTTTTTTATAACGTACTGTTCTCCCACCTAGCTACTTGCATCCAGAACAGAGCTTTGCCAGCACCCTGGAAAGACTACTAAGCTAGGACACATCTAGAAGCACTGAGCTGTGGGTGATATTGGGCACCTTGCTGGGATCAAGCCCTTCAGCCTGATTGCCACACACACACAAAAATCCTGCTTTGGTGGTAGCAGAGCAGAGTTGCCCAATATACAGAAAGTTCAGGTTCATGACATGATCAAAGGAACAAAGGAATCCGGCTTTTAAATTTCTCAGTTTTCTCCAGATATGGGGAGAAAAATCTGGTACCGGGAAAAATCTGGTACTGTATGATCGTTTATCATACAGTAAAGGGGCAGCCGCAGCTTAAAAAATAGCCCTCGAGAAAAACGAAGCCCAATCACAAGAACATTTTTGGCTACCTGGGCAATGCAAATGTTCAGATGTGTTAAGTAACAGACCCCAACATTACCAGTGCAACGTTCAAGTCCTGCTTGTCCCCACAATGGCAGTAGGGCTCCTGTTACTGGCATGGGAGACAAAGCCCATTCCATGAGGATGGGACACATATGAAAGTGGTTTCAGGAAGTGCATTCCAAACTAGTGGCTGCTGCACTGGCTGAGGGTGTTGCAAACATGCCATAAAGCACATTTGTGGCATCCGGAGAGTAAGCAACACCAGTGGGGAGGCCTGTGCCACCCCAAAAATGCAGCATCCAGAAGGCCAGCTGCCGGCAGAGGTAAGAGTCATGCTGGGAGGCGGGCAGCAGGCGGTGGATCAGAGGAAGGGAGGGGGCATTTTTGGGTGGGGTTGGAGGCCTAGGTGGGGATGGGAGCAGCAGAGCAGGCTGCCACCATATCCTGTCCTCCCTCCTGAGTTTCAATGTCCTACATGGGGCTGCCTGGACTTCCACCAGCTAAATAGCTGGCACAGATCTGAGTAGCCCCATTGGGCAGGCTGGGGTATTATTCACAGTAAGGGTAAAAATATTCCCTTATCCTTAAGAGATCTTGAACCTGCTCAAAACTTGCTATGGCCTATCACCTGCCTGCTCCTGCACAGGTTAGGATTGGGCTGTCAGTTGTTCACAATGTCCCCTCTGGTATTATGGAACAAGTAGAAGTACTAGTTATTGATATGTGGCTGTTCATCATGTGGATTGGACCATTTTTGTGTACTTATGCATGTGTGTACATGTGTGTCTGTGGCTGCAATCCTAACCACACTTTCCTGAGAGCAAGCCCCATTGAACAAAATAGGACTTACTTCTGAGGAGACCTGGTTAGGCTTGTGCCCTGTGAGTGTCTGTGTGCTAGTATGCTGCTGCTTGGAAAACAAGGCCCACCCAAAAAAATTTTGTGTGCAAAAAATGATACCATCTGCATAATGACCTTCTCAACATAACCTGCTCCATGGTGGCTGCATGTAGACTGGGCCTTCTGCTTTCTTGTAGCAAGCCCGCTGGATTCTTGCTAAACTTGGCTTCCAAAGATTACCTTCTAGATTGATCAGAATACAGCTGGGGTGCCACAAGACTTTGTTATTCTTCTCATAATTAATGTCAATTAAAAATGAACAGAGTATATTACTGAATGCAAAGCAAGGGCCCTGACACAAAAACCATCCTCTATTTTGCTTTGTATTCGTGTGTTCAAATGAACTTTGAAATAAATTAATCTCCCCAATGTATAGTTTTGCCCCGGGAGTGGCGAGGGGTAAATCTGCCACTGTTTAATAGGTTTACTGAGATCTTATTTTCTGTTTCACATGTCCTTCAGAAGAAATTTGCTATCCCCTTTTATTATCCCACCTTGGATTACGTGCTAATGGAATTATTAAAATTAAGTAGCACTAAATTATAATATTTATTACTTTAAGAGGATTAACATAGTACAAAAACAAAATGAGGCCAATAGCACTCCTACAAAGAATCTAGGATAATTAAAATCTAGAAATGAAATGAACCGAAAGAGATTTATAGTGAAATTCCCACCATCCTGTGTGAAAAGCATCCCTGCAGTTAATAGGGATGGAGACCTAAGGACAATATATCAATCTTCCAAGATATGGCTACCTTATATAACATACTAAAATGAGAGATTTCTAGCAGCAGCTTTGTGGTAAGCGATATAGATATCCTGATTAACTTAGTATGCATGGATTTCTGCTGCTTTTGTGTCTTTTCTAATGATGAACTCATTTTTATAATCCTATTGATTTTTTTAAAAAATGGCTTATTATGCCATGACAAAGGACACCTTACTGTGCGGGGAAAAATACTTAAAGAGCAGCTTGTCACCCATCTCCAGGCCTTACTCAGTCACTGTGCTATGAAGAGAAGTCTGGAGAATGTTGCGTGATTGTTCAGGGATGTGTAGGTGAGAGAGGGAGACAAGCAAAGCAAGGAAGTTAACACCCTTGTTCTCCTTCTTCAACTAGACCAGTAAGAGGGCTGTCAATGGACAAATAGAGTCAAAATGGGGTGGAATGCTTGTACTGTGACCATTCACAGTGCTGGTACTTCACAAGTATAGTAGTGAAACACTGTATTTGTGAAACCTGCCCCACATGTTTGCCAGTGGAAAATTGTATGTGTGATTTTGATGTGATCAAAGGGTCAGGGGAAGCACAGGGGATTACCACAAGGTAATCTGGTCCTTCTCAGTGCTATCCAGGAGAAAATTACAGACACTGCAATTTTCAAATGTAGCTAACACAGACCAAGGACATGCTTTTATTAATAGGCTTTGCCAACTAGGTTCAAGGTAGTTTCATGCAATCCAAACACACACACCCAAGTGTCAGGAACCTGCCATAATAAAGCATGTTCGCAGGTACTTGGAAGGAAGCTGAACCAGCACACAGACTTGCACTGGCTCAGCAGCCCCAGAGCCATGCTGGTGAGTCTGTGCTGGCCTAGGGAGGCCAGCAGGGGGTGGGAGAGGGTGGTGGGAGGGCAGAATGGAGGTGTTCTGAAATGTGGGGAGGATGGTCCAGGAGGTAAATTGGGTCTGGGAGTGGGAGGATAGGACCAACCTGGGTGACCTAGACTAGATCCTAACTCCCAGCCCCGGCCCAATCAGCATTACATGGGCCACTCGGATTTGTGCCCACATAATTGTGGGCATAGATCAGAAGAGGCCCATAGGGCTGGGTGGTGAGTGACATCGGGTAAAGGGATATAAATCCCCTTACTCCAAGTTGAGGCCCAAGCCTGTTCCTACCCTGTGCTGGATTCAGCGCAGGCCAGCTGGCCTGTGTTCTAGCTCAGGTTGGGATTGCCTCATTAACCTTAACCTCATTAGTTATCTGGCAACATCACTGCTATTTGACATTTGATTTTAACTGGTGCTGAGCCACCAAATAATTGAAGCTGTGCAAACCAGTGATCAGGCATGAAAAAGGCAAACTTTGGGTGGTATTTCAGGAAACATTTTGTCCTCTCAGAAGCTCCTTTCTTTGTGATGAAAATGTTCGTTGAAGAACATTCAGTACAATCCTACTAATGCCTCATAAATTCCACATGTGCAGTTCCAGCAAAAAAGAGAAAATGTCTTGGGGAAACAAAGAGAGAGTAAAAGGTGTGAGTTCATAATTAAGCTTTGGAAAGCAATAAAAGACATTTGATTTTGTATAGGAAAGATTCTATAGAGCAGAGGAGGCTAATTGAAGTTTAGCATTGGACCAAGAAATGTAGAAATAAGTTGGAGTATCTTCAGAACAGCACGGCATAGGTTATGTGTACCTTGCAGACGAAACATATTGGGGAAAACCAATCTTACCTGGGCTGAGCAATGGAGGCATGCCTCTTCTGCTGGTGCGGATTGCCATAAAGCAGTCAGTGCAGGGCTGGCCATAAAAGGTACTCCAGCAGCAAGTGAAGCTGTGCACTGCTGGATTGCCAGTGAGAAGGCCAGAGCCTTCCTGTGTGCTCCAGAGCAACCAGACACCGATGACAACAGAGGTAAAGAGAGGTGGGACCAGTAGCGTAGCTAAAGAACGTGTAGCCTGGTGCAGAGCTCAAAATGATGCCCCGGAAGTGATGTCGCAACCGGAAGTGACATCACACCCAGGCTTTCTAAAAAATGAAAATCAAGAGAAAACCAGCAGCTCCCCCAGCAGCTCGCCACCCACTTGCTCTGCCACCTCCCCCCAGCCAGTGGCATAGCTAAGGCATCTATCTGCTACCTGGGATCAAAGAAGATTATGTAGCCCCCCATGACAAAAATCAAATTTAATTAAGTAAATAAATAAAGTGTGCCCCTTATTGGTTAGACAGACAAAAGAAAATATTTCTTTACTCAGTGTGTGGTTGGTCTGTGGAACTCCTTGCCACAGGATGTGGTGATGGCATCTGGAAGCCACGATCCTTTTCCACCAACCACACGCTGAGTAAAGAAATATTTTCTTTTGTCTGTCCTAACTCTCCCAACACTCAATTTTAGAGGATGTCCCCTGGTTCTGGTGTTATGTGAGAGTGTAAAGAGCATCTCTCTATCCATCCCCTGCATAATTTTGTATGTCTCAAACATGTCCCCCTCATGTGCCTCTTTTCTATGCTGAAGAGGCCCAAACGCCATAGCCTTTCCTCATAAGGAAGGTGCCCCAGCCCAGTAATCATCTTAGTCGCTCTCTTTTGCACCTTTTCCATTTCCGCTATGTCCTTTTTGAGATGTGGCGACCAGAACTGGACACAATACTCCAGGTGTGGCCTTACCATCGATTTGTACAATGGCATTATAATATTAGCCGTTTTGTTCTCAATGCCTATACAATACATAATATTATGTTCTTTGTGCTAAATAACAAGCCTGTCTTCTCGATGATGTAGAATTGATATGTACTGTTATATTTTGGGGGGGGAAAGACAAGGTTAAGGTAAGGTTGGCACAAAGGAACTTTTGTTGCACCTTTGACAACTGCATGCAAGGCAGAAATTTGACAAGTGCAGCTTTCAGTGCTAGGAGAAAGTGAACCTATGGAATTTCTGTGTGTCAACCAAGTGTAATTGAGGATCGGGATGTTGTTCTGAAATGTTGGTTTGACTGTCTGGGCCCATGAATCAGCCTGAATTTAAAGTGGATGAAGCATGAACTGCAGCTGGAATGACCAACCTGAGTAAAAAACCTTCCATGAACAGAGATTGAACTTGTCTTGTTAGGCAAGTTAGAAAAAAAAAGAGTCTAAAGGAAAATATTTCACTAATAGTTTATAGGCATAATGCGGTTGAAGGAGAAGAGCTATCCAAGTTACAGCAGGCTGTGAATAAAAGAATGTATGACTGCTAGACCCTGGTCATTAATAATTGAGGCTAGAAACCAGAAGACCTATTAGACGTGTAAGGCTCTGGAGAGTACTCTAGAACAATTGTGGAATAAAAGAATTTCATTGGCAACCTTAGCTACATTCAAACATTTTACTTTATTTCACTCTGGACTCAGGAAGAGTTTTTTTTTCTCCAAATACTGTCCGGTATCTGGAACTGCCATGGGACAAGATAGCAGCAGGGACTGTGGGACCCAGGATGCCACTTGATGCCATCTCAGCTCCACCACCTTTGCAAAACAAAAACCCCCAAACCTTTACCATGTTCGTGTGGGCTGCTGTCAAACCCAGAAGTGCAGGACTTCTTGTGTAATGTACAGGGATAGTGCAAATGTTCTCATTGTCCCTGTAAACAAAACCATGAGTCCACCATTTCCAGGTTTAACCACAGGGAACCCAGTAACAAAGGAAATTGTCTGCTTCTTGCTCAAGTGATCAGAAATTGTAGGGAGGAGACTTCTGCAGCTTAAAATTGAACAGGCCCATCTCTGCTTCATTTGCTCTTTGTGAGAATTAGGCCTCAGTCCCATTAAGATTAATGGATTTATTACATCAGTCACCACCAAGTTCCATTCTACTGATTTCAGTGTGAATATCTCAATGGACTGTAGCCAATAGGCTGGTGATACAATAGTGCATTGAATTTAGTTTACTCACAGCCCAATCCAACATAACTCGCCACACAGTGGTGCAGTGGCACTGGCGTGGGTTACACTGCATCACACAGGGGATTTTTGACTGTTGGAGGTCTCCTTGAGACTGGCCCTGCCTTGTATTTGATCTAGTTGAGGGTAGCACTTTCCAGTCACCCTCATAATGCTGAGAGTTTTCTGTCTGCTAGACACAAATACAAAGCTCCTTTGGCACTGAGCATTGAACAATCAACAAGCGTATCAGGATCCCAGCATTCAGATGTAGATGTTCCCTGGAAAAAAAATATGAGAGAAGTTACATAGATAGGCTGTCAAAATTATTTCCTTCCCATGTGCCTTGATGTCTACATGGAAAGGCTATAACATCCTTCTAACTGATTCTCTTCCATTCTCTTTTACACAAACCTATTCTGTTTCGTTCTATGGCACAATCAGCCAGTGCTCTTCATGGTCAAATGTCTTTTTCCTCCATCCTGGCCAGGATAAATCTATGCCAAAATGTGCTGTAGCATTTTAAGCAAACAAATTACAAAATTTTATTTCCCACATATTTAACTTATTTTTGAAGTCAACACTGTAATTGCCCTTGGCTACAGCCTGACTTCTGAACTTGATTTAAAGCCAATTTTAAATCTGTGAGAGAGCTAGGCTGTTTATTTATGTGTCTGTGGGGGGCACGGGACACATTCTGTTTTGAATTTTATCCATCACAGCTTAAACGGTTTCCATGGGTAGTGTAATATTTCCCAAGAGAACAATATATTTCCCTGAAAGATCCTCCACTTGGTATTTGGAATAGTTTTCAACCAAATATACATATTTCTGAAAATGTATTTCTTCAGCAATGTTTATAAATAGGACTGAAATAACCTAAGGAAAAGGAAGAGCCAGTTCTCACATCACCTGCTGCGCAATAAATGTCTGTGAAATCATTATAACCAGAGGCCATTACTGCTAGACTACCAGTCAAAATTGCATAGGCCTTTAGGCTTCTTTGCGGACAGTGTCCTCCACTCCTCCGCATTTTGAACACCGCTACTTTGAACTCACTCTGAACTATGAACATAGTACTGAGAATACCAATGATGAAAAATCCCCATAATCAAGGCATCTGTAATGTATGTGCATGTCTTACAGTGCAGCCATTTGCAGGAGATCTCACTGTTTTATAATTCTCACTGTCTTCAGTAGGGTATGTTCAGCAGGGATGTATGGTAAGGAGAGGCAGAGCCTCACCTGTCATACTCCCATGAATATAGCCTCATGTATGCAGGTCACTGCTACAGCTCTTATCTCTCCCCATATACAGTAAGAGGTACTCCTTAAATCCTATATCATCACAGGTATGCAGCCTGAGCTTCCTGCTCTTCCAGGAGGCACACAAAAGGCTTGATGGCTCACCCATCAGAGAGGGCCCTGCTGGAAATAGGCATGGCCAGGGCATGTTATCCTAGGCTCTCTTGCACGTTGCTGTAGTCACCAGGAATGGTTATTGATGGCAAGGGAAAGGGGCTGTGTACAGAGTGTGTTGAGGCATGCTACAAAACAGTGCTTCCCCCCTCTGAGAACACTACTTTTCTGCTGTGGAAGAAGGGAGTAATAGAAAGCACAGGAGGAGGGCAAAACAAGCACTGTGTCTAGTGGTTAGTGACAGTCTTCCCACAACTTGCTCTCCCCCCTTTACTCTCCCACTGGTTGGCACTGATTTCAAAAAAGACAGGGCTACTGCAGGAAGATGTCCTGGCTGCTTTTAGGATGCTGAGACATCATATAAGTCCCTAGAGGGCTAAAATGATGGAAAAACTAGACTTAGAGAAATGTCAAGGATTTCTGCCACACTCTCAGCCTGTAAAATGAAAATAATATTGATGGACTTCAGGTTTAATGACATAAGGCAAAGTTATTACCTACGTTAGCTTTCAGGGTGGGGTGGCCTTGAAATCTAAATTTTAATGTGGTCTCATAATGTAATCTGCCTTCTGGATAGATATATACACATTATTTTTTGTTGAAGAAATTCTTTCAAAGTTGTTCTCAATTCCAGAGCTTTTTTAAATTTAGCTTTAATTTAGATTTTTTGAGGCAAGTCCATTTTTTTTTTCACAAATGAGAGAAAAGAATGGATTTCTCAAATGGTTGGCAACCTTCAGTCTCGAAGCCTACAGCACCTACAGCACCTAAGCCTACAGCACCCGTTATTCCCAGGCGGTCTCCCATCCAAGTACTAACTAGGCCTGACCCTGCTTAGTTTCCAAGATCAGGAATGTGCAGGGTAACAGTTGCTGTCAGAGACTTTTGGCAGAATAAGAGAGAGAGAGAGAGAGAGAGATTTTCCAAAAGTGGACACATACACAGGAAGTCAGCAGGGTATCAGAGGCAAGAAGGCTTGAGCCCAGGCCAGGAAGGTCCATGGCTGATCACTGAAGCAAAGGAGATATGGATCACATCTGGTTCTTAGGACTTTTCCAAACCATTTATGGATGTATCACCCACACACCCACTCTTTTTCCCCCCTGTGGCTTTTAATATATGAAAAATAGCAGCTATTACAGAACACATCATGTTCTCTTTGAAATATATTGCACTTTTTTATTTTAAAAAACTTGAAAGAACTTTGATACTGAGAGAGAATATCAAGATAGAACTGACTTACTGTATCTTAACATTAGCAAATGCTTTCCTTTGCACAGTGGGTGAAGAGAATTGTGACTAATACAGTCACCTGGGGAGTAAGGAAGAATGAAACCATGTGCTCTGTTTGAACACAACTTTTGAGTTACCGGGGGGGGGGGTGCTGGGACAAAGTCCTGCATTGGACCTCCCGATGGCACTCCCCATCTGCCCACTGATGACACACTTGGTGTTGCCATTGCTACTGGCTTGGTCAGATGGGTCCTCTTATAGATATGAGACTTTGGTCAGTGGCCCATCTGGGAAACCTTTGATGCCACCCCTGGAGGGACCTTTTCTACAATAAGAGATAGCTCATAAAATATGTAGAAGGAGCTGCACCTTTTTGATCTAAACTGCTTATTATCACTATTCACTGTGTCTCTCGTGATCCTGTACACATCTGTACCGGGATTAAAGAATGTTGTAGAAAAAAATCAGGTAAGAAGAATATAAATGTTCAGGATTAGAGAATTTGCTTAAGATTCCCTACTTCTCAGTTTAAGGTGAAGCCAAGAACTGGGCTTTAAGTGGCTTTCATAGTGAATATCACTGGGTTAGAGCACTTGGTCAGTTTTTCTTCTATTTACCATTTGTATCTTACTGTACTCTTTTGTCTTAGCTGAAGAGGCCAGAAATAATTTTGTCTGAATCAACACATACCATTCAAGCTCCAGACCCATCATATTATAAAGTAAATTTCCAAATCAGGCTGAAATTCTAATTATATATAGTTGGAAAGGAGTACACTGAAATCAATGGGACTTATCTCTTGTTGGCAACCTTCAGTCTCAAAAGACTATGGTATCGCGCTCTGAAAGGTGTTTCTGGCACAGCGTCTAGTGTGGCTGAAAAGGCCAATCCGGGAGTGACAATCCCTTCCACACTGGGAGCAAGTGCAGTCTGTCCCTGGTCTGTCTCCTTGGCTATGGGCCTTCCTTCTTTGCCTCTTAGCCTCAGACTGTTGGCCAAGTGTCTCTTCAAACTGGGAAAGGCCATGCTGCACAGCCTGCCTCCAAGCGGGCCACTTAGAGGCCAGGGTTTCCCACTTGTTGAGGTCTACTCCTAAGGCCTTCAGATCTCTTGCAGATGTCCTTGTATCGCAGCTGTGGTCTACCTGTAGGGCACTTTCCCTGCACGAGTTCTCCATAGAGGAGATCCTTTGGGATCCGGCCATCATCCATTCTCACAACATGACCGAGCCAACGCAGGCGTCTCTGTTTCAGCAATGCATACATGCTAGGGATTCCAGCACGTTCCACGTTCCAACACGACTGTGTTGTTTGGAACTTTGTTCTGCCAGGTTATGCCGAGGATGCGCCAGAGGCAGCATATGTGGAAAGCGTTCAGTTTCCTGTTGTGAGCGAAGTGTACTCAGGATGCAAGTTCTGTACTATGATTTAATATTTATATTTATTGCACTCCTTATTTTATTATTTGCACTCCTTATGCTTCATACTAAATATATATGCTCCTTAGCTGACCTTGCACCACAAAATGGATTAGGTGTTCATATGGATTCATCTTATACATCACTTCACAGTTTCTTAATTGTTTTTCTTCTCCCATTTTTTCACTGGGAAGTATTCTCAACTTCTGTGATAAACATGGTTTACATGAAATACACGACAGAACACTTTGAATGCATTCACTGAATTTACTGTTTCAGTTTCAAATTACTGTTTCAACTGTACCATTGCTATCCATTGTTTGAGGATTACATAGTCCAGTGCTGGCCCAAAACCTGGTGCCTTCCTGCTGATGTGCCAGACTCTGCGACTTCCACTCCTTGGGCTTCAAAAAGAAGGAAGTGTGGAGTAAAAGAGGATGTGCAGCGGAAAGATGAGTGGTAGGTTAGAGCCCACCAGGGAACAGGAGGAGGATGTAAAGCAGTGAAAGTGAAGGTGGGCACCCCACCAATCTGCTGACTGAGGAGACTACTTCAGTTGACCTCATGGCTGGACCAGCCCTGACACAACCACTCAATGAATCAGGCCAACCTGCTGAGAAAATGCATTTGACATCTGTGACAAAACAAAAAGATGTCCTTCACAACTGACATTTCATATTTCTGTGACACATTTCATATCTCACCTCTGACACATTTCATATCTCATTTCATATCTCTGCACATGGCAAACACAGGTTCCGAGCTTTGTCTTCAGATAAAAGGTATAGTATTTTAAAGCTCAACTGAAGCTTGCTGTCCTGTAAGAATTTCTGTAATTGCTTGAAAAACCAAGCATGCTGGGAGAGGAGAGAGGTCATTATCACCAGCCTTTCCATGGAGCAATGTGAAGCAGCTGCTTTCAACATCACACTATGGAGGAGGTGCTACTTTTTTCCTTCTCCAATCCTTCTGACTTGTTTTTAAAGCAGAGCCCTAGTGCAGGGGTGCCCAAACCCCGGCCCTGGGGCCACATGCGGCCCTCAAGGCCTCTTAATGCGGCCCTCAAGGAGCCCCCAGTCTCCAATGAGCATCTGGCCCTCCAGAGATTTGTTGCAGCCTGCACTGGCCCAACACAACTGCTTGCAGCATGAGGGCGACTATTTAACCTCTCGCATGAGCTGTGGGATGAGGGCTCCCTCCACTTCTTGCTGTTTCACATCTGTGATGCAGTAGCAGCAGCAAAGGAAAGGCCAGCCTTGTTATGTGCAAGGCCTTTTATAGGCCTTCAGCTATTGCAAGACCATTCATTCATATAAGATCATCTTTAATATATTCATTTATGTAAACTTATGTAAATTTATTCAAATTTTAAATGTAAATTAATTCTTTTTTCTCTGGCCCTGGACAGTGTCAGAGAGCTGATGTGGCCCTCCTGCCAAAAACTTTGGACACCCCTGCTCTAGTGTAATGCTGTGCAGGGGAGAAACGTCTGTATCAATTCTTTTGCATCAGGTGTTGCTGCCTGTTGTATTATTGTGTTTGTTGCTTTAATTGCAGAATTTATTTTATTTTATTCTTTTAACATTTTATATCCCTCCTTTCTCTGATTATCCAAGGCTGTGTACAACAATAAAGTGCTAAGCATTTCGACAAACAGTGAAAAATCAGTAATGAAATAAAAACAGCCAAATAGTGAAACAGAGATAGGCTGATGGGACTCAAGCAGGCAATTTCTAAAATGGTGGAGGCTCTTTCAAAACAGACAGACAGGCCATCAATTACTGCCCACAGACCTATAAAGAAAGCTGCACCTACCACAGTTAGAAATTTATTGGAATACATGTTGCTTTTGGCCTTTGAACTGAAGAGGTGGAGACTCCGGATGGTCAATTTAATTGAAGAATCTCATATGCAAATAGGATGATTAGAGCTTTCTCACCATCAGGATTCCAAATTGTTGCTTCGAAGATCAACAGACAAAGCAAATTGTTCAAATCAGGAACATACAATACAGAGCAAACTCTTCTGAAGCTGTACATATTCCAGAACAGCCACAGAAGTATATATCATATCACAAGCTGAACAGATCTTTTTGTTCTGAGGTTTACTATAAAAACCAGCTTACAGCCAGCACTCAGCTGACCCAGTGCTTGGTTGTACAGTATTTTAATGTACAGCTGATGTCAAACCAACCTGTTGATTTGTGCTAATGCAGATGGCCCCTTAAGGATCAGATGTTCAGACAGAGCTGGCAGGGCTTCAGTGAAATCAGCTGAAGGTCTGGCTCTGAGTTGTTCAATCAAAGGCTGGTGAGGAAAATTAAATGTAATGCACTGTTGACTTTGTGCCGTTAGCAATATTTCATGAAGATTCTTCCTTGATTGTTTCTTTTATGGCTGGGGTCTGCCATTCTAAACTCAGCCCATTTCTTCGAATAAAAAGCACAACATATCTGGAAAGTGTAGTGGCCTCATTACTGTTATTTAATGAGGGAAAGCCAACATTTAACTGTGGGAGATTATTATCTGCTTCGTAATCTGAGCAGCAATCTATTACAAGTGATCTAGAACAGGGGTGTCCAAAGTTTTTGCCAGGAGGGCCACATCATCTTTCTGACACTGTGTCGGGGGCCAGTGAAAAAAAAGAATTAATTTACATTTAAAATTTGAATTAATTTACATAAGTTTACACAAATGAATATATTAAAGATGAACTTATATGAATGAATGAAGGTCTTGGAATAACTCAAGGCCTATAAAAGGGATGGCACAAAGCAAGGCCAGCCTTTCCTTCACTGCCACTCTTGCATCACAGATGTGAAACAGCAAGCAGTGGAGGGAGCCCTCATACCACAGCTCACGCAAGAGGTCAAACAGTCACTCTCACGCTGAAAGCAGTTGTGTCGGGCCAGTGCAAGATTCAACAAATTTTGGAGGGCCAGAGGCTCATTGGGGACTGGGGGTTCCCTGAGGGCCGCATTGGGAGTCCTCGAGGGCCGCAAGTGGCCCCAGGGCCAGGGTTTGGGCACCCCTGATCTAGAACATGGGATGTTAAGATTAAGTGGCAACTACTTGGAGTAAGAAGATACCTTTGCTGATCCCTAATGCCACAGTGGTAATGAAAATATGTTTTCATTACTTCCTAAACCATTCACAAGGCTATTATTATTTTATTGTCAATTTACAAGGTGTTATTCTAACCATCTGGAGCCTGTCAGTTCTGCTGTTTTAGCCTCTCCTCACTACTATAGCCAAAAGCAGGATTGCCTCCAAGATTACTTCTGGCAACCTGCCCTACACTGCATGAACCAAGAGGTCAGCCCCTGGGTCTCTTGTAATGTTGTAGAGGAGGGGTGACTAACAAATGTTAGGGGAGGTGCAATACAAATGCCTCTAGTGGCACACAGACACTTTCTAAGTCAGGGGTGCTCAATAGGTGGATCGCGATCTACCGGTAGATCGCAAGGCAAAATGAGTAGATCGTGGAGTGCCGACCCCCCCCCCTTTTCAGGTGCCTCTGGGAGGAAACGCCGGGGGTAAGGCCCATTGTACTTATTGTACTCAGGTAAGTGTGGCTAGGATTGCAGCCTCACAGCCTAATCCTAGGCATGTCTACTCAGGAGTAAGTTCTGTTATACTCAGTGGGGCTCAAGGTACACCAACATACATTGTACACATAAATGTTATATGTTATGATGGTGCGAACATTGTAAAAAAAACTCTGGTAGATCTCCGGGCCTTGCTGGGTTTCAAAGTAGCTCTCGAGCCAAAAAAGTGTGAGCACCCCTGTTCTAAGTGGTACACACAAAGTCACCACATATTCTTGAAAAACTCTTAAATAATAACAAAGAAAGCACTGCAGCTGTTTATGGCTTACATGATTTCTTTGCTACTCCTTATAGAGCATGCCCTCAAGTTTCTAACGCTGCAATGGGTGCACTCAGGGCAGTCAACACCTATTCTCCTTGATTTGCTCTGGTTGGAAAATGGGGAGAAAGGCAGGAAAAGAATGATGGACAGGAGACAAAGCCAATAGGGTGGTTGCTAGTGAGCTGCATCCTGCTAAGTGGTGGGTCACTTACTCAAGAAGGCCAGTAATAGTGGACTGCAGATAAAGAGGCAAGGGGTGGGCTGTACAAGGTGGTGAGAGCCAAGTGGGGCAGCGCAGCGATGACCAATGAAATCAGTGAAGCCCAGGTGATCCAGCTGGGCAGAGATACTATCCTTAGGAAAATCATCCACAAAGAGATCCCTGAGAAGAAAATCTCTGAGGATGTGAAGGTGGACAGGAAGAAGGGGGCTATGCTGTGCAGAAGGGCAATTAATGCACCTTATTTTATTTATTTAAGGAATTTATATCCCACCCCACATAGGGGCCCTAAAGGTGGCTTACAAAATATTTCAATTTAATAGATAAAACAATGCAAAAACATTAATAAAAACAATTAAGACCATAAAACATGGCTAGATGGATCTTGGAATGAGTCCTGCTGAGCGCTACTACACATCTATGCAGTCCTCCTTTCTGACCTCAACAGCAGTCAATGAGATGTCTTTGGAAAACCCCAAATAGGCAATAGCACTCCCACATTTCTTGCTCTGTACCTTTTGGTACTCAGGGATATACTGCCCTCGAACTTGGAGGTTCTATTGAGCTGTCATGGTAATCGCTAGAAGCAACATTAAAGTGGAGTGGCACGTTCAAGATTCTGTACATGAAAAGTGGCCTGTGGTGTGCTGTGGGTTCACCACCCCTGTTGTAGAGGATGCAGAGAACTCCTGTAATGTTGAAAGGGAACCCAGAATGCTCCTCTCCTCTATTGCACAATGCATCATTGTCTCCCCCAAGTGAGGCCTGACTGAATGCACAGGCTTTTTCTGACTGATTTTGCGTCCATGCCACCTTGTTCAAATGGCTGCTGTGTTCTGTCGTGGTTTTGCATCAAGAATGGTTTTCTTGCAAGACCGTGGCTGCTTCAAGCGATTGCCTGTGTTACTTGTGCAGCAGGTCGACCCCAGTCACAACTGTACCATCATGACTGAATGTTAAGTTTAATTTTAAATTTATTTATTAAAGTCTCGAGTTATTATTGACCCCATAAGAAGAGTCCGATTACTCTGTGTGTGACTGCCTATTCTCCAGATCTGTGCTGCCAGGAATCACAGCAGGTGGCAAGAGTGTTATGAGTAGCTTGTCAGTCATGATACTGGAAAAAATAAAGAACATAAAGCTAAGGAGATTGAAATGAATGCTAATCAATTACTAAAGACAAAATTTCATTTGTTGACTCCTTATGACCAGGAAAATGAAACACACAGTTGTATTACAGACATAATCAAGGTCTCACATTTATTCTGCTTCTCTCAGTTCTTCCCTTTTCTCCCTCTCCTTCCCCTCCTCCTTCCCTTTGCACTGCCCTGGTTTTTTCCCCCTGAGTAAGCCTCCTGATTTCCTTATGGCTTGCTCCCTCTCCTTCCCCCTTGCTTGCAGAATTATACTCCCCCTTCTTCTTCTAAGGTTTTCCTCTTTCTTCTTTTTTTCTTTTTTATTCTACCTACAATCTGTTTAGAATTTAGTTGTGTGAGTGACTGCTGATTATATTGCATTACATTTTATTATTGATTTCCTCTCCCCATTATTGTATCATTATCCCCACAATAAAAGTTAGCTAGTGTTACACCTCCCTCCTCTTTTATGCCATTTCAATGACTGATTTGTGCCATTGGTCAATACACTTGCTCCGTCCACACATAATAGTCCCCACATGCAGATGTTATATGTATCTTAAAAGCATGGCCAGCAACAAATCTTTCCTCAGTTTCCCAAATTCACTTCCCCTTTTTTTTTTTTTTAACCTGTGCAGGGAAGTAAGCTCACATGGAGCCCTCATCATATATTTTCAATTTCTTGTGCCATTATTTGCCTTGTCCTTTCGCACGATGTCAACTTTAATAAGAAACCAACTCTGCTGATTCTTCACCTGCCTGGATAATGACTGGTGGGTGTATCCTGTTTGCAAAGGCTTCATTTTTATTCATTGGAGCAGTGGTTCTCACCCTTTTTAATCCGGGACCCACTTCTGAGAATGACAATCTGTCTGGGGCCTACCGGAAGTGATGCCAGCAACCTGGAAGTGATGTCATCACCAGAAATGACATCATCAAACAGGAAGTGACATCACTGTGGTGTCATAGTCGGAAGTGATGTCATCAAGCAGGAAGTTCTTGCCTAGAAACTCAAACTGTAAATGACAAGAGACATTATGCCAGCTCAGAAGCTTCTTCCAATTCTCCTTGCCCTTGCTACCATTGCTATCAAGCAAAAAGTAAAACTACATCTGGAACAAAATATTTGTGTATTTATTTACTACTGTTTTTATTTCTGTCTTTATTTACAAAATCTCAAGCTACTTCTTGTATTGCGCTTGAAACTAACAAATATTGATGTGGCTATTGATACTGTGCTCAGCACTAGCCAGAAACAAGTGCACCCTACTCATGCACCTCAATACAAGAAGTAGCTTGAGCTTTTGTAAATAAAGGAAATAAAAACAGTAGTATCCCCCTCAGAGGGAAGATAAGCAGGGACGCTTCCCCTCATCTCCCCCAAGCCTAAGCATGTCTACTCAGAATTGACTCCCATTATTGGCAATGGGGCTTACTACCAAGTAAGATTAGACAGAATTGCAGCCTAAGAGAGAAGTAAGAAGAGGGGAAGGGTGCACATCTGAGAAGCGGCTGGGGGAGCAGCACTCTCGCTGCGTGCTTCTCCCCCCCCCCACATGCCAGGCTTGCCCTCCCTCCTCCCCCCACTCCTGGCTGCTCTCTTGGCAGCCAGGCAACCAGGGATCCCCCCTCACCCCAGCAAAGATATAAAGAGAGGACATGCTAACCAGAGCAGGAAAGGATTGTGGCTTCCAGGCGATTTCAGAGAGGGAGAGAGGTTGTGAGGCAGAGGACAAGAATGGCTGTGGGGTGGTGGCAGCGGCGATGTTGCTTTCAAGGCAGGCTCACAAGAAGGGAGATTGCAGGGGTCTGCCTCTACTCACCCAAGCCCTGTGTTCAGGTCTCCGCCTACACTCTCCAGCCCAGTCCAGCTGTGGGGGTGGGGGGGAGCTGCTCTGTCTTGCAACCCTGAGGCAGCCCATCCCATTAAGGCAGCCAAGCTGACAAAGGTTGGTGGGGAGAAACCTGGCTGGCTAGTCCACGTCTCTCCCGGTCCTTCTTTGCCTGCAATCCAAGCCTGCACTCTGCAATTGGCCCCCCTAAGGGAAACCTGCAAGTGCAGAGGGAGGTCCAGCTGGAAGGCAGCAGCATGCTTTCTGGAGAAAAGCAGCACACTGCTTTCTTTGCACATGTGCAAGCCGCTCTTAGTTACGTCTCAATGCCGGGAAGCTTAAAATGGCAATGCCCAGGCTCTGCCCACTTCCAAAATGGCGCCGCCTAGGTCTTTTGCCATCTTCCAAGATGGCTGCCGCCAGCTTCTCACGACCCACCAGAAATTGGATCGTAACCCATCAAGTGGGTCCCAACCCACAGTTTGAGAATCACTGCATTTGAGAACTCTGGGGAGCAGCAGACCCAGAAGGTTAAGCCTGAGCCACTTATGGATAAATGAGTTTTTTTTGTCAAGAGCTTCAGCAGATAGAGGCAATAGAAGCCACATGAGACAAAAGTCCTTTTAAAGCAATTGTGTTGAAACAAGCCATAAGCACTTAAAAGGTTCTTTTCAAGGTAAGTGCATCTTGTGGCTTCTTCTGTTCTCTAAACAACATGCTGTGCTTTCTCATGAGGGAGCTCTAAAATTGTTCAGTGTGATTCTGATTCAATATGTTTCTGCATTATGGCATGCTATGGTGCACGAAGCTTCCTCTTCGCATGGCCCATGGACCAAGGATTTGTCTCAATTAGCATGGAAGGAAGATATAGCACCTGCTGGTCTCACTTCCAGGGCTAGCTGCTTGTGCATAGAACAATCATCCAAGATGGACAGCTGCAGAGTAAAATGCAGCTAACAATGCCAAGGCTTGCTTCAGATCTGCCCAGAGTGCCTTTCACAGAGCAGCTCTCTACTTTAACAAGTGACAGAGACACATGAAGGCTGGAAGATATGTTCATGCAAAGAAGAGCATAAGCTCCTGACTGAGCAGAGATTTAAACCTGCATCTCCCAAATACCAGTCCAGTACTAACCATGTAACCACTAGTTTTAGAGAAGTGCGGTGGAATCTAGTTAACCTGACATAGCAGGTATGCTAGGAGGGCTAAGATAAACATTAATCCTAACTCTGCAGCCCTTTGGGGGGCTTCAAAGCACTCTCACCCCACATTCCTTTCAGGTCAATTTGAAATGGCTTGTCTAAACTAATCAATAGCAATAGTCAGATTCCTTGATTTATACAATTTCTCTTTGAAAAGCTCCTGAGAACTCATTTTTCAGTATCCCTGTTCAATTTTTTTCCACCTCTCAGCTGCTCTTACAGTAATAGTGTGTTTCATTATACTCATTCAGGCATGCACAACCTTTGTGTTGCCCAGAAATGCAATACTGCAAACAGAGGATGGAGTTGCTGCCTCCTACGTGTGGCAAATGGGGCAAAGCCATACAGCTCTACTCCATCCTTCTACTAGCCAATCCTTTCCCCTGTCTGTACTGCCAAAATTCATGTTCTGGCAGCATGGCATGGTTCACAGAGTTGTAAAACATGATGCACTGGTGCATGCTACCAAACCACTGCCACAAACAATCAGTGGTTCTGGCTACACAGCTGTGGCTCCGCTGGCTCCCCCCTGCACTGATGTTGGCACAGGAGTGGACAGGGAGGGGGAGGATTTGGGTGGGAATCAGGACTACTGGGAGGTGTATTGGGGCAGGCAGGGGGTAGTTACTGGCAGCAAAGACACCGCCAATACCTTATGCCACCTGCCCAGTCTTGCTATGCCCCAGGGGTCCTGTCAGACTTGCCCCAGCTAAACAGCTGGAATGCATCTGAGTAGACATATAGGGCAACAAGGAACTTACCTGGAGGTATGGGAACAAAGTCCCTTTTCTTCAAAGAGATCTGCTGATCACCCTTCCCCCTCCCCCACAGGATGTAGCTCACACCTCCACCATGTGTGCAAATGACAGGAGTGGGGCACAAGTCCTTTTCCTACAAGACTGAGGAAGAAGCACTTAATGCTTCAGAGTTGCTCTCACGGCCTTTATTATAGCACTAGTAGCAATAACAAATCCCACAGGAAGGCCATTAACTTGATATCACCTGAACCTGATGCTTTGTCACTCATTTGTCTCTAATGCACTTCTTTCTCTGGCAATCTTTCAGGGACTTTTCATAGATGCACAAAGATTGTGCTATGAAGGAAAAACATATGTGCTCCATCCTGTTAGAAGTGTAGCACAAGTATTTATTTTTCTATTGAGTACACATATTCAGCAAATACTGCCTGAATCAGTTGGATAGAATATCATTTCGCATTATTCCCAGTACATTTCACACATATTTTTTTTTTCATAGGGCCATGCTAAAACATAAAATTAGATTCCAAACCCATGCCCAGGCAATCCAAATCCCATGCCAACAAATATGGAATTTTGTGACCCCCTATAAAATGTCCACATTGGACAGACGTGCACAGCCTAATTTATCTTACTCTGCACCATTCTGCTTCTTTTAAAAATGTGTTCTGGTGCTGCTAGTCATGGCATGGGGCACTGAAACCATTCTCTAATAACTGGAAATTCTATCCATCCGCTCCTCTGACTTCCAAGATATCAGCAAGTGTTGTACGCATACTTTCAAGCATATCTTACTGTAAGAACTAGAAACTTGGGGGCATGATCCAGTTATCATTTGCAGCTTTCATCCCTACCACCATCACTCATGGAAGTTTCTTCCTGTCATGGCCAATGTCAAGACAGCCCAAGAGCTACCATCAGAGGTTAGCACTGCTAGACAGTGGTCAAGGGCCCATTACCCTCATGTGGCAGTGGGGAACCTCTTTTGGCTGAGAGAATCACTTCATTACAGCCAACATAGGAGATTTCACCAAAATGCTCCTGCATGATGATGTCTGTGTTCACCACACAGCCTTCTGGCTTAGGAGTGCAGGTTGCCAAGGATGTCTCAGACTTAGAGCATGCACTTGGCAGTGCTCTCTTGAGCAATGAGTTCATGTGCAAAGGACAAGCTGAATCAGACCCTTGCTTTCTGAAAAATGAAAGCCAAAGTTCAGAGGTTGAATTCTGCACCTAATGACATCATTTGCTCTCTTTTGGTTTAAACTTATTCATTCTGTTAAATTAATGAATTTAGTTAATTAACAATAGTGACTAGAGGGAAGCAAGTTCATTTTTGGAAGAGATCCACATTATCAAGACTTGATCATAAAATTAAAAAAAAGAAAAAGGACTCGTTTCTGATGGATACCGTAAAAATGTACGAAAGAAAAGACCACATCAATGGCTGTTCTCTGGATTGAAATACAGTGATGTAAATTGGTCACTGGTCAATTAGTAGCAATGAAGTCACATTTCAATTCAGTCACAAGACAACTATATTTAGTCTAGAGTTGGATCAGCAGCCTGATAGCCTCAAATGACCCCCAGGTGCTGGGGAACAGGGAAGAGAAAATGGCATCTGTATGTTGTTCTCTTTTCCTTGCTAATGCCTATTTGCTGTTCATTTTTCCTGCTTGCTGTGAGTGGAAATGCACTGCTGCAAACCTGTGACTAGAGTTCCACATCACATGGGGAGTCCACTGGCAGAGAAGAGCATTCTCATCATTAAAAATATATTATCTGTGTACATTTAAACCTGGGGGAAGTATGCCTTCTGGCAATGTTAATGACCTGATTCCAGCTCACTGCATTAATAAAAGCAGCAGCCAGTAAAACCCATGCTATGCTTCTTCAGCGCAAGACAGCAGTGTCCAATAAGTACAGGCAGTAGAGTAGCTACAGGGGGGCAAAATGGTAAGTACTGCAGGCACTGCAACGTACCGTGTAAGCTGCCCCTCCCACCTGCCTTCAGAGGCATTCCAGACAGTGACAGTAACACGCAGGAGATGCTGTTTGGTTCAGCGGGCACCTGCACCTTGCTGTCACTGCCCAGATTGGCTCCAACAGCAAGTGAGGGGCCACTTACACAGCACATTGTGGTGCCTACAGTACTTACTGCTTTGCCCCTCCCCTTCTAGCTATGCTACTGAGAACAACAGTGGCTCTCAAAGCATAGGGACCCAATTTTTAGAATGAGAATCTATCAGGACCCACCAGAAATGGTCATGACCGGAAGTGACATCATCAAACAGGAAAAATTTTCACAATCCTAGGCAACAATCCTACCCACACTTACCCAGTTGTAAGTTCCATTGACTATCATAGTTAAAAGCATATACATAGTAGCCTGTTTAATGCACAGATCTGTAACATTTCCCCAAAGGCAGTCACATACCATGGTACCATCAAATCTAATATATTAAAAATAAAATATTGAAATGAACGGGGACCCACCTGAAATAAGCTCACAACCCACCTAGTGGTCCCGACCCACAGTTTGAAAAACACTGAAGTACATGATTGGCATAATCTTGAAATGTAAACAGTGGCTTTAGTGT
This sequence comes from Tiliqua scincoides, assembly GCF_035046505.1. Lineage (NCBI taxonomy): Eukaryota > Metazoa > Chordata > Lepidosauria > Squamata > Scincidae > Tiliqua > Tiliqua scincoides. The sequence goes on from NC_089822.1 coordinate 180,506,921, forward strand.
CACTTTAATTGAATATATACATATGGTGTGCTTCCCAATTACAACTTTTATTGTTAATTTTTATTTCCTTGTGTTAGGGCCAGGGAGCTTCTACAATTTAGCAGGAAAGTAATGTCAGAAAAGTCTCTGGTCCAATGGGTAGATCCCCATACTCAGGCTCCTGCTCACACCAGTATTGCCATTGTTTCCAGAGGGAATGAGGTAACAACAGTGGGGAAGGAACCACAGCAGGATTGCTTCTCAGTGACCCTGCAGTGGCCCTTTTCTGACAAGGCCACTGCAGTGCATGGCCACAGTGGAAAGGTCATGTGAGTTTTTGCAGCTGAACAAAGGCCAACCAATACGAACCTGGCTGAGCATGGATTCATACCCCAGTACCAAGAGCCAATATCTTATCCAACTCTATATCAATCCATTTTCATTTCCACTAATTTCCATTTGCCTTTTTTCCCTACTAATTCTTTTTTATTTTTATTTTACTGTTGCTACTAGCTTCAGACAAAGTAATATGGGTGACAATTTCTAATGACTAAACTATGTGAAATGTAAGCTGCTCAAAACAATACAGGGAACACTTAAACAACACATCCGAGATCTGAATGAACGAAATATTCCTATTAAATGCTTTGTTCCTGACATAGTTGAATGTGCTGACAACAAAATCACACAACAATCATCAATGAAAATCACATTTATTAACCCATGGAGGTCTGGGTTTGGTGTCATACTCAAAATTGAAGTGGAAAAACACACTACAGGCTGATACAACTTCGATGTAATGTCCATACAGCAAGTCAAAATGAGGCTCAGTAGTGTGTGTGGCCTCCACGTGCCTGTATGACCTCCCTACAACGCCTGGGCATGCTCCTGATGAGGTGGCGGATAGTTTCCTGAGGGATCGCCTCCCAGACCTGGACTAAAGCATCCGCCAACTCCTGGACAGTCTGTGGTGCAACGTGGCGCTGGTGGATGGAGCGAGACATGATGTCCCAGATGTGCTCAATTGGATTCAGGTCTGGGGAACGGGCGGGCCAATCCATAGCATTAATGCCTTCATCTTGCAGGAACTGCTGACACACTCCAGCCACATGAGGTCTAGCATTGTCTTGAATTAGGAGGAACCCAGGGCCAACCGCGCCAGCATATGGTCTCACAAGGGGTCTGAGGATCTCATCTCGGGACCTAATGGCAGTCAGGCTACCTCTGGCTAGCACATGGAGGGCTGTGCGGCCCCCCAAAGAAATGCCACCCCACACCATTACTGACCCACTGCCAAACCGGTCATGCTGGAGGATGTTGCAGGCAGCAGAACGTTCTCCCTGCCATCTCCAGACTCTGTCACGTCTGTCACATGTGCTCAGTGTGAACCTGCTTTCATCTGTGAAGAGCACAGGGCGCCAGTGGCGAGGTTGCCAATCTTGGTGTTCTCTGGCAAATGCCAAACGTCCTGCACGGTGTCGGGCTGTCAGCACAACCCCTACCTGTGGACGTCGGGCCCTCATACCACCCTCATGGAGTCTGTTTCTGACCGTTTGAGCAGACACATGCACATTTGTGGCCTGCTGGAGGTCATTTTGCAGGGCTCTGGCAGTGCTCTTCCTGTTCCTCCTGGCACGAAGGTGGAGGTAGCGGTCCTGATGCTGGGTTGTTGCCCTCCTACGGCCTCCTCCACATCTCCTGGTGTACTGGCCTGTCTCCTGGTAGCGCCTCCATGCTCTGGACACCACACTGACAGACACAGCAAACCTTCTTGCCACAGCTTGCATTGATGTGCCATCCTGGATGAACTGCACTACCTGAGCCACTTGTGTGGGTTGCAGACTCCGCCTCATGCTACCACTAGAGTGACAGCACCGCCAGCATTCAAAGGTCATCCAAACATCAGCCAGAAAGCATAGGGACTGTGAAGTGGTCTGTGGTCACCACCTGCAGAACCACTCCTTTATTGGGGGTGTCTTGTTACTTGCCTATGATTTCCACCTGTTGTCTACTCCATTTGTGCAACAGCATGTGAACTTGATTGTCAATCAGTGTGGCTTCCTAGGTGGACAGTTTGATTTCACAGAAGTATGATTGACTTGGAGTGACACTGTGTTGTTTAAGTGTTCCCTTTATTGTTTTGAGCAGTGTATAATCACTTCTTCCATTTGTGTTCTTTTTTCTTCAAGCCACTGGGGCTGATCAAGACGGAGACCACAGCAAGGGGAGGTTGAGATTAACCTTTCTCTCCATGCCATAGTCCTGAAAATAATCCCCTCCAAAGCCACTTATTGCAAATAGCAGCTTTCTTCCCAGGGCAAATAACTTCTTGGGGCAGCCAGATTTTTCAAGACCTTGATGTTGTAATCCTCTGGCCTTGCTGGATTGAAGAAAAAGAACAAACCAAAAGAGCAAGCTATGGGTTTAATGTAATGTGTTGCTATCTGACACATTGATTTTTGCATACACATGATACTGGGTTCATGCCAGGTGAGTATGACCTTGGCCAGTCTCATGGCATTTTTGAGAATAGGTTGAGATCGTTTCAGCCCCAAGACCTTTAACCATTCTGTGTTGGGGGCTGACTTTCAATAGACCACAGTGAGGGAGCTGCTCTGCCACCTACAAAACCCTGACCCAGATTCAGGTCATCTATGAATGCTTTAGCACCGGGTTCCCCACGAACGTGTGGTGCACTACAGGTGAGAGGCGGCCCCCTTCCGGCCACACACTGTTCCCAAGGTAGACTGCTCTCCACATCGGGCCGACGGAGGGGGGGTTCGTCGTCCCCGTTCCTGGCCTGGCTATCTGAGGCCAACCAAGGCTCCGCAGCGCTGCGGTATTGTTACGCTTAGGGGGGATTCTGACTTAGAGGTGTTCAGTCATAATTCCGCAGATGATAGCTTCGCCCCATTGGCTCCTCAGCCAAGCACATACATCAAATATCTGAACCCGCGGTTCCTCTCGTACTAAGCAGGATTACTATGGCAACAGCACATCATTAGTAGGGTAAAATTAACCTGTCTCACAACTCTCTATTCTGAATTGGGCTGATGATAGGAAAGCCTGAGATCCCACAGGCCTTGGAGAAAAGGCCAAACTTTGGTTGGTCATAGTAACCACCACCACCACCACACTAGCTGGTTTACTTAGGAGAAGGCTTGTTTTTCTTTTTTTTTGGAAGACTTCATGACTGCCCACATATTGCTTGGTCAGCAGATCTGATCTGTAAACAAGCCACATCCTGAGAGTGTAATAACTTGGGAGTAAACAAATTCATCAGCGAAACAAGATGCCTTTCAACCTTAGCTTTCCTCATAACTTCATGGCAAAAGTCAACCAAGAGTTGGGTGATCAATTGAGGCCTGGGCCTCCAGGGCACCCAAAAGATTGTTGCCACACCCCTCAGCAGGGTGCAAACAATAGAGGCACCCATTCCAAGCCAGGGATGAATCATCAATGGCCATTAAGACAAAAAAGAAAGGTCCTGGATGAAGTCACTACTCAATAGCTTGTATGCTCCTCTATGGGGATTTTGGTTATAAAAAGCTGGGGCACAGAACCCTCGTGTTTTGCTATATACCAGTTTGCTGACACTGTGCTCATGAATTGCTCAACTACTCACTTGTGCTGCATCTTACTGTCTCTCCACTACCCAAGAACCACTGTGTCTCCTGGATGTGTATAGACTAGTCCAGAGGTTGTTAAACTTTCCAGTGCCGTGACCCACCTCCTCCTTCACAGTGGGTCGTGACACTGCTGGGCAGAATGACTTACAGACACCTCCAGAGGCCTTGGGTCATGCTGGTCATGCTGGGCCAGCAATCTTCATTGGCCTCAGAATGGCTCACAGAAGCATCCATAGTATCCGTAGCTACTTCCAGTCAAACTGGAAGTTTCCTCCAAAAACTGGAAGTAGCTTTTAGATTATTCTGTGGGCCTTTCTGAGGCCAAGAGGGCGGGTCTCTGGCCTGGTGTGACCCAGATGAAGCCTCTAGAGGCATCTAGTAAGTCATTACAGCCAGCAGCATCATTGGGCTGGCACACCCCACTTCTGGAATGGTTCCAATTTGGAGCCAAACACTCATGTGGTGGGTGGAAGGAACCAGCCTGTGACCCACTGGTCATGGACTTGTGACCCACTAGTGGATTGCAACCCATGCTTTGAGGTTCCTCCCTGGACTAGTCCCTTCTCTTTCCAACCTTTCTCCCAGGCGCTACCACAAACGTGGCTGCAGTGGCATAGCTAATGTTCGTGTAGCCCAGTGCCAAGCTCAAAATGTTGCCCTGGAAGTAATGTTACAATCAGAAGTGATGTCACACCTGGGCTTTTTAAAAAGTGAAAATTGGAACTCACCTGCTCCCCCCAGCAGCTCACCACCCACTTGCTCTGCTGCCTCCCCCCAAAGTCAGTGGCATAGCTAAGGCATCTATCTGCTACCTAGAGTCAAAGAAGATTTTGTAGCTCCCCCTCCATGACAAAATCAAATTTAATTAATTTAGTAAATAAATAAAAAGTTATTGGTTCCATGCTGTATCATAATAACATCTCATTGGCACTCAGAACAATCAGTCTCATAGGTTGGTTTTGAGTTAAGCAAATCCACTTTTTGTTTCATAAGGCAGTTGTGTTTTCATTTTCTGGTTAATTGGCCATAACATTTGATAGAATTCAAATATTCCAATGCAGTTTGTTTCATAGCATTCTGCATTAAATTACCTTTCCAACAATATATAACATGATGGTATTATTCATACATACCAAGATTTTCACAATTTTGGTCACTAGTATCAAGCTTAGCTTGTTGCCCCCCTAAAACATGCAACTGCTACCCCCTGCACCCCCTTAGGTACGCCACTGCATGGCTGTAAAGCCACCTTCCTTTTACAAACCACCACTCTATTGGTGGTCGAGCACTTCAGTGCCCACCAAGCCATTTCTTAAGGAACCCTTCCCCCAGGAAAGCAACAATGACTCCCCTGCCTTGCTTCCTTCCCTGAAACCAGCGAAGGCTACCGCCTAGCTCCCTCCAGTTTGCTTTTCTAGCCCTTCCTTGCCTTTCTCACCATTTTGAAGCAGGGGATCAGTGTGTCTTAGCACCCCAGCCTCACAATCTCTGCAGCACTAAAGCCTTATCCCAGCAGGTACATACAGGTATCCTTTGCCGTTGCTGACCACTGGCCCACAAACTACCCCTGTATATTCTGTGTCTTGTGTGCAGTCAAATTGACAACAAACTTAGTGTTTCTATCTTTTCCTCCTTTGGTGTGGTTGTGGGGTGTGTGTGTGTGTGTGTGTGTGTGTGTGTGTGTGAGTGAGTGAGTGAGAGAGAGAGAGAGTGCCTAGGACTTCCTAGTGTGCCCTTTCCTGCTTCTTCCCATTATCTTCCATAGTCTTTCCCCTCTCCCCCTTTTTTCCCCACTGTCACCCAACCCCTGGTTCTTCAACCCCCTAGGTAAACCTTCTGATTCCCCTACACTCTGCTCCCCCTCCTTTGTATCATTATGCACCCCCTTTTCCTTGAATTGCATTCCTCTTTCTTCCTCCCTAGAAACCACTGTTTAGAACCCAGATGTGTGACTGCTGTGTCTACTGCATTGCATTTTATTTTATTTTATTCCCTTTAGCAGTTATTTTATTCTTATCCCCACCACAGAAGCTATCTTTTGTTGCCCTTGTCTCCCACCTCATTACATGCCATTCCACGGAATTGTGCCATGAGCCACTGCCCTTAATCTCTGGACATGCATAAAAATTTCTCCCATGTGCACATTATGTGTTTTAAAGGCACACTGAGTAATAGGGTAGTTTCACTGTAAGATAATTAAGTCTTCTGTTAACGCATAATTTCAAGCATATTTGGGTTTGTAGGGAGACTTGGGCCTTTTTTTTTTAATATAAATTTTATTGAGATTTTCAGAGTACATTATATCTTCAGTAGATTCAAATCATCAACATTCATTTCAAAAATTACATTTCTACATATTTTCTTTTACTTCACATGTATATTTCATTTCAATTCCTCCTTCCCTCCCCACCTCGGACTTCCCACAGCATTGTTACCATTTACAGTTTTATTTTTACCAGGATACACTTTCATTCATTATATAACTCTCGTTAACATTCTAATAACCATAGTAAACCCCTAACATCCCAATTTTTCTCCAGATAAATTTTAAATTTATGCCATTCCAAATAAAATTTCTCTGACATTTCTTCATTCAAATGGGAGACTTGGGCCTTTTAACTCATAACTTCTTTCCTCAATTTTTCCCTTGTTCTAAATCAGAAATTTTAAGCTGAATTGTGCCCCTCCCTCCCCAACTACCCTGTGAGGAAGAGGAGGAGGAGAAGGAAAAGCCACCTCCAGCTCCTCAATTCTTTTAAAGCTGAACTGCGCTCCTTTCCCCTCACAGAGAAAAACCAACTGCCCTGTGAGGAGAAGAAAGAGGAAAAGAAACCAGAGAGGTATGCATGCCTTCCCGTTCAGTTTTGTTTTCTACTACCATGTAGAAAACTGCTATAAGCTTCCTTGGGCAACTTGTGGTGGGAGGTGAAAAGCAGAATATAACGGTGTAAACAAACAAATGCAATTATAGCAGTGGTTCTCAAACTTTGAGGGAGCTTTACTCCATAAGAACATAAGAGTTCTTGTGGGGGAGGGGCTACGGCAGCGACGCAATCCTGGGGACCTCCAGAGGTGCTTTGCGCCCACTTCTGTTCCAGGTTCCAAGTGTCGGGGAGCGCTGCGGAGAGCTGCACAGGGCTCCCCACACCTCCTGCAGCCTGCTGCAGCCCTACATTGTACAAAGTAAGTCACAAGCGCCCCCCCCTTAGCGACACAATCCTGGGGATCACGTCACTGCCTCCCTCCCCCCCCTTCCCCCACCCCTTAAAGGGATGGGGAAGTGTTACACGAACTGGTGGGTCACGACCCACCAGTTTGAGAACCACTGAATTATAGCATTTGAGAGACTGCCCTTTTTAGAATTCACTTTCCCTTATCAGGGACCTTCATAAGGCCTTCATGAAAGGCCTCAAGGATGTCATCCGGCTTTTTCATCCTCTCATTTCTATTCTGAGGAGAAGCTTTATCTTTGGCATTCCTATGGATTACAGTTTACAGGCAAATGACCCCTCATAGTAAAAATAAAATGTTTGCCATACCTGATATCCAGAGCCAAGGGACTTGCATTCATGCATGGACATCCTGGCCACTTAAACAATGCTTAAGCAACAGTCATTGCAACTAACTGTGCAATCCTATCTGTGTCTACTCAGAAGTAAGTCCCACTAAGTTCAATGAGACCTACTCTCAGGTAAGTGTGTATAGGATTGCAGCCTAAACCACATTACACATCACTTTACCATCCTAACATATCCTATCATTTCTCCAGAGTGAGGCAAAACTGAATGTATCTGATTCTTGTGTCTCTTTAAAAAAAAAAAATCTAGGCAGTCCCATTAAAAACTGCACTGCATATACTGTATACAGTACTAATCTTCAATTAATATGCCACATGACCATCTGCAAACTATAACTTATATTTCTGTTTCCATTGGAAGATTTGAAGAACCAGACAATGATTCTGAATGACTTTTAAGAAGCATTTTGTTTTGCTTGAGAAGAAATAATGCAGAGGTTTTAATGGAATATCTCTAGAATAAATCTGTTTTCACTGCCTTAATTTGTTAATATTTGAGTAGTATATAAAGCAATAAATATATTTTATGGCATCAAGGCAGACAGTATTAGGACAAGGTGATAAAATTTATTATACTGGCTGATATGTTTAGAAAGAGGTTGAGAGGAAAACAGCAAGATATACATAACACTGGGATTGGCCAGCAATTGAGCAAATTGTACTAAATCACGCATTTAATCCCAGGCCCTCTCAAGGCCTTATCAAAGTGAATCTTCCTATTCTTGTGTCATGATTCTCCAATGTGTAACAGTTCTACCGCCTCCTTACTTGGCAGATACTTGGCAGAGAATAGACCAAAAGCACCAGATAGCTTTCCAAGTCTGAAGCTGAGCAGGTATAAAGGCTCCACCCATAGAAACAAACTAATATTAGTTGTTTGTCTTGAAGTCTGAGTAGAAATGCTGCTCCCCACCTGATTGGCCCTTGGTTGGTGTTTTTGTTTCTTTTCTCTCTATTACTACTACTACTACTGGAACGGGTATAATGCTGTAGCTTAGTCACAAGTGGCAGGGTTAGTGTGGGGAAAGTGGGTTAAAGATGAACGTTAGTGGGCGTCCTGAGGCAAGTTGGTAGACATCCTGAGGCAAGTGGATTGGCCAAAAAGTGCCCAAGACTGATCTACAGAGACTGTTTGACTTGGAGATGCTGGATGAGACCCCTATGAGCAGAGCTGACCAGGATTAACCTCAAAGGTTGGTTGGCTTGCAGATAGTACACCTCAGATCTTTTTCTTCTTATCGAAGTTGGCAGCTATATTCTCCCAAGATTTCCACATTTTGGTTGCTGTGTGGTGGCACAGCAGCATGACAATGTCATCATCGAATGTCCAGGGACACCATGCAGAAAAGGAAGGGGTCCTTGCACTGGCACTGACTCCTTAAGGAAATATAGGTCTTTCCTCAGTTAGCTACCCTTTGATGACCTTTTGATTAGATGGAATGCATTGTATGCACCGCTGCCTACGTTGACTGTCTGGAAACTGCAGTTCAAAATACACAATATTGCTAACAGGAACTTGACTTTGGGAGCATATCTCACCAGTCCTTAAATTGCCGCACTGGTTCCTTGTATGTTTCCAGGCACAATTCAAAGTGGTGGTGTTGATGTTTAAAGCAACTAGGGACTAGGTATTTGAAGGACAGCTTGTCTCCACATTAGCCTGCCTGTACGTTAAGCCCATTGCTGCAAGGATGTGCAGTGTATGGGCGGTAGGTGAGGAAAAGCCACCCCATCATAGTCTGTGGAAAAACACTGCAATTGCACTGCCTACTTACACCTGAGGAGGCTTTCCTTACTCCCAAGAAAGTGGGTGTAAGGAGAGCTTCCTCAGGTGTAAGCAATGCTTTTCCACAGATTACTACAGGCAGTTCTGCCTCACCTGCTGCCCCCACACCACACATTCCTGCATTGCTGGAGGATTTTCTCTGGGAGTCTCAGCAAAAGGAGATGTGGTAGATGGCAATCAGAGACAAGGCCTTCTCAGTGGCAACACATTGTCTTTAGAATGTTTTCCCCAAAAAAGAACACCTGGGATCTACACTGTTTTTTTTCAGTGTCAGGTAACAGCTTTTTTCCATTTTCCCAAGCTTTTAAGAAACTCAGAGTCCTGAATTTTTTGTTTATGCTGCATTTCCTTTTCCTTTATCTGTTTCCTTTTTATTGGATTGTGTTTTCCAAGCACTTTATAGTTTTTCAATTTTGTGTTGGGTAAGCCATCCTGGAACATGTCAACAGAAGTGTGGTAAACAAGTTGGTTGATTATTGTGGGGAGAAAGGGTTAAATTAACTTCCTCCCATGCCGTGGCTCTAACTCAGTGGTCCCCAAACGGGGGGGGGGTGTCAAGACCCACTAGGGGAACTGGAAATGGGAACAGGAATGGGTGTCCCAATGGCGCCGCAGTGATTGCGGGCACCCAGAGACATTTTAATGTCCCTGGGGGGCTGCTGAAGCCTCCATGAGGGTCCTAGAGGCTGCCAGTCCCCTCTGTAAGCCTCTGTGTGGCTGCCCTGAGCTGCTGATTAGAACTCACTTCCAGTTTGCAACCCTCATGGAGGCTTCAGCAGCTCCACAGGGTGCCTTAGAGGAGTTTGGGAACTCCCTTAGAGGAGTTTGGGAACCTCTGCTCTAATTCAAATTGGGCAACCCTATGACACTTTTTACGAAATAAAAGGACGTTGGGAGCTCCAAATATGGAGTGCCTACCTTATGCCTAGTTTGACTCTTAAACCCACCTACAACAAGGGAAAATAATATGCCTTTTCTTCCACTCTACCATTCTAAACTAGAAATGATTAATGGCATCTAAATGCTGCTTTCAGAGCCCTGCTTTTATATACAAATTTAGTTGTTGACCTTGTGTGTTATCTTTCCATGACAAAACCAGTCCTGCTGCTCAAAGGGTTGAAAGAGAAACACTGCATTTGACTCCAGTGACGTATTTGTACATACAAGGCCAAGGTTTCTTGTCACTCTTCCACTATCATTTACAATATCTAAAGCTTAATACAGTCATCACCATTCACTCATGTTGGTAGTGAGAGTTTTTCACAAGCCGCTTTGCTGGAGAGCATACCAGTAAGGCAGAAAAAATTTCAGAAGCCACATCAGACAAAAATACATTAACCCAGGTCCAGGAAGAACTTTATCAGGACCAACTGAAATATCATAAAGTTGTTGGTAAGCTTTTGAATTCTCCAGGACTCGGCTTCAGGCTGGATGTTGGACAAAACATAAAGGGAGAGACAAAGTTGGACTTTGAGAGGGGCCTCAAAATCTTTAGTTTTGTAACAGCCTTAAAGAGGGTAAGCAGGAGTTTTTTGCTGATTTGTAATGCAGTTCTATTGGCATGTTTACCCAGAAGTAAGGGTCAGATCCTATCCACATTTCCAGTGCTGATGCAGCCATGCCAATGGGATGTGTTCTGCATCCTGGGGTGAGAGGGCAGTCTTGGAGGCCTCCTCAAGATAGGGGAACATTTGTTCCCTTACCTAGGAGCTGCATCGTGGCTGCATCAGTGCTGGAAAATTGGATAGGATTGGACCATAAGTCTCTGCAGCCTTCATTTGGCTAGCCTTGCCTCACTGTAAGATGGAGGTCTGCTGGGACACAAAAAGAAAAATTGCATTTTAAACAAGTGGAAAATCTAGCAGTTATTCAGGTCTCTCACCAACAACAAAGGCCAAGTGAAGCACGCTTGGTGGGGCAGCAGATTGGTGGGCGGCATCTTCCTCCATCTACCCATTTAGCTGCATTACTTCTCATTATCATCATCCTTAGATTGTAAACAGAAGAGGGGAATGGAATGGAGGTGCTGAGTTGAGAAGAGTGGTGTACTAAAGCTTCTCCACTCTCCTCTACAGTTCCTCTTTCACTCTGACCCCTCTTCCTTTTACAGTCTAGAGCAGCGGTCCTCAAATTGCTTGGGGGTAAATATCCTGAGGGAAGTGTTGGCAGCGACATGATCCCCAGGATCATGCCACTGCTTTAACCCATCCCTTAAGGGGCTAGAGGCTGAGGCTTTCAAGCTGGGCCATCACGATGCCCCAGTATAAGAACCTCAGGTCTAGAGAGTAGGAAGAGTAGGGGCTGGCACATTAGGTAAGGGGTAAAGCATTTGGCATGTTGCCTCAGATGCCAGGAGGTCAGTCCTGCCACCACCATTTGGAACATGATTGTCTTACCAAGCACAAGAAAATTGGTAGTCTCAGCTCTAAGGAATTTCAAGATTTTGCTGATATAGAGGCTACCAAGTTTCTCTTCAGCTTTCTGCCCCGTACTTGCAAGAGACACATGTGTTCTAATTAACCCTGGTGACAAATCTAAGAGTAAAATCACTAGATTTTTTTTCTGTCCAAAAAGAGGAATAACCATTTTTGGTTTTTTGTACCATTAGCTCTCTGTCTCACATATAACAAGGCTAAAGAAATTAAGCCTGCATTACAGCTTCGTCCTTCGATCTAAAAATTGTTAGTGAGAGAACATTTAAACATCTGACCTAGGACATCCTGCTGCTGACCTGAAAGTCACCATCCAATAAGGGAACTTAAAAGAGAAAGCCCAGCTATGAACCTGCTGAATTAGAATTTATCAAGCGACTTGATCCCATCCATTCAGAAGTAACAATAACAAACAAGAAAGCAACTCATTATAAATATAATTCACATAATAATAAAGGAAAATATATTTCATGTTGTTTTAAAACCAATAAAGCTTAAAATCACATATGCAGAAGACCTAGGAATACATTGTAGGATAAAATGTTTGGTTTGTACAAACGTATCTATTGTCTCTTAGCATGGCTGGCCCAACCATGAAGCCACATGATGCAGCTTGCATCAGGGCAACTAGTGGGAGGAACGGTGAACTCAAGATGCCCTTCCCATGCTGCCACCACCCCCTTGATCCCACTGTGGATGCTAGCCACATTGATCCACTTCCTGGTCACTAAACATGAGCAGGAGTCAGATCAGCCCCTTTTCTCCCCATGCTCCATCCTCATATCAGGTTTAAACAAGCATATCCCTTTAAACTTTAAATGCTATGCAAGTACAGAGCAGGGGGATAGCGAAACTTCCTTCCTGTCATAGCATTTAAAGTTTAAACGGATGCAAAGCCCATGCAAAGATGAAGAGCAATTAGGAAGTAAAGAGCCTTTTTCTTCTTTTCCAGTATTGCTGGAAGAAGAAGGGAAAAAAGACTGCCATGGTCTGGATCACTTCTCCTTGGCTTCTTGCTGCTTACGAAACACCAGCTAGGCAGAGAAAGGTGATCTGGAGTATGTCCCCCTTCATTGCTTGAGAATGCCAGATGCAAGGGAGGGCAGCAGGTTGCAAGTGTCTTGTCTTGTTTGCTCCCTGTGGCATCTGGTGCGCCACTGTGATATACAGGAAGCTGGACTAGATTGGCCTGATCCAGCGGGGCTCTTCTCATGTTCTTATGAGGTGCTGTAAGATGCATCAACAGCAGACTGATGGGGTAAGAGCAGGGGTAAGATGGGGTGGATTTGGGCTGCTCTTTACCCCATCTGCCACCACCCCCCTTACAATCTGCTGTGGGTGCAAGCCACACTCATCCACTGTCTGTGTGCTAAAAGTGAACAGAAAGTGGATCATCGGCCTCCTTGCACAGGACTTCCATGACTGCAAATTAATGAGTGCAGTAAAGGGGCTACATTAAAAAAAAATAAAGGTGAGCAGAGGCAATCAATTCAAGGAAGCATCTGAAATGAAAACAATGTTTCAGATTACTCAAATATACATCAGTATGATATTTACAGTTCTGCCAACACCAGTTTGTATTGCAGAAGTGTATGTTTCAATCCAGCTCCAACATGAATAAACGGCCAGGTCTGCTTGGGGCAGCAAAAATATACCATTGATTGCTTAGTACAGGGGTTCTCAAACATTTTAGCACCTGGACCTACTTTTTAGAATCTGTCGGGACCCACTAGAAGAGATGTCATTAACCTGGAAGTGACGTCATGGCTGGGAAGTGACATCATCAAACTGGAAAATTTTTAACACCCTCTATATGACAAAATCAAATCAAATGAATCAATTCATTAAATAAGAAAATTAAAAGTTTTCAAGAACTATAAGTTTAAACATTTATTTAAAATTAAGAACCCTCCAAACCCTCCCACACAGTCACTGATCTGTTAAAAAAAAATGCCCCAAACAAACACTGCAATCTGATCCACAGTTACCTGATATTAAGCCCCATAGACTGTCATTGTTAAAAGCATATAGATACTGCCTGTGAAAAGCACAGATCTGTAACATTTCCCCAAATGCAGTCACATACCATGGGAGCATCACGTCTAATGTATTAAAAGAAAATACACATTGAAATGAATGGGGACCCACTTGAAATTGGCTCACAACCCACTCATGGGTCCCAACCCCACAGTCTGAGAAACACTGGCTTAGTCAAAATACATTCCAGAAATACAAAACAAAAATCATCAGTTTGAAACTTGGCCCAAGAAAAAATTGGAGTTTGAACTGGTCAATCCAATTTTGGGGAACCAAAATTATTCTTGAATATTTTTATCTCTGTGTTATGAAAAATCAGAATCCACAAAGATGGAAGAAAGCATTCAGCCCAGGAGACCAAGCAGGATGTTATGAAAAGTGGAGATAGCAACTTCTCCCTTAGAATAACAGCATATAGATGTGAATATAAGCCCACCAAAATAATTTCAGCCATTATATACTGTATTAGATAGGATTGGAGAACTAGTCAGCTATGGGAGAGTTAGAATATGTTTATGTTTATGAGTTTAGAATATGTAATATATCTTTATGTTACATTTGAAGGATTTGGTTTTTTTTCTGTTGCCCAGTTTCAACAAGGATAAGATATTTTGATAGGATCCATCGATAGGATGTAGGACAGGATGTTTCGATAGGATGTTTCTAGCTGGTGTAGATTTGGAGTAAGTTAAATGTCACAATGGTTGTAACAAGATGTTCCAAAGCAGGGAGAAAGAAGAGTGGGAAGAGATTATTATTAGCAAATATTCAAAATAATAAGACAAATTTTAAAAATCCAGGATTTATTTAACAAATGCAATGTAAATTGCTTTATTTGACCTTTATGTTCACAAAATAATTTTATTATATGTATGAAAGCAGCTTACAGGCAGTAAAATTATGAAAACATTCACAATACTTAAATAACACAGACCTGATTCAGGATGTATATTTTTATTCTTCTTCTAATTTATCTCTTCGGTTCACTTTTCCTGACTACAGTTCTTGATGAATGTGACGAGTAGTTCCTCAGAAATTCCCCCCTCCCTCCAAAAGAAAAAATCCCTAATACAGTAATTTTCTTGGAATATGTTTGTATATCAATGCTGGTGACTTCTGTTAAAAGTAGAAACTTTGTTTTTATTTTACATTACAATGGGACAAGAATTTTAGTTTCAAAGGTCTAAAAAATAAATCTCGACAACTTTTTGAGGAGCTCACATCATAGTAGGGGTGACTTTTGCTGCTCCATTCACTGTGTCTGAATCCATAATAGAAATCAGGCACTACAATTTTGCAATGGGCAGCAAACAAAAGGGACAATAAAAATGAATTAATAGGGTGTAGTTAGCCACTACAGTATCTCATTTGGGTCATTCCAAATGAGATACAGTAACAGATAATATAATTCAAGATGGGGAGTGTAGCTTCTGTAAAACCGATGGGATCAACACCTCTCCTTATAATTTTTAGATGGTAATTACTGGATCAGACCAAGAGTTCAAAGTCCAGCTTCCCATTTGCCAGCCATCCAGAAGCTTCTGGGAAGTACACAAGCAGGGCACTGGGGCAATAGCTTATCTTCACTGTTTGCATCCAACATCTGTATTCGGTGCACTGCCTCTGACAATGGAGGTTCTATGTAACTATCATAGATAACAATTGTTGGTAGATCTAGCCTCCATTTCACTGAATGTGTGTTTTGGAGATTTTAATTAAGAGAAGTCTGAGGGAGGAGGATGCTTACTTTACAAAATGGCAAATGCTCTTGTTGGCTAACTAAGGTGGTTTCCTTCTTAGACCAATTCACCTTGGAAGTTTTATTCATATGTAAAGGGTATACTATATACAGTTTCACATGCTGACGTTCAAGCACAGTCAACATAACATGAAACTTCAAAATGAAAAGCAGTAATTTTGTTTCTGTAAGGGCCCAACTGTAACAACTTGTCATTCATTCAACCCTAGTCCTATGATCAAAGCGCCCACCTCACTAAAAATACCTCGCGGTTACGCAGGTTACGTTGTGGATTCATCATCCTTTGCAACACTTTGAACAACTATGAGTCCATAAGTGATCCAAGCGATGCTGACTTTTCGAAGGCTCCTTTTGTAAAGTGCTGACTAGTAAACTGGTCAAAACGCAGTGAGTGAGACCTCAGGAATATCTTGTTCTTCAGACATATATTAAAATAAGATAAATAAAGCTAGATCTGTTGTAACATATGAAAAATAGCCATTTAAAATCATAAATAAATAAAGCCAATATCGACACATTTTCTTTCCTATTAAAAATATTCCACTCTTGCTATAAGGCTCAGTTGATGTTCAGAAATCATTTATAAAGGCATCCACCTACCCTGACAATTCACCAAACTTTACTCGCAACCTATAAACACCCATGAACAACTATGCATGTCAAACGAGAACCTCATATTTAGTTTAATACATTTGATTCATACAGTAAAGTGTATTTGCTTCTCCCAGTTCAGCTTCTGCAAATATTTATCAAGCTGGCTCTCCCCCCACCCCCTTGCAGCTGCTCTGAATCTACATTTTAGATCCATTTCCACTCAGGAAGAGCAACACAGAACAATCCTAAGTACGACATATGCAAGTCAGAATTCTTTGTTTTTCAGATTTTATGCTTCTGTCCAACAGTAGCTGATTGAGCTCTGGACTTTT
Organism: Tiliqua scincoides; assembly: GCF_035046505.1. NCBI lineage: Eukaryota > Metazoa > Chordata > Lepidosauria > Squamata > Scincidae > Tiliqua > Tiliqua scincoides. The sequence goes on from NC_089822.1 coordinate 180,523,046, forward strand.
GTGTGATGGCTTTAACTCTCACAATAGTACACTTTCTTACAAAAAAAGAAAACCTTGAATATTTGTCTTGGACTATTACATCTTGATGGGCTAACGTTACACCTCAGGTTTTATGCTGGCCGTTTTGTGTGATGGGATTTATCTTTTCCAAAGACACATCTGCTTCAAAATCCAAGATGCCTGATAGGGCTGGAGACACTTTCTCCAAAGTTTTAGATAGTTCCCCCTCCTCTTCTTTTCTCATAATGTCATCATCTTCTGGGCACATAACAGCATGTGGGATCAGATAAACCAAATTACACTCTTTGGGACTGGATCCTCTGGGTTCAAGCTGACTGGAAAAGGCTATGCCTCCATTGTTGTTGATACTAACTGTCTCTATAGGATTGCTGGTAGCAGGACAGAGTCTGTAGCATCCCAAGAGAGTTGAAAATGCCTTGCGGAAATCTGCATTAAAGGCATAAATGATGGGGTTCAGCGATGAATTGGCCCATCCAAACCAAACGAAAACATCAAAAGTGGTCGAACTAATACAAAAAGGTTCTGCTCCCCTGGATGGTATACTAGTTTCACAGAAGGGCACCATGCAGTTCAGTATGAAAAAGGGTAGCCAGCAGCATACAAAGACACCCATGATCACTGACAAAGTCTTTAAAACTTTTGTTTCTCTTTTGAAGGACATTTTGAAGGAACTTTCGGACTGCTGACAATCCAGGCTATTTCCATTGCCAGTGGTGGTTTGGCAGTTCTTAGCGTGCACTGCTGCTCTTTCCAAGGCCGAAATGCGTCTTATCTGTTTCTGAGCAATCCTGTATATCCGTGTATAGGTTACTATCATGATGGCCACTGGGATGTAAAAGCTAATGAGAGAGGAAGAGATGGCATACATCCTGTTTAAACTGGAATCACAGTTGTCCATGGCTACACCTTGAAAACTGGCATTGAGGTCTAAAAAGCTGGTGGTTTTAGCCTTGTGCCAGTTCAGTTGCACAGGGATAAAGGAAATCAACACAGACAAGGTCCATGCCACACTGATCATGATGAAGGCTGCCCTGGGGGTCATTTTCCTTTCATATCTAAACGGACTGGAGATGGCCCAATATCTGTCCACACTGATGACACACAGATTCAAGATTGAGGCTGTGGAACACATGATATCGAAGGCTACCCAGATGTTACAGAATGATCCAAAAGGCCAGAATCCGGCTATCTCTGCCACCGCTTTCCAGGGCATGACCAAGACTGCCACTAAAAGGTCTGAGACAGCCAAAGAGATCACAAAGAAGTTGGTCACCTTGGACCTCAGATGACGAAACCTAATCACAGCTGCACAGACCAACGTATTCCCTAGCAGTGTGGACAGAATTAGCAGGGAGAGGAAGCAGCCAGTGAGGATTCGGAAGCAGGAATCCCTTTTCACAAGCAACCCTTCCCCGTCCATAGTGGTGTTGTTCCAAGTCATATTTTCTCCTGAGGCGAGATCATATCGTGGGGTTGGTGATGACATCAGCTCATGTCCTTGCAGAGCTTTCAAAATAGACATCAGGTGTCCGTTAATTACTCACTACCAGGCAGAGCCCGAAGGCTGGTGCTATAGTCTCTTTGCCCTTGGGAAGAATCCCATCATCCTTAGGAATCTCATTAAGAAACATCAGGCATTCTGTGGCAAGAAGTAGCTGAGGCTGCCTATCACAGTCATTATCTTTTTATCCAGCAATCTTTTTTTTTACTTTCATAGAATTTTCTAACAGGAACAAACCAGCAGAGAAAATCCTCAGAGAGTTCTGTACAAATAAAGTCAGCAGACCAGGGGCACAAACACTTTGCAGCTTACATGTATTCTCACTTAAATAGGCTATTGATTCAGTTTATCCAGTGTCCATTTAACTAGCCCTTCGGGTCTATTGAAGCGTAATGCATTAGGTGCTTTTGTTTCTAATTTAATTTTCCATCCCTCTAATTGGCAGAACGGCCTTCGTACCATTCTGCTATGAAATTAAAATGTCAGTTCTCTTTATAGGTAGCCTCAGGAATCAACTCCTCATTTTGTTCCACATTGTTTAAGATTCACAGTCCTAGAGGCAAAGAAAATAAATGTACATCTTTAGACATTAAATAGATAAGGGATCATTATGCTTTCTTAAAAGAAGAAATTCAGTCCTACCTTTTTTCTTTTTGGTATTCTCTTCTTGTTGGGGAAGAACCTTTCTCCTCCACTTTATCATATAGAATTTCAATTGCATAGCAAAGCAAAAAGATACAATCACAGCAGCAGGCAGGCTGCATTGCATCAGGTATAATTTTCTGATCACATGAATGGGAGGCAGGTGTGTGGTTTAGCAGGTGTGAATTTTTCAGCAAAAACCACTAGAGGTAACTTTCAAGATCTCGGCATTCAAGTTCACCTTCTAAGGACAAGGCATGGGCAAGCTCCTTTGATTCCAGCCATACCTTATGATTCACGTGCAAACTCTGTGCATCAAGTCAGTCTTGTCTGAATGCTCATCACCCAAGTCACGCTTTGTACATCCTGTGGAAGTGGCACATCAGGATGAAATCTTCTCAATCGAAGGCACAAAATTTCTAACTCTCTGGCAACAATCTTGGAGAGGCTTATATTGCCTTTTAATCTTCATTGAAGGGAGGAAGGAAGGGAGTAGGAAACAGACCTGAGTACAGATCCCTTTGGCCCTTGATATAGTTTCCTAGCCAATGGCTATACTATGTAAAAGACGAGTGCACTACAAAGTTAGCTTTGGTCCTTTGCTGTCAAACCACTTTTCCATGGCTCTCAGATCCACTTGCCAACTATAGCTCTTTGTTGCTACACACCAGAGATTAGGTCTGAGTCCCTCTCTCTTTAGAAGTGCCCAGGTACAGCAGCTTTTTCAGGGTCTCCTGTTCTCTGCCCTTGAATTGACATCTTTGATCCCAGGCACTCTCTTTTCTTCTTGCCACCCCAGGGTCTCTGATCGCACAGGCTTCCTCCTGCCTGGGCAAGTAGATAGCAACATCACCTTGCTTGAAAACCTCTGTCTGCTTGGGGTTGCTTCCCTAAATCACAGAGGAGTGAAATCCAAGCATGAGACAGTAACATTAAAAAGGAGTAATTTGAAAATTACCTGACCTTAAAATCCAAGCAACTTGCCCATGGAGAAGCACTGAACAGAAAGCCTCTTTCTTACTCCATTATAGCAGATAAATATATACTGTGTATGGAAAGTTCCAGGCAGACACCAATTGAAAAATTAACCACCCAATTTTGAGCTTGTCATATAGCACTCTCTCACCAAATCATCAGGATGTCAAACTATTCAGACAGTAAATGGAAACAAATGTGTTATTTTGAAATGGTCCGTAAAAGTACACACCGGAGAAACCCAGGAGGCATTTGTTCAGCGATACTATTCGGCATACACATGCACTTACGTGTGACGGTGGATAATCACATGTATGTAGAAATATGCTCTGAAACCTGAAACACCCACAGGAAAAAAAAATCTAAGCATTCCAACTCTCCTAAGCTGCAGTTTGTTAAAAAAAAAATAAACCAACACATACGGCTGAAAGGAACTCCATCACCTAGCCATGAACCCCCAACTTCCACAAACAAAAAGTGCCCAATTCATGCTGACATCAAGGTCTGAGATGTGGTTTTACCCTATGGCATGAACTTACCAACACAGAGAAGTCATTTATCCGACAGTATGGCTGTTGCAGGGCACTAGTGGTACAGGCTCCCCGCTGAAAGAATAACACTCACCTCATCTTTTTGCTGCTGGTTTCCTTCGTCCCCACTCTCCCCCCCCTCCCCAACACGCTACACATAACCACTTTCACTCATTGCAATTCATTGTTCACTAACTTCACGCTAAACAGAGTATAGTGTGGGCCTGGCTCCCTCTTCTGGACAAAACCAGAGGTGCTTCTCCATATTAATGCACAGCATAAGCACGGTTTGTGTCCCTTTTTGTTGTGACTAGGTGGAGACATGGAGAAGGGCAAGAGGGAGGAAGAAAAGAGCTTTTGATTGACTCCTCCCTCAGCACGCAACACCTTCTGGAATCAAAGCATTGCTCCAGCAGGCGCCACAATAAAAACAAAAGGTATTTTCTCTGCATAACTTTTCGGACATTGGTGGCTTGACCTGAGGGGACTGGTGAAATTTTGACAGCTTCAGTCACATCTCTGCATTTGGTCCAATCATTTCTTACTGAGAGCCAGCGCTGCTGTTACAATGACATAATGTCTTAAAATGGTGCACTGGTGACATTTTCAACATGAGAGCAGATTAGACTCTTTGTGCTCTGCCTCCATGTGTTCAGGGTCCCATCTATACATGTGTGCACACCTTAGCATGTATAGGCTTTGTACTTTCAAACTGTATCCTTCATTTTTTCAAAATACGGAGTATGCATTCAGAGCACATGCATTGGGATGTACATGTATAAGTCCCTGTGGAATTTGAACTTCACAGACATGGAGACTGAAGGAACAAACCCAGCAGCGTGATTCTAACTATGCCTAGAAAATGTTCTCTACTCAGGGCTACAGTAGCTTAAGGATGGGTATGCCCATGTTTAGGCAAAGATGTAGCTGAGAGACTGCCAGTGTTTCTTCCATCCATATTATCTGCACCCTAACAGATTCAGGTGCGGTGTAGTGATTAGTGTTGGACATACATGTTACATGTAAATGTATATCTCAAAACCCAATGGCTCCTCCTCCTACTGAAAAGCAGCTTTAAGAAAAGTTGATTTAGAGCACAGAAGCATGAAGGAAGCAGTACTTAAACTATCCCCCAGCTGTTTTTCCTGCTGCTCAACCATTTTTGTGTGTGTCCTTAGAACGTTTAACTGCTTTTTATAAGGGCAATTACAACGATTGCAAGTTAAATCCCATCTTCTTTCTCTCCAGTGGTTACTCCAAATGGAAACTGGAGGAGTCTACTTGATTATGAAAACTGGGAAACATTTCAAATATATTGTAGGCATGTCAAATGGGATCAGATCACTGCCGTAACACAAACTGCTTCGGAAGCATCTTCTGTGCCTGAAGAGATTTGTTATGTGGGGTGGGAGGGCTGCTGTTTGAGGAAACACAAGCTCAAAGTCTTCCGGAGCATGTGGAAGTTGGTGTGTGATGAATTCCAGCCCCTGGTAACATGGTAACAGCACACATAGAGAATGTCTTGAAAATACAGTATTCCTGTGCTGACTAGACTGAAAGCAGAAAACAGAGGGGCAAATCCCTTGCTCAGGTGTAATAATTCCACAAAAATTAATCAAGTTTCAATCTTGTGCCTTATCCACTAGGCCAGTGTTTCTCAAACTATGAGTTGGGACCCACTAGGTGGGTTGTGAGCCAATTTCAGGTGGGTTTCCATTCATTTCAATGTTATTTTTTAATATATTTTAATATTTTAGACTTGATTTTATTTTTAATATATTAGACTTGATGCTACCATGTTATGTGACAGCATTTGGGGAAATATTACAGATTTGATTTTTCTCTGTAAACCGCTTTGTGAACTTTTAGTTGAAAAGCGGTATATAAATACAGTTAATAATTAATAATAATCTGTACTTGGAACAGGCTACTATGTATATGCCTTTAACAATGACAGTCAATAGGGCTTGATGATGTCACTTCCAGCCATTACATCACTTCTGGTGGGTACCGACAGTCATTCTAAAATGTGGGTTCCAGTGCTAAACTGTTTGAAAACCACTGCACTAGACACTTGCCCCTTTTATTTGCAAAACTTTTTCCTCTTCAAATCCATTTGGCAAACTTTGTAAATGGCCACTGATTTGGGTCCACACTCACCCATGCACTATTGCTACTAAACTATAGATAAGGTTATATATGCCTAGCTCTTTTTTATTTTGCAACTCACTGTTGATCATGCAAAGTATTATGTCCATATTCAACTGCATGACTGATATAGCTTATCCTATTTGCATAATTGCAGGCAGGAGGTCTGACTCAGTTGGTAGAGCTGTCGCCTTGTATGCCTGAAGATCTGAGGGTGCCAGTTCAAAACAACTGGAAGTATCTGAGAACTGACAACACGCTGATATACTGATGAGCTGACCCTCAGTGGCAGAGAGGAGTTGCTGTCAAGTGGAGCGTGGGAGGCGAAGCAGACAGAAAGAGGCCAGGCCGGGTAGGAATCCAGCTGGAATGAGTTCTATGAAAGATTAGAACTGAGTTGGCAACCTTCAGTCTCGAAAGACTATGGTATCACACTCTGAATGGTGGTTCTGGAACAGCGTCTAGTGTGGCTGAAAAGGCCAATTTGGGGGTGACAATCCCTTCCACACTGGGAGCAAGTGCAGTCTGTCCCTGGTCTGTCTCCCTGGTTATGGGCCTTCCTTCTTTGCCTCTTTGCCTCAGTCTGTTGGCCAAGTGTCTCTCCAAACTGGGAAAGGCCATGCTGCACAGCCTGCCTCCAAGTGGGCTGCTCAGAGGCCAGGGTTTCCCACCTGTTGAGGTCCATTTCTAAGGCCTTCAGATCCCTCTTGCAGATGTCCTTGTATCGCAGCTGTGGTCTACCTGTAGGGCGCTTTCCTTGCACAAGTTCTCCATAGAGGAGATCCTTTGGGATCAAGCCATCATCCATTCTCAGGACATTACCAAGTCAATGCAGGCGTCTCTGTTTCAGCAGTGCATGTCTACTAGGGATTCCAGCTCGTTCCAGGACTGTGTTGTTTGGAACTGTGTCCTGCCAGGTGATGCCGAGGATGCGTCGGAGGCAGCGCATGTGGAAAGTGTTCAGTTTCCTCTCCTGTTTTGAGCGAAGAGTCCATGACTCGCTGCAGTACAGAAGTGCACTCAGGACACAAGCTCTGTAGACCTGGATCTTGGTATGTTCCGTCAGCTTCTTGTTGGACTATTTAATTTTTAAAATCCCTACAGGGGTTTAGAATAGCCTGCTATGTAAACCGCCTTGGATTAAAGTCTGAGGAGAAATCTGATGACCATATTATTAATTTAAAATTGTTTTTCTATCTCTTGTTGCTGTTTTAAATTGTTGAAGTTGATTGTATTGTAAATTGTTGTTGTTGTTTTATCCTTTAGCTAGTCCCAAAGTGACTAACAATCTTCCATCTAGATATGAATGAATAAATAAAACAAAAAATTGAAAAATAAGTTTTTAAAAATCAATTTTGGGTAACAGTAGCCTTCAACTGCCTAAACCTTCAAATAAGTTCACCAAGTATGATTTTCTTTCCATTCAAATGCTCCGTCATGAAGGATGAACCACTTTGTTAATTCACAAAGATCTACACAAAATCTTTCAATATCTCAAGTCTGACAATTTAATGAAAGGTCTTTTGCTTGTGGATGTTTCCTGAAGGTGAGATTTACGACAAATTCATTGTGACAAATCTGTTTTCAAGGATCTAAATAAAACTTCTGTGACTAACAATGGCCAAAGAAGGTTGGGAAAATATAACTGAAGGACATCCAAGAGGCTGAGGGTACAATACACACATTCTCAAGGCAAGCATGTATGTTTGAATCACTGCACCACAGAATCCTGAAAGCAATTAACACATACAAATGCGTAGGAAGCATTGATTCTGTCTTCTGTGCCTGACAAGGGCCTACATGGTTCAATTAGCGCAGGAGCCAGAACAGTGTAACTACTAGACTACATAAAACCCATTTCTAAAAATGGAGGAGAAGCCATTATTATGGCTCCCTTCCAGAAAGCTTGGTGAAAATTGAGATCCTATCCAGAACATTCTGCTTAGCTTAACATCTCTCTTAATGAAAGAGCCTGCTTCAGATTTATGTCTTTGCCATTACAGCGTAGTCCTAATAATTATATTATTAGATTGTGGTTTTCCCCTTTTTAATTTTTATTTTTCTAATCTCCTGTTTTGCAAAACCATATCTCAGGATTCATGAATACTATGGAATAAGAAACTGTGACTACTCTTTGCTGCCTGCTATTCAAACAATTTTAAATGTAATGTATACAGACTACCAAAAGCCAGTAAAATAGTCATTTAAAAGTACATCTCCTGTGTTGGCATAACAACCTTGCTCCAGTGAAGCTTGCAAATGAAGACATAAGAAATCCTAGGCAGGGTGTAGGAGGGAGGGTTAACTGTCAGGAAAGGACAAATAAACTCACTGAGCTGTCATGCAAAATCAAAGGTTAATTTCCTAGGTTTAGCATTTGCAAAGCTGCTTTTATGCCACCTATAATTTTTCCTAATGTCAGTGACAACAGATAATGCTTAGCTAACCTTGAGGAGCTAACAGTAATGCTTGTTACAATCTGTTTTTTGTTTTAAAAAAAAAGGAAAAAAGAAAAAAGATTTGTGCCGCAGCATGTTGCAAAGAAAAACTTTGCCTTGTTATCCTGTCCTCTAAACATAATTTGCATCATCCTTAAGGAAAGGGTACAGCATGAAGAGGTGAGCAAATATCATCATTAACCTTCATGGGGGCCTTCATGGGCTGCTTGGTAGGAGAAAAATTTCAGAATGAATAGAAATACATTAAACCATTTCCTCTGGGCCATTTTAAACAGCTTTCATTTCCCCAATAGGAGAAGTAAAATGTTTCCACTATCAAAATGCATCCAGCACTGGAAGGTACTCAAGCAGCTTCAGAGAGCCCTATCTGTGGCAAGGGAGATGACTGGGACTCAGTGAAGCCTGCAGCTTTTTGTGCACAGTGGATGGTACTAAAAGCCACACTGGAGCAAAAACAGGAATATAAGAGGGCTGCCTTATATGGAGTCAGGCTGCAGGTTTGTATTGCTTAGTTTTGTCTTCACTGCTTGGCAGCAGCTTTCCAGTGTTTAGGACTGGACTCTTCTGTAGCTCTGCCTAGAGATACCAAGGATAGAAACGGGGACCTCCTGCTTGCAGAGCATGTGCTGGGATATTGAGTTAGAATCCCACTCCCCCAAAAGTCCAGGTGGCAGAAAGGAATGTCAATACCATTGCCTGTCATGCTGCAGATAGCCTGTCGCATCCATAAGCCACACCAGTCTAGGGCTTTTAGCCCCAAGCAGGTATAAAGAGGATAAACAGTCAGGAGTGGAGTGAGTGGGTTGAGTATGTTAGTGCCCAAGCAGCCGGTTGAGTCCCAGAGATCTGAGCTATTTTTTGGAACAGCTGCCCCCAACGATGGCATCTGCTGATGGTACTGTAGCCACAGCCTGTCATTGTGACAGTTTCATGGTACACGCTCTCTTAGAACCTAAGAACAGCCCCACTGGATCAGGCCACAGGCCCATCTAGTCCAGCTTCCTGTATCTCACAGCGACCCACCAAACGCCCCAGGGAGCACACCAGAAACACTCTTAAGTGTTTATGACTGCAAAAGCAATTGCAAAGACTCCTAAACTCAAAATCCCATCTTTTAATGTAACATAGCCATTTGTGTTGCACGTAAGGACAAGAATATTGTTAGCAACCGCCTAAAAAGCCCACCGTTGTTGAGCATATGCTGCAAGCACCTGCTGTTTTGACCTGTTTTGATGACAAACCCCTCTTGCTTGTCAGCAGCCAATATGCAGCTGCACATATATACTTTGTTCACAACAAGTGGGGATGATTGGAAAACATCTGTAAAGCTTATGTAAACCTCTCAACAGGTTTTAAATTCTAGCGTTTTATGCATTGTGAGCCCTGTGTTATTAATAAAACACTCATTTGCCAACTTAAAGTACCTCTGTGATTTAGTACTGATTTATCCCCATGTGAGTTATAAAACAAAGCCATTAAAACCCCATTGTTATTTAAGTGACTTTAGAGCTGGGGAACTGGGTCAGATTGAAAGAATCCTGGAAATCGTTTAGCCACAGCTTCAGACTTGAATTACTCATGCAGTGTTTCCCTACTGATGTGCCTCAATTCTGCTAGTGGAAGTTATTTTTCAAAAATATATCCAACAGTCCCGTATTTATTTACATATTTTACAAGTTTATAGGCTGTCTTTCTACTCCAATAAAGGATTTATGATTTATAATTTCAGGAAAAAACAATGCAGCAGCTACATAAAACGCTGAAACAAACAGGATAAACAAACCAGATAAAATATATCAAAACTGAAACCAGCAAACAGTATAAGCAAAAGTGAAAATCCAAGCACATCCGAGGGATTATGCTTTCCAAAATCAAAGGGATGCCAAACAACATCTTCACTGTCCTCTTAAAAGTGGGCAGTATAGGAGCCAGCTGGGCTTCATGAGGAGGAAATTCCATAGCTGAGAAGTTGCTACCAAAAAGATCCTGTCCCCGCATCTCCACCTGCTATACTTCAGTAGCCAGTGGAGGCAGAGTAGAGTTCAGATTGACAGATGATGTGAGGACAGGGAGAATGTGGTCCTTCAGGTAGCCAGGACCTGAATCACATAGGACTTTGTTGGTAATAACCAATGCCTTGAACTCCACTCAGGAACACAGAGCACTGGTGTACTGTATTCCTCCTGACAAATGTCTGAAAATACTTCATCTACCACATTCAGGACTAGCTGAAATTTCTGGAACCTTTAAAGTCAGTGCTTCCACACCAACAAGGCTGTTCCTGATGCTGTTGCATGGAATTTAGAAACAACATAAACCTTCATTACCTTCAATTCACCTGGGTTAACATATACAAAATCACACTTATCTGAAAGCCTCAAGCCAGTATTTTTCTCAGTACATTAGTTGTCATCCCCCCATACCTGCAGAGGATACGTTCCCACTGCAACCTCTGATACCCAAAACCACAGAGAGCAGCAAACCCTTTACTTACTATGGCACTGCAAGGCATTCTGAGGCAGGATGCTAACAGAAGCAGTTCACAAATTCCCCTCCATTGTGCAAATGACTTATCTGTGTCTATTTGCAGCTCTCCTGCTGTCTCTTGTGTCTCTTTGTCTCCTATGCTGTCCACTTCCTGTTAGAATCGAGTTGTTTGCAGTCCTCCAACCTGCTTCCTGCTAGCGTCGCAAAGGAGAGGGGAAATTATGAACCACAGATAAGTGAAACCACGGATACAGTACCCACAGATATGGGGGGGGGGCTACTGTATAAGGTGGATTCACATGGACATGAAAGCAGCTATGGGGCACTCACTTTCCCCAATCCTACTGGAAATAACTCTGCTTCGACATCTGTTGCCTCGGGAATGCAGAAGCAAGGCAAAAGTCACTCTGGCCCTTGACGCCAGCCAGAGGGCCACTGGGTAATCACCACCATGCCAGCTAGGACACCAGCAAAAGAAAACCAGCCTGATCTCAACTGGCTGCAAATGCCTTTTACCCACCTCCCTTGCATGTTGATCTTGTTAAATTGTTCTCTTCCTCTAACCCACTATCTTTTCCCACCCTTTTGTTGTGTGTCTTGTCCTCTAGTTTCAATTTCCTGAGGGCAAGGTCTGTGTCTCATTTTGAGTTATGTACACTGCTCAGTTAATGAAGTCACTCTGGCAGAAATAATTAATAATGATGATATTAGTATTCTCACAAAAGAGTCTGTTACTGAAACTTTAATTTCATTTTCACCCTGTCAAAGTGACACTGATAAGCATTCATTGGTGGGCATGAATCAGAATGAAGTGCTCAGTAAAATGCCAGGTTCCTTTTCTTTTTGTTCCTTTTCTTTTTTTCTTTTTTTTTAAAAAAAGAGTTAGTTCAAGCAAGTTAATTAGCGAAAAGGAGATGAAATATTAAAAGCAAGGGGATAATTCATTAGAATTAAATTATTCTGAACCACAATCCACCTCCTGTAGGTGGATAGGCACAGGGTATAAATACCCAAGTCATGCATTGTTTCAGAAACAAATCTCTTAATATTCTGATTAGAGAGGGTCCTAGCTCAGTGATAAATCTCGTGCTTTGAGATCCAACCCCTGGCATCTTCAGGAAGGGCTGGAAAAACCTCCTGTCTGAAACCTTAGTAAAGTGCTGCTTTGCAAGATGGACAAATGGTTTCATTCAGTATAAGGCAGCTTCATATGTGATCGAAGTTCTTCTGTCCTATTGCATGGGTTTATTTGTATGGAACCTGGACTGTCCTCAGATATTGCAGTCTTAGCCCTATGCATATATTACACTGAGCGGCCAATTCTATCTAAATTTTAAACACTGATGCCACCAAGCTAATGTGGTGTTGCATCCTGTGGTGGGGGGATAGTAATGGAGGCCTTCTCAGACCTGCACTCATGCTGGAAAGTTGAACAGGACTGGGGGCCTGACTGTATGTGGGGTCTGTTGAGGAGGAGTGGAATAACATGTTCTCTCTCCATTCTCAGAGTCCACACATTCTGTTGATCATTAGCGTAGATCTCATGTACATTTTACAGCATGTTTACTCAGATCTATTAATGGGACTTATGGTCCAATCCTATGAGCTCTTTATGATGGTGGAACCTGCATTCCACTGTCATAATTGGGGTAGTGCCACTATAAATGGCAATATAATCATATTATATTGGATTATATTATTTTGATTATATTGGAGCTCCCGGTGCAAACAGCCAACAGCTCTGTGCACCAGCTTTCAACAGACCCAGCCAGTACAAGAGCAGGGAAAGTGGCAGTGGGGGCAGGCTGTGGGGGGTTGGGGGGTGGGGAGGGGGCTGAAGGGGTGGAATGTGGCAGCAGTAGCATGAGCCAGGGTGCTACTCCCCTTTTTACATCCTGACGTGCACCCCATCTCTGCAGACTTATGCCAACAAAAGAGCTGGTGTGGATCTGAGGACAGCCATAGGTGACCAGAAGTAGAGGATTGTACTATGTGGTCGTAAATGTTACACAGGAAATGTTTCATTAAACAGAAAATTCTTCTAACAGAAACAAGAAGTTTATGCAGGTGGAGAGAAAGGAATTACTACAGCAAGGCTAGGAAGGCTGCTTGTGCCTGAGGAAGTCTATATTTTATAGGAAAGAACGGTGGGACAAGAACAACACAAGTCCAAGGAACTGCAGCCACCAGTCAGACAACCTGACTGTTTAATTGCTCTCTCACTTCAAGGGTTGAAAATTAATGCTCAGTCTCAGCTCCTTTATGAGACAGAAATATGGGGGTGTCTTAATATTCAGGAACCAAAAATGATCCAAAATAAATGTCTCATGATTTCATTTGGCTGACCTAATACTAATTCCACTTTTTTATGAGAACTAGTTTTTGGATATATTACGTTTCTTTTGCAGCCTATGACTTCTAATTGAAAAATTACAGAAGGGGGCACTAGAAAAGCAATGTTTTCAGGAATAATACTCGAATATTGGCTTTTAGATTCTTGGATTTATAGCAGCACAGACCTATTGTTCCTTTATATATAAACTCTATAAACCTATGGAAAATAACACTACAGTCTTAAACACACTTATAAGGAAGAAGTGAGGCATGCAAACATCAATAGAACTTTTAATTCCAGACAAAAATGGTTAGAATCTGACAAATAAGGCACAATCCTATCTTGTGCTGGAACAGGCAAGCCAGGAGGTTGAACAGGTCTACATCCAAAGGTCGATGTAGAATCAAGACCTCCATGTTGGGCAGTGAGCCTCCTGCCTCCCTCCGGCCCTGCTCCCTCCCCCAGGAATACCTCCTCCCTGCCCTCTTCCCACCCTCCCACCGCCTTCCCCCTCTCCAGAATGCCTCCTCCCGCCCACGCCCCCACCTACTTCTCCACTGCTCGGACGTCCGCACAACTGCCAAGCAGCAGATCTGGGATACTCCACCAGCGCTAGCCAAGTGCCAGCCGATGCTGGGCTAGCATCGGTCGAGCACCAGCGCTAGGGCCTGCAAACATGCCATAAGGCACATTTGTGACAGTGCGCACCAGCGGTAAGCCAGTGCACCAAGCTCAAGATTGGGCTTTAATTCTTTCCTCTCATTGCAAACAATATTTTAACATTTCTTATAAGGAAAGGTTCTGTATCTTTGACTCATTAGATGCAAAACATCTGTCCATATTATCTCTATTATCATGATCTCTGTATGATTATATTAGGAAGAAAGAATTGGGGGCTCTCCTGGTCTGCAATTCATAAAATGGAATTACTGTGTTCTTAAACGTCATGAGAAAGAATGATTTAGAACAAACTCACTTTGCACTGTCTGAAGTAATAATCTAGTAACAGTTCATTCAAAAGATTATTTCCTGTAAGGGAGATTACATATTTAGAGGTTAGGAAGCTTTCCCCTTTTATGTTATTTTGGAATGTTTGATCATGCATTATATGGAATTTTAATTAATTTAACTGTGTGTGTGATCAATTCCACTGCTGTGATTTAATATTGCTTTGTCATGGTTCATCAGCGATAGAACAATTAACACAACTTCATTCTGATCTGATTGTGCTCTGTGAAAGACAATATAAATGAAAGACCAAGTAAAAGCCTGTTAAAGTCTAATTTAGCCACAGTAAATGATTCTCGGAAGGATACCCTACTGCGTAATTATTTCAATCTTTGTTAGTGGTGGTGAGAGCAGAACCAGAATAAAAAACAATGTTTCAAGGCAATCCTGCATTTATTTCTTTGCCAAGTGAAAATTAGAGAGTTATGTTCTGCTAAGAAGCCCAATGCCCTCCTATGGTATTTTAGTCTCTCCTCTGAAAATTAATGTCCATTGCTACTTGCTCCATTGGATTAGAACTTACAGGACATGTTAACCTTCCCCCCCCCCATGTGATATCTGCACTACGTTGAACATTCCCTGCCTTAGATGAAATTGATCTGGACAAGAATCTAGTTATTTACAGTGTGTGTTAATAGCCTTGACTCTCTTCCCACTGTCAGTTGCTATATGACTTATCATTTGTGCTCTCTGAGCAAGACCTTTGGATGTCACTCATTGAGATAAACATCTTCTCCTGGTTGGCAGCTTTCATCATGGAGTCATCAAAATGACCTCTGACTCACAGGAGGGATGGGCAGTGTTTCAGAATTGTCCTGCATGTTCAAGCAAGTGAGTCTCGGCTGCAGCACCTCCTTAAAATGGTTCTGTTGATGGTGCGCCACTCACAGGGCTGCCAGGGGATGAATACAATAGCTCCAACGCAGGATCTGACCTGGCATCATTAGCTACAAATTGCTTTCCCTAGCTACTGTAATAAGAATATCTTCGCCAAACGTATCGTATTAAATGCCTGTCAGATTTGATAACTGGAGGAAGATGAAAGAGAAGCACTATCAGTCCTATGGTTAAATTTATTTATTTAATAGATTTGTGTAGTCCCACATTTTACAAATAATCTCAATGCAGTGAAAACATTCCATGCAGTTTCAGTTCAGAACCTGCCCTCATTGTCCCCAAATTGAATACAGCATCTCGTCTTCAGTCGAGTTCTGCCTGTCTTGTTTCCACCAGCCTTGGGTGGTTTGGCTCAATCTCTTGTCCCAGCAATGGTGGTGGTGGGGAGCTGAGACATCAGGGGCAATTTCCAGCTGAGAGGGCTTGAGACAGCAGGGAAATTGTCCAGGTCAGGAAACAACTATGGGACTTGGGGCCCAATCCTATGGGCCTTCAGCACCGGTGCTGAGCTCCAGCCCTACGAGCTCCAGAACTGGCACTAGGTGTTGTAAATGTGCCATAAAATGCACTTACAGCACTGGGAGGAGGGAGCGCTGGTACTGGACCAGCGCCAGTAGGACACCCAGTGGACATCCAACTGGCACTCTTCCAGCACCAGCCAATGAGTATTTTGGGGTGGAAGGAGGCGGGGAGTGGGCAGAATGGAATGGAGGGAGGGGAAGATCAGGCCCAGGAGAAGGCAGAGACGGCAGCAGGCTCTGACACTGTATCCTATTCTCCCCCCTGACCCAGGCAGCCCGACACGGTCTCCTTGGTTCTATGCCCACTCAAACGCGGGTGCAGAGCCAAGGAGACCAATTGCTGCTGGCTGCTGTCTACCTGGGGGACAAACAGCCCAAGAAGACCTCCGCGGTAGTATCCCAGCTCCCACAGGATCTGGCAGTCAGCATGTTGGTGCTGCTGGAGCTATGGGTGCCAGGAACCATAGCATTGGGCTAAATGGTGTGCAGACTCAGGCTATGGAATGGTCCTTACAGAGCTGTTTTGGGAATGAAGCCAGCAGTTGCCAGGTCCCTTAATCTTGCAGTCTCCTTAGGTGTGGTGCCTTCTGCAAGTGCTACTGACTTTCCTTGGTTTCAGTCTGTCCTAGGACCAGCATGGGGATCTGCTCCTTCTTCTGGAAGTTCCCATTTTCTGGGTCAGAGCCCAACTAGGTCAACCGTAGAAAATGTTTCTCCTCTTCCAATTCAGGGAATGTGTTCCTTCCTCCCTCGTCCTGATCCACCTTCTACTTGGAGGGACAGCTGTTATGTGAAACACATTGCTTTTAGTCAATCGATCCACTGGTTAAAGTTTTAATTCACATTATATAAGTGCCTTGGGGACACCACTGTAACTGTTCAAATATTTACAATTCTGAACGGTATCCTTCTCAGACTCCCTTGTTGTTGTCCTCCCTCACCACTACTGATACATTCCCACATGCCAAATCTCTACAACCATCCATTACCATTAATACACCCAACTCATGGATTCTCGGCTGAACTGACCAGCTGATGCTGGCAAAAATCAATCCAGGCAAGCCTCAAATCTCAGACTTCCCCAACTCATACTGACCTACATACAAACAAATCAGCTCAACTCAGATGTAATGCCAAGTCCTGGTTTCAAGAACATTTCTGTGGGCTTGTGTGCTTCCTGCTCCCCCGTCTGACTGGGCACCATCCCCACTTCCTTGTTTTCATTAACCATAGTTTGCAGTCCATGGTTGGCAACCTTCAGTCTCGAAAGACTATGGTATAAGCCTACAGCACCCAGTATTCCCAGGTGGTCTCCCATCCAAGTACTAACCAGGCCTGACCCTGCTTAGCTTCCAAGATCAGATGAGATCGGGCATGTGCAGGGTAACAGTGGCAGCAACTGTTACCCTGCACATGCCCAGTCTTGTCTGATCTTAGAAGCTAAGCAGGGTCAGGCCTGGTTAGTACTTGGAAGGGAGACCGCCTGGGAATACCAGGTGCTGTAGGCTTATACCATAGTCTTTCGAGACTGAAGGTTGCCAACCACCATTTAGTTTGCAGTGATGACATCCAAACTGGCAGTGGCTGTCCCCTTTACTTCCAATCCATGATGATGCCATTGTTCCAAATGGGTTTGTGGCAACACATAACCTGTGTTCTCAAATCAACACCAAGATCCGTTCACCTAGTTCTATGAGCTGCCATGCATGTACAGCATCTCATGGCACCTGGCCATAAGGAAGAGATTTTTTTTTTACATTTGGCTTTAAATGGCCACATTTAAATGGCTATTGTATCCTTTGCTCTCTGCTGAGCCCTTAGCAGAAATTTTTCAGTGGAAATGAAAAAGTGAATCTATAGTTTTCTTTATGCTCCTTCTAAAAGCCCAGTCATTCCCTAAGGAGTTGAGGTCTTATCTTGACTAGGCTAGCAGCCTCTCAATGCAATTTGAAAATGTGCATTGTCTCCTGGGCTAACTCAATAGCAATCCCTAAGTGTATTTTGGTGTTTACAGTTGTCATTCTTCAGTGACAACAGCTGAGCAGTCCATGGGGCTAAATCTTCAAAATATCAATAAAAGAACGCAAGCCTCTCGGCCATGCAAAAAACAGTAATTAGGGAGTGCTCATTTCTCAACTGTCATAAAAACAGAATGTTGTTGGTTTGCCCCATGTTCCCAGTAATTTACCACATGAAGATTCTTCCAGATGCAAGATACTTTGAAGAAACCTGTGAGCATTAGGACTGTCGAATGTCAATTTTAAAAGACAAGCCCACTTTAAAGGATTCTCTTAATTCAGAAGAGTTTTTCAGCATATAAACTCACAGTAAGCAATCACATATCAACTTTCCATACAGACTAACATAGATCCTGTTGGGCTGCAATCCCATTCACACTTTCCTAAGAAGAAGCCCCATCAAATATAGGAGGAATTGTGAGTAGACATGCATAGGATTGGGCTCTAGGTAATTTAGCAATATCATCAAAGCTTCAGATCCCTGCCTACTGATATGTATTCAAGCAGAAGATAAATGAGGTAATAGTGTACATGATATACGAGCTTTGCTCTTCAAAGGGGGCATGTTTAAAGACTTCAGGTAATGATACAGAACAGTAGTCTCAGTTAAGTTTTCATTATGATTTTGCAGATCATTCAGTGTTTTTAACTGATAATGTTTTCACTGTGATTGTTGCAGGAAGTTACCTAGACATCAGTGGGCAATAGGAACCATATGGCCTATGTAGCCATACCAATCATATGAATTTTCTGTCTAGACCATTTTGTCACAAGATGCCAGTAATACTTATCAGAGGAAAGTACAAAGAAGCCTACCCTGGATAGTTATAATACAGCTGAACTGGAAGCAAGACATCAGAGCCAATCCTATCCAACTTTCCAGCACCGATGCAGCCATGCCAATAGTATGGTAGTGGGGCAGTCATGGTGGCTTCCTGGAGGTAGGGAAACATTTGTTCCCTTCCTTCAGGCTGCACTGGAAACTGCCCCCTGCTTGCCCTGCTCCCAGGAAATAATTATAAAGCTTGAAAATTTCTTCTTTATCTTCAATAATATTGTCTTGCAAAAAGGAGCTCAACCAACATATTTCTGAGAGCTGCACATTATATGTAAAAAGAACTGCATGTGGCTCAAAAGGACTTGACCACACCTGTTATATGCCAACTTTGGGAACTATATAGTTGAAAAGTGACATATAAATTGAGAGCATTTTAATATGAATAATACTTTTTGCCATGTGAACCCAAACTGAATCAGTTCTGCTATGCAGTGTAGGGAACTGAATCTTGGTTGGCTTGAAGGACCACACGGGAACAACGTCAGTCACAGCTGAATCCAAACTAGAACTGACTATTTGGCAATTAGCCTGCCCTTCTAACTGGGCAAAAAGGCACTTTTTCAAGTGGTTGTCCTCTCTTGTTTAGCAAGAGGAGAGCAACTATCCCTATTTATCCTGGCATAGCATCTTTTCTAGAGTTATGGGCTGGTATCGCTTCTGTACCTTTTCAGACTGTGAAGCTTTTTAGAAAAGAGAGTCAATTGTTTATCTATTTTGCTAAGTAAACTGCTTTGTAAACTTCTTTGCTAAAAGATGGTATATAGATATTCTTCAAAATAGTAATAAAAAATAATTCTACCCTCCTGGGTGAAAATCATGAGACACAATGGGAAAAGATGGTAAAATATAAAGACCTGGAAATTGAAATATAGTGCCTTTGGGGGGGGAAAAAAACAATCACCACCTCTATTGTCATTAGTGATTTTGATGCAATCCCCACAGCCCTTAAGAAATATCTTAGGTATATTCAGCATAGGTAGAGACAACAGTTGAACAACTGCAGTGAACACTACAGGAACATCCAATGTTATATGAACATATTTCACCAGTTCTTAAACTCCTGGATAGAGTTTGAACTAGTGAGCACTCAAAAACCCCAGTCCAAACACCTGGTGGACTGTGATACCATACTATGATCATTCTATTCCCCTGGATGGAAACCATGAAAGGACTATGCGCCTTCCAAACCTTGCTGATTCCAAACAAACAGGACAAAAGCTCTCCAAAGAAATAGGGAAAACAATGACTTCTTCAACATTGTTCCATAATGATGCTTCCAAAAGAGCAAAATAATGTTCATCTTATTGTGCTATTGTGCTGAGTTTCTATAACTAGTGTGAAAACCTAGTCCTGTAGTGCCACTTAGAGGCCAGTCATATTAACTGTGGAGCCAACATTTCTGGGAATATCTTCAGTCTGGTAAAGCAGGATCCCTCTGTCATTCTTTGATCTGAGAAACAGCATTTCTCCTCCTACTTACATACTCTGCTTGTTTGTTTGTTGGAGATGGGATGGAACCAACACATGTAGAAAGGAAACTAAAATTATCTGTTTATTCTAAAAAGACTAGACGAACACAGTGGAACTTACTTTTGCGTAAATATGCATATGACCAGGCTGCAAAGTTACTTTCCATTGCAAGGAAGATAGGTGCAACAAGCATAGATGGAATGTAAATGAGGTTCAAACCAGAGGTGATACTAAATGCATCCTCGCTTTTTTCTGTTTTGAAAGAGAAGCCACAGGGGGCGCTAATCAAAATCAGAACCACAGCATGAAAGAACATAAGAACATAAGAACAGCCCACTGGATCAGGCCATAGGCCCATCTAGCCCAGCTTCCTGTATCTCACAGCGGCCCACCAAATGCCCCACGGAGCACACCAGATAACAAGAGACCTCATCCTGGTGCCCTCCCTTGCATCTGGCATTCTGACATAACCCATTTCTACAATCAGGAGGTTGCACATACACATCATGGCTTGTACCCCATAATGGATTTTTCCTCCAGAAACTTGTCCAATCCCCTTTTAAAGGCGTCTAGGCTAGACGTCAGCACCACATCCTGTGGCAAGGAGTTCCACAGACCGACCACACGCTGAGTAAAGAAATATTTTCTTTTGTCTGTCCTAACCCGCCCAACACTTAATTTTAGTGGATGTCCCCTGGTTCTGGTGTTATGTGAGAGTGTAAAGAGCATCTCCCTGTCCACTCTGTCCATCCCCTGCATAATTTTGTATGTCTCAATCATGTCCCCCCTCAAGCATCTCTTTTCTAGGCTGAAGAGGCCCAAACGCTGTAGCCTTTCCTCATAAGGAAGGTGCCCCAGCCCCGTAATCATCTTAGTCGCTCTCTTTTGCACCTTTTCCATTTCCACTATGTCTTTTTTGAGATGCGGCGACCAGAACTGGACACAATACTCCAGGTGTGGCCTTACCATAGATTTGTACAACGGCATTATAATACTAACCGTTTTGTTCTCAATACCCTTCCTAATGATCCCAAGCATAGAATTGGCCTTCTTCACTGCCGCCGCACATTGGGTCGATACTTTCATCGACCTGTCCACCACCACCCCAAGATCTCTCTCCTGATCTGTCACAGACAGCTCAGAACCCATCAGCCTATATCTAAAGTTTTGATTTTTTGCCCCAATGTGCATGACTTTACACTTACTGACATTGAAGCGCATCTGCCATTTTGCTGCCCATTCTGCCAGTCTGGAGAGATCCTTCTGGAGCTCCTCACAATCACTTCTGGTCCTCACCACTCGGAAAAGTTTGGTGTCGTCTGCAAACTTAGCCACTTCACTGCTCAACCCTGTCTCCAGGTCATTTATGAAGAGGTTGAAAAGCACCGGTCCCAGGACAGATCCTTGGGGCACACCGCTTTTCACCTCTCTTAATTGTGAAAATTGCCCATTGACACCCACTCTCTGCTTCCTGGCCTCCAACCAGTTCTCAATCCATGAGAGGACCTGTCCTCTAATTCCCTGACTGTGGAGTTTTTTCAGTAGCCTTTGGTGAGGGACTGTGTCAAACGCCTTCTGAAAGTCCAGATATATAATGTCCACGGGTTCTCCCACATCCACATGCCTGTTGACCTTTTCAAAGAATTCTATAAGGTTCGTGGGACATTTACCATACACCCCATTGGTAGAAGTGTGATTTTTCGATGATAATGAAATTAAAAAAAACACCTAACACAGCTTTCTGCACTTCTCATTTAAGTAAAAAAAGAAAAAAAATCTGCAAAAAAAAAAAATGAATTGGGAAATCTGTGAACAAAATTAGAAAATAAATAATGGGCTGGCTAGGGGGTAATGGGTAATGACTGTGGCTGCATCTGCTAACACTATACCACCTGAGAGCCCAATCCTGAGCAAAGGTGGTGCGCAGCTGCGGCGGCACCAAAAACGGCTGCCACCTACATCCTACCGCATCCTACACTTCCATGGCACCTCAGGAGAAGGGGACTTTTGTCCCCTTCCTCCGGGTAAAGGGAGTAGCCCCACAAAGGTAAGAGCCTTCGTGTCAGGCACCAAGACTAACGCGAAGGCTCTGGATCCGGGGGGAGCGTTGCTCCACTGGTTCCGCCTCCATCCCTCCCTGCTCCCTCCCCCCGGCATGCCTTCCCCCACCCTCCCCCACCTCCCCCCTCCCTGGAATGCCTCTTCATCACCCCCACTTTCCTCTCCACTGCTCGGCAGTCCATGCGTTAGAGCTCGCCTTACGGCACATTTGTGACAGTGTGCTCCGGCACTAAGCCGGCGTGTCGAGCTCAGGATTGGGCTCTAAAGCACCTACCTAGTACACATTTAAATCAACTGTAATTTATAATTATAATTTATAAAAATGTGCCCTTAGAATAAATGAAATTTTGAAAAAATTAAAATTCTATAAACACCTCTAACCACTGGTGCTAATTGAAGCTTTCATTCTGGAAGTTTATAATGGCTTCTGGGGTCATTTTTGTTGGGACCACAGCAGAGGGGAAGAGGTTCAATGCCTGCTCTCCATGCACTGATTGGGGCCCCCATATGCTGCAATTTCAAGAAAGGAAAAATGAAATGGAAAATGATTGATAGGAGGTTTAGGACAAACAAAAGGAGGTCCTTCTTCACACAATGCATAAATAGTTTGTGTAATTAATTGCCACAAGATGTGGTGATGATCACTAGGTTAGGTGAGTTTTTAAA
Source organism: Tiliqua scincoides (assembly GCF_035046505.1). Lineage (NCBI taxonomy): Eukaryota > Metazoa > Chordata > Lepidosauria > Squamata > Scincidae > Tiliqua > Tiliqua scincoides. The sequence goes on from NC_089822.1 coordinate 180,545,623, forward strand.
AGCGAGTGAACAAATTCATAGGGAAGAAGTCTATCAATGTTTACTACTCAAGATGGCTGAATTCTGGACCCAGTGGCAGTATATCTCTGAACCTAGTTTTAGGAAATCAATGGTGGGAGAGAAGTGCACCATTCTGTACTGCTTTTGGTTTCCCAAAGGCGATTGGTGGGCCACTGTGGATGGTCCTTGGCCTGATTCAGCAGGGTTTTCTTATGAGGGTGTGATAGGACTGGCTGGAAGTGATGCCCACTGGCCTGGACACCATCCTCCCGAGTTTCAGTTGCAAGATTCCTAGAAATGAACATAACTCTGCTCAAAACCATTCTCCTCTTAATACTAAATTTCACAGAATAAGCTCTGGAACTAAGACCTGGTGAGTTTTGACTGTTGATTCAAAATAGGTTCTGTGTTCAAATGTGCAGTGCTGAAAAGCTTTTGGAACATCTTGTTTGATTATACAAAAGGGAATTTTACAGAAAGGGTTCTACCAGTGAGATAGTCATGTTGGTTTGTTACAGTTACAACAATGAAGTGCCTTGTAGTATCTTAAAGACCAACACATTTATTCTGGCATAAGCCATCTTGAACTTCATCAGAGGAAAGAGAGGTACAGTATATGAATAGATTAGTACTGCTAAGGGGCTAGTTGGCTGGCAGCCCAATCCTAATGCCAGTAGCTCTGCCAGGTGCAGCAATGCCAAAGCGGCTATCCAGTGGCGGCCTTGGAGGTCTCCTTCCCCCAAGGAAAGCCTCAAGCCCCGCAACAGGGCTTCTCAAGTTTGTGCCAGCTATTTTGCCAATAAAGACTTGAGAGACTCCATGTCGAGCCTTCTGGCCCGACACAGAGTTCAGAATCTGGCGGAGCAGAGCACTGCTAGTCCCACCCCCTCCCACCCCAGTTCCTCCTCCTGGCCTGCCCTCCTCCACCCTCCCTCTGCGCTGGAATGCCTCCCCACATCCCTCGCCACTGCCCAGAAATCTTACCTAGGTGTCCAGGAAGCGCTGGGCTCAGCACCAACTGGTGCTGGGCCAGCACCAACACTGACTCCACGCAGGGTGTTGCAGATGTCCCAAATGGCAGCACAGCTTAGCACCAGCACTACACATCTTTAGGACTGGGTACAGCATAAAGTTCCAAACTCAATTGTATACAGATATCATTATTTCCAGAATTACGTTGTTCCACAAATATCCAAACTATGCTTCATAGTCCCAGCACTCAGATTAATATAGAAAACTTTAATGCATAGAATGCACCCATCTCGGAGAAGCTACATCCAAGTCATGAAAATTGGCATTCTTCATCCTGGAGGGGTTATCTATCAGAAATAGTCCTTTCCACAAAAAGAACATTCTTATTCAAAACAAATTTTCAAAATGATAATAAAGATAAGAATTCTTCTGCTGTAAAAGCTACTTTTTCTCTGTTGTGTATTTTTCATAGTTTGCCCATGTTTTGTATTATATCTTCAGTACCTCTTGGCTGCTACAGTGTAAGTTTTTGCTAACAAATGTTGTGCATCTTTGTGATAAAGCCACTGGCCATGAGACAGGGTGTGTACAAAAGGGTACCTGGTCAAGTATATGTATACACACACACACAATAGAATCGAATAAAAAATACAATATAACAATAGAAAATTAATTGTTAATACAATAGGGGGGAAATTTAAGGAAATTGAGATTTAACTCTTATTTACGCATTTCCTTATGAGGGAGCTTTTAGTCTGGAGACCTAAGGGCCCAATCCTATCCAATTTTCCAGTGCCACTGCAGTTGTGCCAATGGGGCATGCACTGCATCCTGTGGTGGTGGGGGCAGTCACAGAGGCCTTGTCAGGTATGGAAACATTTGTTCCCTTACCTCAAGGCCGTATTATGGCTGCACCAGTGCTAGAAAGTTGAACAAGAAGGGGCTCCTAGTCCTCCATGTGAAACAGAAATTGGTACAAGGGTTGTCTCATTTCATCTGCAGAGGGCTCCACCTAAACGCACATAAATTCCTAAGTCCCAAATGTGAACTCTGCACAGGCTAGAGCACTTTTAAAATGGCCCTCTCATCCTTTTCAGTCTGCATCAACCACGGTCACACCCAGGTAATGTGTGTGAAAAAATGACCTTGCCTGAAACTGCATCTGGGTGCGCGGGACTGGGATTTTAAAAAAACTGCACACCAAAGTACAATGAATGCAAGCACATCATGTCCAAGGCACACCACATCCCACAGCCCTATAAGATGAAACCACGAATCTATTCGATGTGTGAACAGGAGGCTTGAGAGCCGAATCCTATGCATGTCTACTCAGAAGTAAGTCCCCTTATAGTCAATGCGACTTACTCCCAGGAAAGTGTGGATAGGATTGCAGCCTAAGAGCCCAATCCTATGCACGCCTATTCAGAAGTAAGTCCCATTAGATTCAATGGGGCTTACTCCTAGGAAAGTGTGGATAGGATTGGGCTGTAAGCCATTTCTGCCCAACGTTGCATATACGCAACATGGAGCAAATGTGCACACCTGCGGGCCGGGGCAGAAATGGGTTTTAAGGTCAAGAAGGTGGGAAGGAAGATAACTGGAGAACAACAGGATTATTCTTAAAAAATCGATGCTAGGGCTTGCTTCTCTATGTTCGATGTCATCAGTGTCCAGGAGCCAGTGTCCACGCATGAACATATGAACCAATAATAAGAAAGACAAGAGCGCCCCTGAGCATGTGCAGAGCGCTTTCTCCCTCCGCAAGCAGAACTCAGCGGGGACTGCCACGGGAAGGCGCCGCGCGATGCCAACACAGCCTTTCCCCCCGCGCCAGCGCCAGCCTTCCAGGGCCATCAGCGGAGCGCGCTCCACTGGGCGGCAGGACTCTGAGCTGGGGGCCCCTCGCCTGCCTCTCTCTTCCCACCGCTCCCTCCGCGGGGCGGGGCGGGGCGGGGCGGCCCGGGCGCTTCTGCCCCTCCCACCCCTCGCTTTGCCCGCGCTGCCCTCGCTGGCTGGCTGCTGAATTTCTTCCGGCGGGCTCGGCGTGTTTCGTGCGAGGAGCAGCAAGCAGCAGAGTGGTGGCCCGGCAGCGGCAGCTGTGAGTACCCCGCACCCCAAAGCGTCTCTCTCTGCCCTCCCCATCCCACGTCTGCCTCCATGCGGCAGCTTTGTAATGGGGGGCTCTTCTTCCTCCCCCCCCGTTGCCACAAGCGGGTGCATGGAACATGGGGAGGGGGCGCTCTGTGCCCACCCACTACAACTCTGCGGAGGATCGAGAGGGGCGCCTTCCTGCCTGCCTGCCTGCCTTTCGGTGTCTCTCCAGTGGAGCTGCCCCCCAGTTGGTCATGGCCTCTGTAGAGCGCAGGGACATGGGGTGCACCTTCTCCCCTGTGCCTGTGCTCCGCATACAACAACCTTCCCTCCTTCCAGAATCAAGTGGGGGGTGGGAGTGGGGTGGTGTATGGGATGAATACACAAAAGATAAAACAATCCAATCATATATTTTGGGGTCCCAGCACCAGGCCCTGGGAATGTATGTGCCATGTATGCGCTCCATGCACGTGCTCCATGCACCATGTATGCGCCCTATGCCCCATGCTCCAGCTTATGGCCCCTGGGATGAGTGCTGTATCCCCAAATACACCTTTCCTATGGATTGACCTGTTTCAAGGTCGCCTGTAGTCAAGCAGAGGGGAAATTGGGGGGGATCATAAAGCAACCTATAACCAGACAGGTGGAGAGAGGGCCCACATCTTTTGGGTCCCATCCTCCCCCTCTTCCCCATTTTGTATGACCTCAGATGCACCTCTTAAACATACCGAGTCACAACTCAGTGTGTTTTGCTGACACATTGTGAGGATGGGAGAGAGGACACAATTGTTCCAGCAGCCTCACTTCCTGCATTTAGCAAATGAAGTCCAGAACCATAAAGTAACTGCTCTCTTTCAAAAATAGGTAGTTGCTGATAGAGGAGATACAATGTGGCATTGCAAAGAACTGGTGTAGCATTGGAAGGGCTGGAAGCTGCTGTGCTGGCAGTCGCTGTTGTAAATCTCGAACATCTGGAAGTGACTTCAGCCTGGAATGATGAAATCTCCCTTTAAATTACTCACCAAAGATGGCTGCTCTGATGAGGAGGCTGCCTCAGCAGTCAGTCACTATTCAGGAGCTTGTTGCTAGGTTACAACCCGCACTTATTTCCCCCCCCCACATGTATCTTGTAATGTTGATGTTTCAAAACCCCTTCCCATCTAATTTTTTTCCCTGGTGCATATGTTTTCTCCTAGTGCATTGTGGGAAAGTGCACATTGCAGATAAATGCCAGTACAAGCTGGTTTCAAGGAAAAGGTTCTTGGCAACTACTCCCCCCCCCCCCCAAATACATTTGATGGATGTATGGTACCATTGCTATCTCCTAGCCATCCGCGGTGCTGCTGACTCTTTCAGACTGGAGCTGCAGGCAGGGAGCACCCAAGGGACAGTTTTGCTACGTGACACAAATGAAGTCCGAAAGGCAACTTCAGAATCTCCAAACTGCCATAGATGGCGTTTCACTAGGAGCACAAGAATTCACATAGAGAAGAGAATCTAGGAATCTTGATGGCTTTAGCTACCTCTCTTGTGCAGGTAGAAGCTGGTGCATGAAACTCGTCATTTTTGTGGCTATTCTGTGTAGCCCTTCCAGGACTACTGAGCATCTTTTTATGACAGGGTGGCCAGAATAGTTTACAGCACTCAACCCAATTTTTGCATGAGTATGCTTGCAATTTTTTTTGTGGACATTCATCACTTTAATCTTATTTCTGGTTTACTCAAGTAATTAGTGCAATGCATTCCCTTTATGAGGGTTATTGGTAATAATGCCAGAATTTTGTTGCTGTGTCAGCAAATTTATTTTTATTATTGAGAATATTTGTATACTGCTTTTTATCATGCTTAGAGCAGCTTTATTTAGAGTGTCTGGAAATAATAAATCACCAGTGAATCTTGTCAAAGGTCATTTTTCCATGGTGGGATATTGCTGTGCTCACCTTGTACCCAGTTAATTGAAAAGCTAGGCTCTGTATGGGAAGTGCTGCAGTAGGATCCATGATTTTAATATGACAGCCAGAATTTGCATATGCATATAAACTTATATAAGTCATGCCTAACATAGCACATACTTGGCATGAGGTGGTTTCCAGCAGGGAAGTGTGGTGCAGGGGGTGGCAGGTGAGGCAGAACTGCCCCATCATAGTCCATGGAAAAGCACTGCAGCTGCCCTGCCTGCTTAGGGGGGGGGAGACTCTCCTTACACCTGCTTTCTCTGGTGTTAGGAGAGCCTCCTTGGGTGTAAGCAGGTGTGGCAGCTGTGGTGATTTGGGGGTGGTTCTGCCTCACTTGCAACCTCCACACCACACATTACTGGTTTCCAGAGAGAATAACTTTTGGGTGTTCCAAAATTGTATATAAGTGAGGGTGTATCAGGCAGTTCTTCAGTGCATACAGTACTGTGAACATCCATTTTACTGGGATGTTTAGAATCCAAAACATCATCAACTATTAGGATTATTTTCCAGAGGAAATTACAATTCTAAGACTACAATCTTATACATACTTACCTGAGGGTAAGTCCCATTACACACAGTGGGATTTGCTTCCAAGTAGGCATGTACAGTATTGTGCTGTGCTATGTGCAAGGCCTTTTCAGCTGCAAGGAGAAGGGCTGAGTGGACAGGAGCTTCAAGAACCTGCCCATGTCTTTCCTGTAGCTGTGCTTCTGCTCTGAAGTTCAGGCTCACAAACAAGGCCATGTCAGTCCAGTAGCAGACCTCCCCAGCCCCAAGCTCTGGGGCAATGGTCTGCAATGGTGCCCCCTGCAGGATTCTGGCCCACACCGCCACTTACCTGGAACACACAGAGCTCATGGAGCACAATTCCAGGACGTGTCGGGGAAGTCTCCTGAAGCTTCTCCGATGCTTTAAACCAGAGGTGCCCAAACCCCAGCCCTGGGCCACTTGTGGCCCTCGAGGACTCCCAGTCCGGCCCTCTGAGAGTCCCCAGTCTCCAATGAGCTCTGGCCCTCCAGAGACTTGCCGAAGCCTGTGCTGGCCCAATGCAACTGCTCCTCAGCGTGATGGCCAGCTGTTCAACCTCTCATAAGAGCTGTGGGATGTGGGCTCCCTCCACTGCTTGCTGTTTCACATCTGTGATGCAGCAGTGACAGTAAAGGAAAGGCTGGCCTTGCTTTGTGCAAGGCCTTTTACAATCCATGAACTATTTCAAGACCTTCATTCATTCATATAAGTTCCATCTCTAATATATTCATTTATGTAAATTTATTCAAATTTGAAAAGTAAATTAACTCTTTTTTCCGTGGCGCCTGACAGAGTGTCAGAGAGATGATGTGGCCTTCCTGCCAAAAAGTTTGGACACCCCTGCTTTAATCTGTGCTTCTGATCACATCAGGAAGACTCCTGTGTGGTCCTAAAGTTGCGCGAGGCTTCCACACCGGGGACATTTGCCCTGTTCATTCAATGCTAGGTCCACCACTGTGTCAGTCCCTGGTTTCTCTCCATTGAAACTACCTCAGAGGAAGCTAGTGCATTTGCAGGACAAGACAGGAGCACAGTACTGTCAATTAGTCACTGTGGTTGAAACTACATTACACAAAGTCCCCAACATACTTACTGGTTCCATTTTGGAGACCTATATGTACTGCTGACCCAGTGTGCTATTGAGCCTGTGTGAAAGCACTGCAAAGGATGTACTGTGCTTGTGTGAAAGCGCCTACGTGGCTGCCCATAACTCAGATATCTATAACTGGGGGAGCCTGTGTATTTTAAATGGTGATATTTGTGTTATTAAATGATCATTTAATATTTTATGTTCATAGCTACCTCTTTAGTATTGTGGTTGAACAGCTTTATTGAAAGCTGTTGTCACAGATCTGAAGTGACTGAGCTGCAAATCAGGACTTCCCTGGTCTCACCTGTGCCATGAATTCTCACCAAGTGACCTTAGGCAAGCCCCTAACTTTCAGCATCAGCTTCTCAATTGCGCATGGGAATAATAATAATAATAATAATAAAGGTATTTCTATACCGCCTTTCTTGGTCCTCAGATTTCCTTAGACTTTATTCAAGGTGGTTTACATAGGCAGGCAATTTAAATCCCCATAGGGATTTTTACAATTTGACAGAAGGTTTCTATCTTTCAAGAAACCACAACATTCAGAAGTTTCTTTCTTGATCTGGTCGCACATTCTGGCCTCCATCCTCCCACGCTCAGAGCAGATGGAATAGCTCGGCTCAGCTTGTCAGCTGCTCCAAGGTCGCACGGTGCCGGTGGCCTCGAACAGGCGACCTGTGGATGTTATCTTCAGGCAAATGGAGGCTCAACCCTCTAGACCAGACCTCCTGCCCAATATGACTTGCCTTTCAGGACAACATTTATTGTTGTAAGGACTGCATAAAAGTAATACATGTGAAGTACACCAGTGCAGTGGCAGGTGACACATACCTGGAGGTGCTGCCCCCCCACCCCAAAGTCTTCTGAGGACCTTTACATGTCGCTTCTGGTTTTTAGCCAAAAACCAGAAGTGATGTTTAAAGGCCCTCTGGAGGCCTTAGAAGGCCTCTCCAGCCCTCAGAATGCCTCCAGAGGAGGCAGCAGGCATGGGCAGCCCTCACGGTGACACAGCTGGGTTTGCAGAAGCACCACTCAGCCATACTACCCAGAGTCACTTGTACCCATAGACACCCTCCAGGAATGCCACTGTACCAACAATTCCCAAAATTACCTTGGTCACAGTGCCCTGTTGTGGCAGTTCCATGCCACAGCCCCCTAAGATCTCGCATGATCCTGGCTGGCCAAGATGGTGGTGCTTAAGAGGGCTGGGAGGAAGGACTGCCAGGGACAGACCGCAGCGCACAGTTTGGGAAGTACAGTACTGTCCTATACCAATGCCAAGGATTATTATCATGGTTGAAATCGTGTAGTACAGGAAATGCCATTTCAAATATACCCCCCCTCCCAACATTTGTAATTTCAGGAATAAATATCAAGAGGTGAGGAACTCTTCATATTGAAAGACTGATTTATTTTTGTAAGGCTGCAGTGCAGATCCCAAGGTATCACACAGAATATGGCTTAGGGAAACTTCCTAACCATAGGAGCAAGGATGTAACTTAGGCCCAAATCCGAACCAACTTTCCAACTCTGACAGAGCTGTGCCAGTGGAACATGTGCTACATCGCAGTTTAGGGGCAATCATGGAGACCTCCTCAAGGTAAGGGAATGTTTGTTCCCTTACCTCAGAGCTGCATTGCCTTTACCTTGATGCTGGAAAGTTGGTTAGGATTGCGCCCTTAGTCCCTAAGTTTGTCTAAACCAAATGAGCTAAAGCTTAGACCGGCTATATATTTGTGTAAGCCAGTGGTTTCCAAACTGTGCACTGTGGCTCACCTGGAGGGCTGCCACACAGCCCCTTCTTCCCAGCTCATCAGACCAAGATTGTGTGAAATCTCACAAGATCATGGGAGATTTTGTGCAGTGACTCTGCTATGACAGGACAATGTGAATGAAAGGTGCTGCGGCAGGGGTAAGTTTGGGAACTGCTGGAGTAAGACTTCAGCTAAACCATGAGACTGTACTTGTAGCTGGATTTGGGACCATGGAGGGCCTCTTACATGGGTTGTGAAAAGTATTTTCAGCTCTGTGAGCTGAGGTTTGCAACCTCAGCTCACAGAAATTGGAAATTTTGAGGGGCAGTTGAAAATACTACAAGTTGGGAGAAACTCTTGAAAAATAGGCAAGCTTTTTTGGCCTTAGACAAGCCACTGTTTCTCAGCTCAGCTCTGTTCCTGCCCACTCAGTCTGAGATACACTGGTTTTATCTCAGTAATCTCTATAATCCTATAAAGTATATGAAGCACTTGGAACTCTAAATAGGTATATAAATGCTAATGCTTATTGTCATTGGGTACCAAGCTTTATGGGCCATTGCCTCTGATAGTAGGACACTCATAAGCAAAACTCATTTCAGGCTTGCAGCAAAATACACTGTATATCCAAAACATAGAAATCTGATTTCCTTCAGAATAAACATGCAGTCTGAATTTGGAAGTTTCAATGGGTAGAATGTCAATGACTTCAGTCCGAACCTTGTTCTCCCCACAGTCTTGTGTATAAATCCCAGTGAAGACAAAGGGGTTATATGCATCAGGTGAACAAAAGTTCATCCTTGCCATCTGATCCACAACCCCATATGGCAGTGGTTTTCAGACTGGGGTGTTGCAACTCTTTCCCCATAAGGGGCGGGGGGAGGCAGAGAGAGGCAGCAACGCGATCCCCAGGATCGTGTCAGTTACGGGGCTGCAGGGACTGGGATGCACTCACCAGTCCCTGCAGCAGCCTGTCTCAAAAGCCTCTGCAAAACCGGAAGTGGAGTGCAGTCGCTCCACTTTCACTTCTAACAAGCTGGAGAGCCCTGCAGGCGCTTGCGCAGGGCTCCCCCCACCCCGGGACGGCTGCTGCAGGGACTGGTGAGTGCATCCCAGTCCCTGCAGCCCTCCTGAGCAATGCAATCCTGTAGATTGCGGCCTTCCCCCCACTGCCTCCGCCCCGCAAGGACTTACAGCTGTGCAAACTCTCCAAGGAAGTTTCAAAACTACTGCCATATGGTCATACTGTCAAGGCACATTAAGGAGTTCAAGTTTTCTCCAGGGCTTCTTTGTAACTCCATGAATGGGACAGATCTTAGTCATGTACTTTAGTCATGTACTAAAAGGGAACCATTTCAAGCGAATGTGAATTATTGTTCAGTTCAATTTTAGTGAGTTTATTCTTGTGTATACTTGTTGCTGATCACATCAAAAGTACAGTGATGTATATTCAAAACAAAAATGACAACTTTTCCACCACATTGCAAAGCCTATACATTTTATTTTTTAAAAAGGAAAGTGTTGCAATTTGAGATTAATTTTTGGTTACTGCTGAGCTTCTATTGCAGGAGCATTATTGACCTTTAAACAAAGGGTAAAGTCTTCTTACTCATGTTAAGAACTAATGTACTCTTTGTACTAAATACTTTAGATGAACTTTGCTAAAGATTTGTATTTCCTTTTCAAAACTGGATTACATTTTTACTATATAATTTTTTTGACCTGTTTTGTACTGCCTGTAAGACATTTAATCTTTAAAACAAATTTTTAAACGTTCTGGACGGGAAGTATTTATTCACCAAATCTTTATAAGAACCTCTTTTGCATATTGGCAAAGAAACTTCTTTTGAAATCTGCTCCATTCCAAAAGCTTGGGGAATTTTACACACAGCTATCCTAGAAGCTTAACTCTGGCTTCCATGAAATGCCAACAGTCCCAACAAAGACTTTGGGATCCTAAGACAGCCACCAAAGACCTCTATGTCCTGCCTCTTCTAAACATGGAACATAGATGGTGTTTTCAGTACCTCTCTTCAGTCTTAGCAAGAATGCAGCTGGGATCCTAATGGGGTCATGTGTGTTGAGAAATCTTCTAGAGCAGCATTCAGTGCAATTGGAGGGGCTTTGCTAGAAACAAAAGTTTGCCAAGTCCTTTATACAGAAGGAAGGTTTTAGATACATAATCAGGGGTCTTTGGATTCCAACCAAGGGCAGTGCATGGGAAGAACCATTTCAGTGAAGAAACAAAGAAGATCGTAGTTCACCCACTCCAAAGACAGGATGAAAGCTATGCTTTTAAAGCTGTGAAAAAGATTAAACCTTAGTAAAACCTAAATATAAGAAGTTCGGCAATGTAGCTATGCTGCCTAGAGTGACTGCAATATATATATATATATATATATATATATATATATATATATATATTTGGAGGTTTCAGAAAAGCTAGATGGACATTGACTAGTAATGTTTAAGTGTCAGAAGCCCAGTCTTCTGATGAGCTACTGGGGTAGCTATTTTTTCAGTTTGAAGGAAATGCCTCTTAGAATCCTAGGTATGGTTGGGCTCATACTTTTAATGTGTGACATTTTTGTGATACAGCTTGTGCTTTTATTTTGCTATGCACACATCTTTGTGAATTTTGATGTGGTGGTTGAAAAGTGGTTGAAAACCTGCACTGAGTCTAGCAGACGTGAAGCTTTCAAGGTGCACATCTTGTTTGTTATTACTGGGTTGGCTAATCGTACTATCAATCGTCAGATTTGCTTCAGCTATCCAGTGATGAAATTAAAGTCCATTGTATAGTTATTGCATGAAGCAGAGGAACAATACAAAGCAATGCAATTTCTTTTTCTTTTTTCTTTTACTAAACCTCATGAAATGCCTTATAATCATACATAGTACAACTTGCGGATTATATATTGTGATGCTTCCATGGTTACTTTTCTCTCCTTGCCACCTAAAGTTTTGACTTGTGGGAAACCTGTAAAGTCTGTGGTTTCCTGAAGGACAACACAGATCTGAAAAACAAAGATGCTTTTGATTTTTATTCCTCCCTACTGTAGCTGCATCTTGAAGATGAGCAGGGGAAAAGCAACATCCGAGGCCATCTATTTAAGAAACCTTTTAAGTCAATATATGCACTGTATCACTCTAATGTGAGCTGCAAGAAACCTTTCTACTACTGTGAATAGAAAATGAGATCTGATGAGAAGCTATTCAGGGCTGCCAAGGGCTTTCCCTGCAATTCTAGTGAAGTTTCTGCCCACGTCATTGCCCCCAGTGTTGCATGTTGGGGGGAGAATATTTTGGGTGGTGTGAACCCTGGATTTTTCTGTCAGAAGCCCTGCCCACAACTTGGGGGATGCCAAGCACAGATGTCCCTAGCATTTTACAGCAGAAATGATTCATGTGCCTAAATGGAAAATGGCACTCGGTATGCACATTCCTATTGTGGGGGAATCTAAATCCTTTGTAGTGCTTTTGTTTGTTTCTTTTAAAAAGCAGTTTTCCTGTTGACTTCGTATGATGTGTGAGGTAGGGTGGCCCAATTAACAGCCAGCAATTGGCATCGTTTTTGATTTTAGCTTCCAGTTAATGAGTTGTTAAGGAATTATTACAATAAACAAGAGCTATGTAGCTGGTTGGAGTATTACGGTCCTTACCGTTTAGCTTTTTCAATTTTAAAGCAGTACTGATTAACATAACATTGCAATGTTTATTCATTGTTTAATGTTTATTCAGCAACTTTTTGAACGTATTCAAAATATGTGGGTGCGCATTAAATATAGACTACGGACGCTGAGATTCTGCAGCCTACTTCTTTTGTTCATTAGTGCTTTTCTTTCTCATTTCCCTGGTATGTCCTGAATAATACTGCACTGTTTGACAAGTACTTTCCTGTGCTGTCACTCCAGATTTCCAAGCTCTTTCAAGAATCTGGGGAATATTAGAGTATTTTGTTTAAACAACTACAAAAGGGATCTTGTTTGCAGAAAAGTAAAGCATTCCTTTTTAAAACAAATGCCCAAGTTCTTAATGTTGCCACATACACTGTGTTTAATCAGATTCAGAATTCAAAGGTCATGGTTTGAGCGAGTGAGTGTATGTGTACCTAATGTTATTTTACAATGTCTTCAAAGTTTGGCAAGTGCAGGATGTCGAATAGGGTAATGACAGATATCTGTTACAGGGCCCGGTTGAATGGGGGACCTGTGTGGAAGGCACACCCTCCAGGGTTAATGGATTCTGATGGCTCTGGGGGGATTTTTCTGCTCCTGGGGCTGGGGATTTTACTGTGGCCCTGGTCAGTTTCTGGAATAGAGAAATGACTAGGGCAGTGGTTCCCAAACTTCTATAGGGAAGTAGGGAACCACAAAAGTTGATGTGGAGGAGGGGCTACAGCAGTGACACTATCGCCAGGATCGCGCTGCTACTGGGGAGAAAAGGTTTTTTAAGGAACTTACCACTTGCAGCGCTGGCTTCCGGGGGGGTGGGGGTGCAGGAAGCCTGCAGATGCTTCTGCAGGGCTCCCCAAGCTTATGAATGTCTAATAACAGAGGTTGCCATCCACCGACTCCCCAAATCTTCTGGGAGTCCGGCACTACCAGTAGTAAGTTTTTTTAAAAAAACTGATTGTTCCCGGCAGCTGCATGATCCTGACAATTGAGTCACTGCCTTTACACCTCCCCGCCCCTTAAGGGCACAGCAACAGGGCTTTCCCTGGCTAGTGGGTCATGACCCATCAGTTTGGGAACCACTGGTCTAAGGTCATTGATATTATCACATCTGAGTGTTCTCTGCCTAACTTAGTAGAGCTAAATCAACCCCCTAGTTTACCAGAGAATTATTGGCAGTGAAGCAACTGTGCAGACATCCTGAGCAAAACAACGAGTGAGAAAGATTTGCAACAAATCCAACTGAACACAGGATTAGAGCCCATTTTAGGGACTACCCCATGGCAATGATGGTAACAAAGAAGCTGTACTTCCTTGCCACCACTGCATCCTTGGAGAGTTGTCCAGAGGAGCTGTTCAAAGTGGTATGTGACCTGGTCTCAGGGGGGAGGACACCTCAGTGCCCTAATTTGCAAGGTATTTCATGGCTAAAATTGCTTGTGTTTGCTGTAGCATAGATTGTCAGGTTTTGTTGATGTACCTTTTGTACAACAATAGCTTGTCCAGTTGTTTGGAATTCTTTTCAGGCCTTGCAGCCCGAGGACATGGTCAGGATTCATTATAGTATGAGATGGTCCACATGCCCATGTTTCCTGATGAAATTTTCCTTGAGGTGACTTGGTGAATGGGCAGAGAGGTTGATTAATGCTTCCCTCGGAAAGGCCATAGTTTCATAGTGCTTTAAGTTGCTTAAGGTGGTTGCCCTTGCTACAACCCTGCACTGTGAATAATATAATTATACTGCAGCTGGGAAGCTAAGAGGGAGTGGCTTGCCTAATGCCACCATGTGAGTTAATGGCAGAAGCAATTTGAAGTGTATTCTTGGGCATGACCTGATTTGAAGTGTAGTCTCAGGCAGGACACTACATCAGGCTTTTGATCTTCAGAGATCTCTGATGGAAAACCAGAAGTTCAAAGGGGTACAAGAAAGTGGGGGGTGCACAGAACTATGAAACTAACTTCTGTCTTTGTGTCTGTATTTAGTTTTCTGGAAAGAATGTCAGCAGACATACCATTAAACATTAATATCAAAGAGCCTCGCTGGGATCAAAGTACATTTCTTGGACGAGCCAGCCATTTCTTCACTGTAACCGATCCTAGGAATATATTGTTATCCAATGAACAATTACAAAAAGCAAAGAACATTGTGCAAGATTACAGGTATGGTTTTGATTTTTATCTCCCAGCCTATCCTAAGAACTCTAGACAGGACACGACACCTAAGACATAATGTGATAAGCTCAGTGAATAAATAGCCTCAAAAAGGTATAGAATGGGACTAACACCCGAACCCTATTATGGATTGGGCTGTCAAAGGCAGGGCATGACAACAGCGGAAAAGCCTTCTCTTGTTGTAAAATGGCTGCCAACAGAGCATGCAAGATGCACTCCCCAGCTGTCTCCGGATCAAGCCGCACCCACCGGAGCAGATAAGGCAAGGGTGAAACTGAGTGGGGAGGCTGTGGGAGGTGGTGGATCTGGTGGCAATGGGTTTTGCAAGCCTTCCCCACTTCCTTTTCCTCAGACTTCCACTCCTCCTCAGACTTCCACCAGCTACAGAGCTGGCATAGGTCTGAGGAGACCCATTATGGATCAGGAGAGAAATAATTTCCCTTTGCCCTACAAAACCTCCCAATTCCCCCTCCCCCTGCTCCTTTTTGGCATTGCTGCACTAGCGCGGGAGCATCCTACAGCACTTGGTCAAGAAAAGTCACCAGCTTGACTTTTGTGGTCAAATTTCAATCAAATTAGCAGGATCAAATTCCGTAACTATGGAGCAGCCAATATAAATGTTTCCCTACCAGTCTTCTTGCAAGTATGGAGGAAAGGCATTATTGCTATAAGAACATTCTCTGCTGATTTCAGAGATGAATACGGTCCTAAAAGAGGAAGTCACTTCTGTATTGTTTTCACCGCACTATTTGGGTGGAAGGAGGAAAATCAATAATGTTACAAGTGTGCTTGTACTTTGTCTCTCTCAGCTTTAGCCAGGAGTGCTAATCTTCCAATTGGGGTGTTTGGATCAAAAGTCGAGGAGCAGTTGCACAAATAAGTGATCCATATTTTCTCCAAATGTTTACAGCCACATAGAGAAAATTAATATGAACCAACCATTTACCTGAAGTCAGCTATACAGTAGTTACTTTCCTGGTTATGGTGGCTTTAGAGACATCAGTTGCAGTAAGCAACACATTCATTTTAAATGTTTTTTTTTCTCCAGTTGCACAGTGTTGTGGGGAAAATACATGCCACTCTTGTTTATGAACCATTCCTTCCTTTTTGTATCTAAAATATTCTTATACCTTGTATATACTTGGTAAATATTTCAATTTATCCCAAGACAAGGTGTTGTGGGCCCTGGATTGACAGAAGATGAACTGTGGAGGGCAAAATATATCTATGATTCAGCCTTCCACCCAGATACTGGTGAGAAGATGGTCTTAATTGGACGAATGTCTGCTCAGGTCCCCATGAACATGACTATCACAGGCTGCATGATGACTTTCTATAGGTAAGCAATTACAAATCCTTAGCCAGTTCATTAGCTAGCCAGAATTAGCTAGCCAGCAGTATCCTTGAATGACCTCTGAGCCTGGTGTTATTAGAGAGTATTAGAGAGTAAATAAAATAAAGTTATTAAACAAAACCACGCCATACACACTTTTATAACTCTCATCATGTCCCTCTTTATCACCTTTTTCAAGCTTTTTCAAGCTAAAAAATCCCAGACACTGTAACCTGATCTCATAGGGATGGTCTTCCAACCCTTTTATCATTTTGGTTGCCCTCTTTTGCACCTTTCCCAGCTCTACAGTAGCCTTCTTGAGGTATGATGACCAGAACTGTGCTCAGTATTCCAAATGTGATGACACTAAAGATTTGGTGGGGATATAATAGTAGTAGTTTTATTCTCTGTCCCTTTCCTACTGACTACTAGCATGGAATTTCCCTTCTGAAAAAAAAAAAGACTATTGGCATGAGATTGTTAGTCTTACCACTTTCAAGAAAATTAATCAAACTTCCTTATTTTTAAGGACTACTCCAGCTGTGGTCTTCTGGCAGTGGATTAACCAGTCATTCAATGCCATTGTAAATTATACCAATCGGAGTGGAGATGCTCCAATTACTGTCAGGTAAAGTAATTAAACCAATTCAGACAGTTCAGACAATGTATAGATGTGAATTGTCATTTAAAAAACAGTTAAGGTTCAGCAAGCGTGATTGCAAGGCGTTAAAATATGCTCTAATTAACTGCAATAATGAGGCATGGTGAAAGCCAGTTTTGTTCACCAAACTGTGGCAGGCTAAAGGATCTTCCCCAGAACAGAATGCTTGGGATGAGGGTGGTAGCTGGCTGTGGAATTAGCATGAAAGTTTAGTGTCTGAGCAGAGACCAAACCAACACAGATATGAAACAGACTTGCATTCTTCCTTCTTTGGAAGAATGCTGAGCCACAGAAGCCCTGCTGCTCCTGAATGACTTTCGGCAGCTATAATAGTACTGGATCCCAGTTTGTCTGGTTAGAATTCTTATTAAATTTGTCATGTGGTCTTTCATAGAGTGCCTTGACATGACGACATGTAAGCACAAGGTAAAACATAATGGGAAATAGAAGTGATGCTAATGTAATAACAATAATACTTAACACGTCTATAGCATATTTCAGGGGCTCAAAGCACTTCGTGTAATCTCAGTAATAAACTTAAGGTACTACTAGATGCATGACTGCCAAGTGCTTTCTACCTGGTACTAAAAGCGCAGACTAAAAATAAATTACTTGCATGCTGATAATCACCCTTCATATCTGCATAGTTTAAATCACTAATTAGGCCACTAATGAGTTATTGTCATTTAGCATGGATTACACCTAGTAGGAATGAGAGCCCTTCAATGTGGCATACATGATTGACCTCTGGGGTGTTTCTGGCTCTTGGTTCCTTAATGGTGGCAGGTATTCCAAATGTCATGTGAATTAGTAATTGGGTCAGATACTGGAAGAATATGGAGGTGGTAGACATAATGAGGTTGCCCAGTGAAAGCAGAATGAGAGGAAGGACTGTCCATGAAATTCAGGGCAAATTTGATTGCCCTGCACTCTGTACTTCAGTGCAGATTTAGAATGTCTGGACTCTTAACACTGTTCCAGATATTCTAAATTAGGACTCTGCATTAAGATTTTTTTGATATGGGATAAGAATAGGCCCTCAGTTTGGCTGTACTTGTCGTAAGAGGCGACTAAACAACCACCGGGTAGATGGGACTCGTCAGCCTGGGAAAGCAGCTCATCTGAGAGAAGGAAAGCTCTGATCCCAAACCTCCACTGCCTTGTGGCTACATCCAGTTATGGAAAAGGCTTCAGGAGTCAACCCCAAGGCAAAATCCAGAGCCGGAGTCCCTGAGGCAGTTCATGGCTGAACACAGTCATGTTCTGGCAACTCCTGCGACACCGCTGGAACCAACCGTATTGGCCTCTGCCTTTCCATTGGACCATTTCAGTGACGTGGAGAGGGGGGATTTGCTGCATGGGAAACAGTCTATCCTCCATACCTACTTTACCCAGGCTTTGCGCTCTGGAGAGGACATTCTGTTCCAGAACCACCGTTCAGAGCGTGATACCATAGTCTTCCGAGACTGAAGGATGCCAACAAGGGAAAAAAGATTTTTGCTTTTTATTGAGAGTCTAGCCCCCTCCCCCCAAGTTTGGCCTTGTGGGCCAGACTTGAATATCTTGCAGATATTGCCACCTGCATAGAAAGGAGCAAAAGACAAGGGTAGAATACAAGGGTAGTCTACTCCTGCACCAGTAGCATTCCTATAGATCAACTTGCATAGCCAAAACAGTTGTTTCAGTATTATAGTGTTGAGAGAACAAATGAGTCAGGATTACTCAAGAGAACAAGCCAAGAGTAGGTAAGGGATAGACATGTTAGCTGGAGAGTGAGGGTCACTTTTGCTTTCAGACATTGTGAAGAGTCAGGCATAGGAAGCACTTTTTGTACCATCAGACCGTTAATCCATCTAATTCCATGTTGTCTGCTATGACTGGCAGTCACTCTCCAAGGTCTCAGACAGTGGTCTATCAAAGCCCTACCTACCAAAGTCTTTCTAGTGGGGCTGCTGGGGATCAAACCTGGAATTTTATGCACGTAAAGCGTGTGCTGTACCACTAAGCTGTTGACTCTCAGTGTAAGCATAATGCTTTCACTGAGGACCCAATCCTATCCAATTTTCCAACACTGATGCAGCTGTGCCAATGGGATGCACTGCATCCTGCAGTGGGGGAGTCAGTTGCAGAGGCCTCATCAAGTTAATGGAACTTTTTTTTTTTACCTTGGGGCTGCATTGTGGTTGCATTGGCATTGGAGGTTGGATAGGACTTGGCCCACAGTCATCTAAAGAAGGACATTGTCAGGGTGCTGGTGTACAGGTCTCAACTGCTCTGTCAGTTCCTAAGGTCTGGGGAGGGGGGCAAGAAGAACCCAAGATGACAAGTGAGAAAAGAAACACTCTTCCTGACCCCACTGGATGGTCTAACTTTCCGTACTGGCGAAGCATTGTCTTTCAGCCACATAGCACATGTGTTTCAGTCCATATAAATGGTGTGTGTGTTAGAACTTGAAAGTGTCTGAATGTATGTCAGTACTGTGTGGATGCAAATGTTTTTATTTTTGTTTTAGCCAGCTGGGAACAGCCTATGTTTCTGCCACCACAGGTGCTGTTGCAACGGCTCTAGGACTTAATGCACTAACTAAGGTATTTCCATGCTTCCCTTTTCATTTTTTTTTTAAAGAAAGGGAGAGAGCTTTGACTTAATCGTTGGTTCTGTATTGTTTTCACAATAAAAAGTCTTGTGGCACCTTAAAACCTAATGCAGGGGTGCCAGACTTGTTTCATACAGTGGCCAAATTCATCATTCATGGTGCCTGCTGAGTTCTGGAAGTGTTGTTATAATATTTCTTAGCTCCTGTAGGTGAAACTCTCAAAGCAGTGTACAGCAGAGCACCATAACACACAACACTGAATGTTCAAAAACTTTTTTTTGTCACTGCAAATTGCAGGGGAGAAGCTTGCTTATTTTTAAAAGCTACCATTGATACAAATCTTATTGGATTCTTGTTGTACCTAAGGAAATCCTTTGATGCAGATTGCTGGTGCAGATTCCCTCAGATCATACTGTAGCAGGACAGTAGACTAGACAAGACTTATAAATGGGAGCCAGGAGCAACTAGGCGCGCGCACGCACACACACACGCACACGCACACACACACACACACACACACACACACACACACACACACACACGACTTGTCCATCTTGAAATAACTCTCTTCTCCTTTTCACAGCATGTCTCGCCTCTTATAGGACGTTTTGTTCCATTTGCTGCTGTAGCTGCTGCTAATTGCATCAATATCCCATTAATGAGGCAAAGGTAACTTACAACATGCGACTCCTTATCAAAAGCTTCCTAGTCATGTGTAGCACCTGCATGCTTTACCTTGCCTACTGCTGGGAACTTGCAGAAGCCTTGAGGCAAGCATGCATGGATTAGCTGTGGATGACTTGGAAGCAGGAGAGTTCTGCTGTGGAACTACTTTGTTCAAACTTTTTGAACTGGAGAAGGTTTTTTAAAAATATACTTTCTGTTTCTCACCTCAACCCAGCACCTTCCACCTGTTCTGGGGTCGAGAGCGCAGTGGTTCTCATGCACAGTTATAAGTGATCGTCCTACTGCCACATGTAAAGAATTACGATGGTTGTATTACAACAACTCTAGCACTTAGAAGAATAATAGGATGGTGCATTCTCCTTCCACACCATGCGTGTGGACACTTCACTAGAAAAAGCAGCAGCAATTTCCAAGCGAAAGAATCTTATCTGTCAGGGGTTCTTCTCTGTCTCTGGAACTCTGTGCTCCCTTCTTTGTGTCTCCCTGATGCAGGGTTGGGTCTCCCCACCACATAAAAACCTAGCAAGTAATGGATAATTGAATCCTGGATAATTGAAACAGCTCTCATACTGACTTCTACATGTTGGAGCTTTTAGAGCTATGGCTCAATTTCCGAGTTGTACCTAAAATAGATACAGCATCAACTACCACTGAAGAAAAGTTACCTCCTGCTTCTTTAGGGCACTTGCAATTGTCATTTTAAAAAATAAACAAATGCCAGTGCAGACAAGTCCCATAACTGGACACTTGTCCCTTCCTTACTTGGCCTTTAGATTCTGGGGCAGAACCCACATTTTTTTTTTGGGGGGGGGGGGATGAAAATGGTCACAGTATTCCAGGGAGGTGACAATGAAAATGTTCTTTCCCCTGGAAAATCTGCTGCCACTTTGTTCCAATGATGTTCATCATTGTTAATAGTCAATATGAGAGCATATTGCATCAGCCAGCTAGTTTGCTGCCACCTCCCTCCAGCCTGCTGTGGATGGAGCTATATTGGTCCACTCCCCATTTGCGAAGAGCAAGCTGATCAGAAGCTGGTAATCCACTTACCTCACTTCTTCCTCATATGATCCCTTTAAAACAATGGTTCCCAACCCATGGTCCGTGGGCCACAGCTGAGCCGTGAGACCCTGCAAAGTGATCCATGAGATCTCAGGAAAAAAAGATTGATCACTTCCAGTGTCTCCTGAGTGAGTGCTTTCCCATGGACCCCCAGAGAGGATAGAAAACTGACCACCCGCAGCCAGCACGGTTGCTGCTGTTGTGAGCAGTTCATCTTCTGCCCTCTCTGGTGATTCGTGGGGAAGCATTTGCTTGGGAGATGCTTCCCCTGGACCATCAGAGAGGACAGAGAGTGAACTGCCCACAGGCAGCAACAAAAGCAACAACCCACACAACTTCTCTTTAAATAATCTTATTTAATTGAATTTTTTGTGTGTTCAGGGAGCTGGGGAGGGTTTGCATGTGGTCCACAATGATTCCAGTTTTTGTCTCAGTTGTCCATGGGCTCCTAAAGGTTGGGAACCACTGCTTTAAAACAATCAGGAAGGGCACTTCCTGATTTGTTTAAACAGACTGCTTGAGGAAGGTGTAAGATAAGGGTGTAAGGAAACAAATTGCAACTGCTGCTGCCTACACACAAAAGTACTTCATGGAAGGCAGTGATTTGCTTAACTATACACTGCTTTCCTTCTTCCTTGTACAGTCCCTTTAAATAAAACAGGAAGTGCAGGACACACTAGGAACTACCAGCAAGTCCTCCACTTTCTATTTTATTGAAGAGGATTGCGCAAGAAGGATTGCCATTTTCTGCATGCTTTTGGGGGTGTGAATGTGCAGCAGGAGCAGTGACGGGCAGTGGGTCACATTATCGAATCCTCTCCTCTGCCAGTTACTCATACAAAGTTCATTCAAACCTGCATCAACTATTGGGAAAGATCAGACTATGAATTTATTACAAAGTCAAAGTCTAGAATTACAATTTAAAAAAAATATGGAAGTAGTTTGCTTCAACAGAATGTTAGAAACAAATACTTTGAACATCTAGGGTCCTTTTTAAGATGAGTGACTGCTGTTCTGCTTTCTTTTTCCTTTATGTTTTTCTTAAACTCAACAGGGAACTAAAGTATGGTATTCCCATTACAGACGAAAATGGAAACCGATTGGGTGAATCGGCCAAAGCTGCTCAACAGGCCATTGTGCAGGTGGTTATCTCAAGGATCCTTATGGCTGCTCCAGGCATGGGTTAGTTCAACTTCAGTAAAGCATAATGCTTACAGCAACCATTTTCAATCGCTGTGCCATGGCACATTGGTGTGCCGCCGATGGTCCGCAGGTGTGCTGCAGAAGTTTGGGGAGGGTCATAGTCGGACACACTGAGGAATGTGAGCTCCTGGCTGACAATGTGGTTCCTTATCAATTGTCCAAGAACTGATAGTGTGCCTTGACAATTTTAGCTCCTTCTCAGGGTGCCATGAGTTGAAAAAGGTTGAAAATTGCTGGCCTACAGTGTTCATGATAAAATCATGTTCTTCTAGGAACTGTGGCAGCCATCCTGAACATAATGCATTGGTTGCAGAGCAGCCCCTTGCTCTTATCACCCTTCTTTCCAAAGTTGCCAGGTGTGCAGTTCCACTCCTGCTTCTTCCAAGAGTAGCATGGAAAGAACATGCTACCAGACACTTGTAGAAGAATTGTAGTCGGGCAAAAGGAGACATTCTGCATCAGATTGCTTCCATTCTATATTGTGGTCTCATTATAGCAGTGGCTACGAAGCTGAGAGCTCAGTGAGAGTTATTGTACGATCCTTCATGTGCACAGAGCAGGGTGCAGCAGTTGTGTTTTCAGTAATTTTACTTTTTATACCACTGTGTGTTTGCTTATTGTGATATTGGGGAAAACCTTGCAACCATATGCCAGAGATAATAACTAAGGGCCCAATCCTATCCAATTTTCCATTGCCACTGCAGTCGTGCCAATGGGGAATGCACTGGATCCTGTGCGGGGGGGCAGTCACAGAGGCCTCCTCAAGGTATGGGAACATGTGTTCCCTTACCTCAAGGCTGAATTGAGGTTGCACCAGTGCAGGAAAGTTGGATAGGACTGGGCCCGGGCGGCCCAATCCTGAGCTGCCTGGTGCACTGGGCTGCAGCAGTGCGAAAAATGGCTGCTGCTGCATCCAACGCATTCCAGACATCTGCCATCTCCTCCTCGGGAGAAGAAGAATTTTGTCCTCTTCCCCTGGGTAAAGCGAGTAGCCCCACAGTGGGGCTCCTCGATTCTATATTGACCCAAAGGTCGACGTAAAATTCAGAGCCTCTGTGTCGGGCAGCAAGCCCAACATGGAGGATCTGGATCCATTGCTCCACCAGTCGCGCTTCCCTCCTAGCCCGCTCCCTCCCCCAGAACACCTCCACCCCACCCTCCTTCTGCCTCCCCCCACCCTGGAAAGCCTCCTCCCCACCTCTCTCTACACCCCCACCTACCTGTCCGCTGCTCAGCAGTCCACATGACCACAGAGCAGCAGTGCTTCGGTGCTCCACCAGCACCGGCTCCACCACGGTGCTCCACGGTGCTCCACCAGCACCGGCTAACACCGGCAGAGTACCTTACAGCATGTTTGTGACAGTGTGTGCCGGCGGTGAGCCAGCATGCACTCCATAGAATTGGGCCCTCAGACAAATGTTTACACCACCTTCCTTTTTAAATATTTAATACTGTTAATACTGTTAATAATAGGTGTGTCTAGTTATATCATTATTGATATGCGATTCATTGCTGATGCTGAGGCTGATGCATTTTTGTTTTGCAAACTGTATACAGCCCTGTCTTCCTCTGTCTCCACAGCAACGGTCTTCTGGGATAGTTACTGCCTATTGTGTGGCATGAATTGCTTTATCAGACTGCAAAGTTGTTTCCCAAAATTTCTGTTAAGATGGCCCTATTTGACCAGAAATGTTGTTTGCACTGACCTCAGAAAACCTTCCTACCATGAAAGCAACTTCAGTCAAAAACTGTGTGTAGTATGTGGGGTCTGATTCTAACACTAGCAGTCAGGTTCAGGACTGCTTTTTCTTGTTCTTATCATCAAGGCTCAGGACTTTTTCTTGCTCTTATCAGCAGAGAGATATGATTCAGTAAGATTTAAGCATACTGCTGTTGTTTTCTTACTTTGTAGCCATTCCCCCCTTCATCATGAATAGTTTGGAAAAGAAGGCATTTTTAAAGGTAAGCCTATATTACTACAATATTTTTTCCTTAATGTAGTAAATGCAATTAAGAGATTGGTTTTAGTGAAATAGCCTCAAATTAGCTCAGGACAGTAAAAACAAGTATAAATCTACAATTATTCCCTATGCTGTTCTAGAGAATTCTGTTTGTGGACACAACTAGAAAACCATGTGAAAGGTTAGCATTCAGTCAAGGCAATTAGATCTGCCCCATTGTTTTCTTGAGTAGTAATAATATGGGTTATCTATTGGTTAAAGCATGTGTGCAAAAGGTCCAGTTTTTTTAGATGCAAGACTTGGCTTACAATAATACCTAGCTTTTGCATAGCACTTTCTGAGTGTGCTTCATATATATTATGTAGTCCTTACAATGCCTCGTAAGTTCAGGGCAGAGGTAAGGTTTAAATTTGGTAAGTCCTGATGCACTGCTCAGGCTCTGTGTAGTCACGCCAGACTTCTAATGCCCTGGCACTAACTTGGGGTACTTGAAACAGATGCCATGCAGAAAACTGCATTAACTTGCTCCCTAAGGCATCTGTCTCCATGCAAGTTTGTTTGTTTTAAAAACCCTTTTACAATAAAAGGTCCAAATTGGTTAACAATATTAAAATATAATACAATAAGACAAATAAAAAAAAACTTTAAATGTTTCTACTTTTGTCTTATTGTGTTATGTTTTAATATTGGCCACTTTGGGCCTTTTATTGTAAAAAAGTTTGTTTTTTTTTAAAATAGACACTGGCAATAAAAACTAGAGATCAAGAGGGGCATAAGAGCTAAGCTAAGCAAGATAAAAATGTTTCCAGGCTATGCCAGAAGGGTAACAGGGAGGGTTCCCTTCACAGTTCAATGGGGAGAGAGTTCCATCATTCTGGAGCTTCTACATAGAAGGTTCTACCCATGGCTTCCACCAGCCAAGCCTCCAATTGTAGTGGCACATGCTAGAAGGCCCACCCAATGACTTTAGGGGACGAACTGTCTCATTTGAAAGGAGGCAGTCCTTAAGATACCCCAGTCACAAACCATGAAGGGCTTTAAAGGTCAAAGGCAGCATCTTGAATCATGCCCAGAAACTAACTGGCAGCCAGTTCACATGAAGGAGCAGTGACCGAACAGCCAAACTGTCTAGCACTCATGACCACACAGGTCACTGTGTTTTGGCCTAACATATATTATATAAGTGTCCCCCAGCATCCTCAAAGGATATGTTCCTGGGCCTCTGCAGATAACAGTAACTGCGGGTAAGCGGGAACCCTATCTCTGCAGCCCCCCACAGCCCATTGTCTTTGTCTGTGTTCACTACAGTCATGTGAAATGTCACTTGCTTTAACCAAACAAGCAGGCATGCAGTCTCTTGCAATTACGAGACTGTACGTACTGTACTGTACGTCTCTTGCTTTTACAGGCTGGCAGGCTAGAACGGAGAGTGAATGTTGCCAGGAAGTTAATGAGGCATATACTCAAGCATAGTGAAAGTATGCATACTTTTACTCTCTGTACAGTTTCAGTGTCCATATGCTTTTCAAAAGTCCTGTACCCCCCAAAAAGTTGTGTATATGCAGTGAAAGGGAGTATGAAATGTTTCTCTTTTTTAACACAGCGATTCCCATGGATGAGTGCTCCCATTCAAGTGGGATTAGTTGGCTTCTGGTGAGTAAAGAAATACATTTTCTATGCTTGCATTACATTGATCACATTTGTGATCGATGTCCCATTTTTAACCCTACATAAGGGCTTGTGAAGTTTTATCATAGCAAGGCTGTCCAGGCTTCGCTTTGGCCTCAGATAACAAAGAGCAAATGAGGTGGTGGCCTTGTTACTAGGCTAGCCTCCAAAAGCAAAGCAAACAAAAGCAGATCTTGATCGTCGGGAATAAGGCAGGATAGAAATTAAAATATAAAGCTGATCTTGACTTGGTTGGGGGGGGGAAGGCAAATGAATCAAGCAAACTTAGGAAGTGCCAGCTGTAAGACCCAGGGCAAAAAGATGTTTCAGGGGGAGGAGCTGGGGAGAAAAAGCATAGGGAAATGTATGCCTTGTGAAAGAGAGAATTGCCACTCCTTCCAAACCTGTTAATCAGGACCAGAATTCTCGAATTTGTGTAGCACTGACTAGATGGTGTGGGGTGGATTGTTGCCATTGTGCCCAAATGACTCTCTTAAAAATATTCACACCTCATTGGGCTGGCCTGAGAGAAGTTAATCACCCCAAATAACCTCACTTTGTGTTTATCTTTTCCAGTCTGGTGTTTGCAACCCCTCTGTGCTGTGCATTGTTTCCACAGAAAAGGTACCACATGGTTTTTCTGTTATCTTTTAACCAAGTCAGTCCATAATATGAGAAAATACGTAGTCTGCTTTGAAAAAGCTTCTCAGTTCAGACACGTTTCCTATCCCAGAAACAGAAAAACCACAGGCTTTATACTAGAAGTCATCTGCTAGCAGGCACCTGACCAAATCTAGTCTGAAAAGGGCTGTTCCCAGCAAGGCTGGCCCATCCATGAAGCCAACTGAAGTGATTGCCTCAGGTCACAGGTTGGTGGGGGAGGGGTCCTCTGCACTGTCCTCCTATTTGACTTCACTGATCTCCTGCTCCCTGGACTGGAAAAGAAAGAGCGGGACAGAGAGGAAGAATAAATGTGGAGGGGTGGGAAATGCTTAGAACATTGGAGAGTGGAAGGAGCAGGGGCTGCCTCATCTTTGGGGAAGGGGGGCAGCATTTGGCATGGACCAACCTTGGTTCTCAAGCCCACCAATTACTAAGCACAAACCTCTGTAATTTTCTAATTTCCACTATTGTTTCATCTCTACTGTAACTTTCTGGGATGGGTGATATGTATTTCTCCCTCTGCCTTCACTTTGCTAGAACAAAGTGCTAGAACAAAGTGTTCTTCTTGTTTCTTTCTGTGCCTATTTACCTAAGACAGTGCATGGCCAACCTCCTCCTCCTCAGCTGCCTTACCCAGTGAGCAGTGGCTTTTTCCCTTTCTCTTGATGTGGGCATCAGAGAACCATTTCAGAAACCCCAAGTCTTCTTCAGGACATTGGAAGTAGAAAGTGTTCTACTGCCTTTCTTGAGGGAGGGGATTCCCTGTTCCTAGTCTATTCCTGCCTAGAGCTAGGAAGTGATTTGATAGAACTTATCTTCCAGCCATGTTTCACATAGACCTTCCCTCTTTTATTATTTTTATCATTTTCTAATTCCTTTCTGCCCCTTCAGTTATAATTACAGCAGTGGAGTTTCTCACCAAGGCACAGGCTAGGGACCAGTAGTGTCTCTTCCTCACAGGAAGTTCTCTGCTCTGGTATAGCTCTAATTTCTTTAACTTAGAAGGGGAACCATTCAGTAGAAGGTCATGTTGATCTTCCACAGCCTGGCAGTTTCACACTATGCTCTGGGTGTCTTTTTCCTACTTGGAGGCAACCAGAGGTTCCTGAAAAGGGATTTTGTAGCTCACCAAAATATTTTACCACCCCATAGTCCTGAACTGAGTCAAAGAGGTGATTCTCACAAACACCTATAGAATGCCTCCTCCTCAATGCAGAGAGTTTTGGGTGCTCCTTTGCAATAATACAGGTATGTCCCCGTATCTGCACGGGTTCCATTCCAGACCCCCTGTGATGATGCCTCCCAGTCATTCTAGATGTGAGTTCTTATCTGAGTACAGTTAAAGTTCAGATTGTTTCTAATCCTTTGTTGAGACAATAAGGGCGCAATCCTAACCAACTTTCCAGCACTGACCTAACTGCAGTGCAACCCTAAGGTAAGGTAACAAACATGCCTTTTCCTCGAGGAGGCCTTCTTGACTGCCTCCCTGCTGCAGGATGCAGTGCATGCCACATTGGCACAGCAATGTCAGTGCTGGAAAGTTGGTTAAGAATAGGGACCCCTCATCTCACAGGCCATTCTTCAACTTCTGTCTCTTTTGTGGGAGGGGACCACCTGCTTCCAGGAAGTCTGACTGTTTCTTACTTTCTGAGTATGAGCAGTCTGTTTTTGCTAGGCTTCCTTTCCCTTGCAACAACCAAATCAGCTAGGCCAGAGTGTGTCCTCACAGTCCAAATAATTTAAGTTTGGGAAGAGTTTGAGGCTACAAGAACAATATTGATGTGGCAAATGAGGACTTTAAAGTTGGTGTTGTTGGCACAGCAGGAGACCAATTTGAGCAGCATGGGGAACAATAGAAACAGGAAGCAGAACTTGATTCCTCCTTACAGCTTGCTGTTCCATCTGTTGTAACATGTAGGTTCTCTCAGAGAATCTGGCTTGAAAGAGTGGAGGCTTTTTCTCCAAGTAATGACTGGGGATTCCAAAACTGACAAAATAAACTGGGCATGGAAAGTAGCTTGAATAAGGGAGGGGTATACCTCCTATGACTAGACACTGATTTAATTTTATGGAAGATCAAGGTTCTTTAAGGAAGCAGAAGTACCCTGCTTCTTCTCTAGCAACCTTTGAGGCTGATTTAATTTGAAAACAATATAATTTTAACATTATTTGACCTCTTGGCTTAGAAAAGACCTATGAGCTGTAATAGCAAAAGCAGTTCCAAGCTATGCTGAGTTGGATCAGCATACATTACACCCAGGTGGGTATTCTGTAGTGCTCACATGTTAAAGAGTTCTAATTTTAAGTGCTTGCCTTTGTTTTTATGCATGCCAAGCTTACTGTATTCACTGTTAATAGTAATAGTTAGAATGTTAACAATACATTTTTAAAACATGTTGGTGATACATGACTTATTAACTCAACTTTAACATACAAGTGAAAGCACTTATGAAGTGTATTTTCTGGCTGACACATTAACATACCACATTAGTTAACTAGAAAGCAAAACTGCACTTAAAGTCTCTGACTCATTTTGTTACTTACATTGCAAACCTATGTATTGAGTTCAATGGGACTTACTCTAGGTAAGTGTGTATAGGGTTGCAGCCTAGTTGTAGTCAACAGAGACTCACCATTTTGAAATGGGGGGGGAAACTAAATTGCTATAAAAGAATACTTGTAGTCTCTTTAGATGAAATTTATCTATTAATATAATTTATTCAAATTTATATGTATATGTGTGTATATATATATATATGTATAAATATATATACAATATATATTTATTATTATTATTATATTATTATTATTATTATTAACAGTATATGCAGCTTTTCAACAGAAAGTTCACAAAGCGATTTACAGAGAAAATCAAATGAACGACTAATGGTTCCCTGTCCCAAAAGGGCTCACAATCTAAAAGGATGCAAAAAAACACCAGCAAACAGCCACTAGAAAAGACAGTGCTGGGTGAGGAGGGCCAGTTACTCTTCCTCTGCTAAATAAAAGAAGAGCATGCACTTTAAAAGTGCCACTTACCCAGTTAGCAGGGTAAGCAGGGTATTAAGTATATAATTTAATATTTAATACAATATATAAATTATTTAATATAATTCATTCAAATTTTTTAAAAAAATTATATACATAATATTTATCCATTGTGCTTTATTATGGGTTGAATGTTCATGTCTTTATTAAGTCACATTTTCTATTTCCTTATGGTTTTTCTTCTGCTCAGTTCCATGTCTGTAACACGTCTGGAGCCAGAATTACAAGCCAAGATCCAAGAGATCAGCCCTGAACTGGAGCGTGTGTATTTTAACAAAGGATTATAATTACTAGGAGGCTAAATATTCCTCAGCAACAATTAGGTGAACTTATTTTTGAATTGTGTGACAACTTTGAAGACAACTTTAGTCCGGGTGTATCCTTTCAGTCTTGCAGTTTTGAAGGCTGAAGTTACTTGATTATCCCAAGAGGATTTTTGTAGTACAAGTTCAAGTCAGAATTTGATGCCATCATCGCATTGTCAACTTTGTAGGTTTCAATTTGTTTCAGCTGCAAATTTTCAGAACCATTACATTAAATTTCATGTAGCTAAAGTTGACACAGCCTTGAAAAGTCTCAGAGATGCAAGAACATCACATAATTCTCTTAGATTTGATGCTGATCTTAATTTTTCCCTACAAGTAAAAGAGAAATTTGGTTTTGCTACTGTGTTTGTCTCTACAATTCAGATAGTGAATCAGATGGCTTCCTCAGAGGCCCAAGGTGTGAATTTTTTGCAATATCTGTTGAGTTCTGACTTAAGTTGCCTTATCCTGCTTATGTAACTCAAGTAATTCTGTGGAGGGGTGAGAGATATATGGGGCTATGAGAATTTTAGAGTGATGGGCACAGTGAATACATTTTCTTTCCTTATAAATAACTTCTGAGGGCAGTTCTCATCATTTGCTCTATTACTAGATAATTGCAACTACCCTATGAAAGCTCTGTTGCATGGAATTAGTGATCATCTACTATAGCCTGGATACAGTTCTGTTATAGTGCACAAAATCCTCACAAATGGAAAAAGCTTTTGCAATGGTAAGGTAATCATTGGGAACTATCACTGTAACTGACATTGTAAATTGGATCCAAATGTTGAACAAGGTGCATGAAAGCAGTCCTCTCAGCACTGTCCTACCAACCACCTCAGATATACAGCATGTATTTGAATGTGTTCTCCTGTTAAATGTCCCTGCACATGTACTGTAAACTAGCACACTATGCTATCTCTGCAAGTGCAGGGCAATTACTCTGTTCAGTTAGCACTCTATGTAGCTCTCAGTCATGATACTTGACATCCTGCAGCAGTGTGCTGGATCCCTAGGAAATGTTCTAATTGCTGCCAAACCTTCGTTATGCTGCCTAATTGATAGAAAGGACCAAATACTACAAAAATCCAGAAGGCTGAGAGCAGTGGCGGCTCCAACATTGGGTCCCCTCCAATTGCTTTGGGAAGTATACATGTCTGCCATGATGCCTCGGAACTAGGCAGCAACCAGACACCAATCCTCCTTTGTATGATACCTGTAGCTACAGCAGCAGCAGTGAAGGAGGACTCTCACCTGTCCATTGCCCGGTTTCTGGTTAGCTTTCCTACCTCTGCGCCAATGATGTTATATGGGGTAGTATTCTCATCCGCTGCTGCTTGCTCCTCACCCCTTCCTGGTAAGTCTCCCCATTGTGCTGTGGCTGGTTTACTGTGTATTGGCGGGGAGCAGCGGGAGCCCCTTGCCGCCTGAGGACTTGCCAGGTTATGGTTGTGGACACTTGTGAGATTATGGATCCCAGCCCATTCCCCACCTATGGAGTCACACTGGCTGGGAGTTCTAGTTGCCTTGCTTGTCGTGTTTTTTTCCCCCCATAATTAAAACTATATTATTTAATTATTCCATAATAATGGCCTTAGTTTCTCATATCTGACAATCGTAAAGCTTCATGTGACATTCTTGAGACAGTCTTTTAAAATACAATCACATAGAAAGATCATGCAACAAATCTATTGTATGGGTGCCCTGGATTTTTTTTTCCCAAGTGAGGTATGTTCTCACAGCACCCTTTTAAACTTCTACAGTTATTGGTCAACTGTCTCACTCTCTAGGAAGCACAAAGCATACGTTCACAGCACTTTTAATCAATTGCTTATTGATTTTTGGATTACATGGTATGCTTTGCAACCTTTATTTCTACAATAACCCTGTGAAATAGGTTGCTGCTGTTTCCCGTAGTACAGGTGCAAAAACCAGACCAGCAAAATCACTTGCTCCAAAAAGAGCCATCCAGCAAGTCTATGGCTGACCTGGAGTTTAAAGCCCAATTCTAGTACTCTGTCCTTTGAAGCATGCTGGTTTGCTGCTGCATAAATCACTAAAAAATTATTTATGTCAGTATTCTGCTGTAACCTCAGCATGTCCAACACTCTACTATCAGGAGACAGTGTCCCAGAAGTATGTTGCAGTGCAGATCTTTTATTCCGATATGAATAGACCTAACTCTGTATTCAGTGAACCTAGCTCTGTATTCTGTTGTGACTCAGCATAAACCTTCCCCTTCATACACATTCAAAATAATGCACTCAATTGGTGAGTGTTGTCCTACCAATGTGGTAGTAACTGTATAGCATAGCTGGTGTCTAGATGTGTTTTACACAACTGATTCTCCAGGATTGTAATACCAGAGTGAAACATGCCATATTGCAGAGACTGGTTTCATGCTCATTGATGGCAGCTGATCCTCACCTTTATGCTAAAAGAAGATCTGATGCATGATCTGAACACTTGCTCTGAAAGGCAACTAGAAAGTGGGATACAGTCTCAGTTGTGGGTTTTCAGATTGTGTTCCAGGAAGCCCTGGGGTTGTTTGAAAGCTTATTGTCATGATATGATCGATAATAGCTGACAAGCTTTCCTGAAAGCTTGTCAGCCACTATCTGTTTTCCCCTGAAGTGGATCCATGGAAGAGATATTTTGTAAGGTTTGATTTTGGCTACATGGAGGAATAGTGAGGCTTGAAAGGCAGGTCAAAGCCCCACATTAACTTACTGTATGTCCTGGAGCATCCTCCAGAATCTCCTTCCTTATGCTAAAAATGTTACAGCAAAGACGCTGAAGTGGAAAGGGATCCCAAAATGTCAAAATCTGAAACCACTGGAGTAAGTGGTGATTGTAGCCTTGGGTGTGTATGGAGAACCTCTCCTCCATTCCTGCTAATATTGCTAAACTTCATGCTGCTTATTGGGGCTACTCCTAGAGTATCCTGCACTTTTTCTGCCTTTCTATTGCACTTCTGTTTTGAATGTATCAGGAAAAAATGATAGCGTGAAAAATTGTTTGCCTTTAAACAGGAGTGATATGGCAAGAAATAGACTGGTCCTTTGACAACATAGGCCTGGTGAATGACATCTGAACCCACCTGCAGTGCAGTCGGGGGCTCTGGGCAAATCTACCCTATGATCAAACGATTTTGCAGCGTGGATGTCCTCGGACATCCAGATTTGTGCAGATGGCCTTTAAAAAAATTTTCTAACAGCCTGATCGTATCACGTCTGTTCAGAAGTAAGTCCTATTTGAGTTCAGTGTGGATTTTATCTCCTAGTATTCAAGATTTGAAATTTTACTTTAACTTGCACTGACTTGGTTTCTCTGGTGAGTGCCAACAAAATCATGGCAATAAGTATTTTGGTGTAAAATGAAATGGTGGAAATGTACTTCATATGTTTGTACAGTTTTCTTGAATGAATTGCAAGTAAAACAGAGAATATAGGAAAGGCTTGAGTTTCTGTTTAAAGCAGGGTGACCAGATACAATGGAGGAAAGAGCAGTGGCGGACCTGCCATTAATGGAAAGGGGCAAATGCCCCAGGTGTGGAGCCTTGCATGCCTCTACGACCATGCATAAGCCTCTCTGAGGCTCCCGACATGGTCGGAAGAGTCCAGGGAAGTTTCAGTAGGCTTCCCCAGTGCATCCTGGAGTCACATGAGGCTCTATGTGCTCCAGGTAAGAGGAGGGCAGATTTGCCCACGGGGAGCAGCAGCATCCCGTAGGGGTGCCATCCAGGATCTTTGTCCTGGGGCACAGGACTGGGGAGGCTCGCCACTGGAACAGAGTACCTTTACCTTTAACCACTGCATAGAAGAGGAAAATTTGGCAGGTGCAGCTATTTAAACACTTCCTTGTTGAGCTGCACCTGCTAAAATTCCCTCTTCTATACAGTGGTATAAGATATAGGCATACATATAGGCATTACGCCCTCCATTGTATCTGGTCACCCTGGTTTAAAGGGCCTGACTTTTTTTTTTCTTAAAATCTGCAATGTTTCCCATAGTTTTGTTTGGTCTTTTTGTTTTAGCTGATGCAAGTTGAATCCATTGTGTGAGACCTCAGCATCTTTGGAAAAGTTGGCTTTTGTAAGTGATGCACTTAGTATTATATACACAATCCTAGCACAAGGATTTTGTCATGATAAAAGAGGATTGTTTGACCCATGCATACAGCTAAAGACAAAGGAGTAAATGCTAAGTGGGGTTTGTTTTTTTAAAAAAAAAGTCTATTAATGCTTTTCTACCACATGCATAATTGTACATTTTTCTTGTTGTTATTAAGCAGAACAAAATAGTATTAAGATCAGCAAATTTATACTGATCTAATAGAAACAGAATGTTTCTTTTTTAATATTTCCAATGAAGTGCAATAAACTGACAAATAGTACAATGGTATAGTTATTGATATTTCCACTTTTCAAAAATGATTCTAGATTCTATTGTGACACATTTAAAATGTACTAGCACAATGTCTTGACTGTGTTGATGGCATTTAATGTACTATTTAAACTGACCTGGATGAAATATTAAAATTGGTGACTGAAATGATTGTGGTGGTGTATTGGAATTGCGGAAGATATTACTGAGGAGATAGGGTGTGGTGTCCACAGTGCCCCTTGCTCTGAGTAAATGCAGGATTAAAGCCCAGGTGGTAAGAACATAAGAACAGCCCCACTGGATCAGGCCATAGGCCCATCTAGTCCAGCTTCCTGTATCTCACAGCAGCCCACCAAATGCCCCAGGGAGCACACCAGATAACAAGAAACCTCATCCTGGTGCCCTCCCTTGCATCTGGCATTCTGACATAACCCATTTCTAAAATCAGGAGGTTGCGCATACACATCATGGCTTGTGCCCCATAATGGATTTTTCCTCCAGAAACTTGTCCAATCCCCTTTTAAAGGCATCTAGGCTAGACGCCAGCACCACATCCTGTGGCAAGGAGTTCCACAGACTGACCACACGCTGAGTAAAGAAATATTTTCTTTTGTCTGTCCTAACCTGCCCAACACTCAATTTTAGTGGATGTCCCCTGGTTCTGGTATTATGTGAGAGTGTAAAGAGCATCTCCCTATCCACTCTGTCCATCCCCTGCATAATTTTGTATGTCTCAATCATGTCCCCTCAGGCGTCTCTTTTCTAGGCTGAAGAGGCCCAAACGCCGTAGCCTTTCCTCATAAGGAAGGTGCCCCAGCCCCGTAATCATCTTAGTCGCTCTCTTTTGCACCTTTTCCATTTCCACTATGTCTTTTTTGAGATGCGGTGACCAGAACTGGACACAATACTCCAGGTGTGGCCTTACCATGGATTTGTACAACAGCATTATAATACTAGCCGTTTTGTTCTCAATAACCTTCCTAATGATCCCAAGCATAGAATTGGCCTTCTTCACTGCTGGAGGTGTGCTGCACAGCTGGTGCTGGTGGTAGCGGGAAGTGTGCTGTACAGCTGCAGCCAATAGAGCATAAGGAGTTCCCTCAGGTATATAGGGAGCACCTGAGGCAGAAAGGGTTTGGTGGGTTTTGAAGGAGTGCAGGTTGGAGGAAGGAGAGGAGACTGACTTGGTTTATGGAATTGGGAATCAGACTGTGGATTGTGACTGGACTTTGGCTTTGGACTTTGATTTGGATACCCTGACAGATTGGACTGACCTACCTGGAACCTGACTGTGAACTGTAACTTGGCTTATTGGCAACTCTGATTGATTGGACTGGTTTACAAGGCCCAGTGGATTGGGATTTGGCAAAACAGGTGGTCTGTGTCAAACAAGTTTCCAACAAGTGTTTGTACGCACAGAGTGATGTACTTACAACTTTCATCTCAATTGTAAGTATGTCTCAGTGGCAAATCCTTCTGGGTTAAATGTGTTTAAGGTTACAGCTTTTGTATAGACTATGTTGCAGGTCACTTCTCAGACATATATTTGGGTACAGATATCCGAGTGTATACAAAGGCTTATACATATACAGTGTGTACATTTTTCTTCCTTGATTTGAACTGGGAATTCATTTATACCCCAGTCTACTTTCTGTCAGTCAGAATTCCAAGGTCCTTGGGAAATTTCAAGGCTTTCCCACCAGAGCATCAAAATAAGTTCTGTTCTTAGATGCCCATTTCAATGAACATCATAGACTGCTGGTGCTTACACAAATCAAACTTTTGATGCATACCAGGGAGCAATGACAGGAAAACTTCTCTGTCCTGCTTGTAGATTTCCCTGAGGTAGCTAGTGCACTGCTGTGGGAAATGGGATGCTGGGTTGGATGGGCCTGATACAACAGGACTTTTCTTATATTCTGAAAGGAAGCCAATAACAGGAATAGCTCTGTCCTTCGTTTGCCAGCATCAGCTCATAGCTCTGGAATATTTCACAAATCACTGTGTCCCTGCCTAAAGCCATTTTGTGGAGAAGGGACAAATAACTACAAAGGAGGTAACATCTGTTTGCTTTGCGTCCAACATATAAAAACCACACTTCTCATGATAAATTTATTTTCAAGGGCTTGATGGGAAATTAATTTCTGTTTTTAATTATTAGAGGAAATTGATACAATTTCTGGGGAAAAGAAGAAATTATGGTGAGAAAACAAATGGAGTAATATTTTATCAGTAACGGCAACATTCCTGTAACTCTTCCAGAGGTGTTTGAACACATAAACAATGCTGCCCTAGAGAGAAGAGGACAATTTGCCAAAAGCAGCTGTCGCAGCTTTTCCCCTGTGAACTGACCACGTGGCTTTCCCTTGTTGTGGAAAGCATGCTCACTTCCTGTGAAACTCAAATCTGCCCATGCAGTTCTAATGCGTCCAACTTCAGACATAATGCTCTTATTCAGATGAGGCACTAGATGGCAGCATCTTCCAAAGTACCACATTTTATCTGTGCACAATCTACTGTTGTGTGTTCCTGGTTTTCTGCTTTGCAGGTGACTTGGTCTCTGCACAATGTGTGTTTCCTAGACATTCATGGAAATAAGCCTGATCGTGAATTACTGTTATCTTTTTGGAGGAGCAAGGCTCACACTCTCAGCATATGAATCCAGGGGAAGGTGGGAATCATGCTTCCCTCCTTTTCCTCACTACCATGGAAGAGGCTGTGTAGGGTTGCTGACCCTCCATAATTGGTGTGGAGTCTTAAGGTTTAGCCAATGATCTCCAGGTGACTACTGAAAGCAATCCTGAAGATTTTAACAGTGCCGTTAGGAATTTCTAACATTATATTGTGTTGGGAAAAAACATCTCCAGGATCAGCTTCAGTCAGGCCTACCAACTCTAGATGTGTATCTGTGTCACTCTCACATTGTCCACTTTTCATGCAATTTGGTCCTCTGTTACTTAAGAGGGAGAGATGACACGAAGTGCTGCCTTGTAAGTTACTTTGCTCACAGAAGGGATCTCTGGCTAAGTGAGCATGTATACTGTCCACCGATACACAAAACTATAGTAGCACGGTTATGAGTAAAGTGTAATTAAAACAACTGACATTCCTGTCTCTTTATTTTGATAGTGTATTATGATTCACACTTTTATTTCAGAATTTTAGGTTGCAGTCAAGCAGACCCTATAATTGAGCTTCAGTATAAAGGATCTTTAAAGAAAATCAAAAGAACATGGGCATCTCTAAGCTTGCAGAGAGCATTGGCTATTTAGGTCCATTGCTGCTTCTTAGCCTCACTTAAGCAACACCTAACTTCTAAAGGATTCTTCTAAATCTCTAAAGGCCAGGGAATGCTTTCATGTTAAGAATAAAATGGAATTGACTCTATCAGCCTGTAGAGATGAGAAAACTCACTTAGGCTACACTCTGTGGCTTGCACCATCCTGTCAAATGGCAAGGAGGATTTATACAACACATTAGCAGCAGATGTGTGGTAAAATGGCCATCTGTATTGTTGCCAATGACCTCAGATTCCAAATGTGCAGTGTCTCTTAACTCCATCTTGGTTCCTTAGCTTACAGGATCCAACAGTCCTGAGAGTCAGCCAGGACCTTGCCATGGAGGAGGTGAGACACAGCTGCCTCTAAGCAAGAGCACGCTAATAAAGGGCCAGAAATCAGAATGGAAAGCTGCATGTCACCTTCCTATAGTCCAGGGGCCTCCAAATCCAGGGCTGGGGGCCAGAAGCAGCCCTCAACAAGCCTCTGGTCCCCTGCTAGCCTTTGGCCCACTCAACCAAATATGACCAGAGCTGTGCTCCAGTTACAGCTGGAGGGTGTTCTGAGGGCCAGGGAGGCTATGTGCCTCCCCTCAGAATGCCCTCTAAAGACCTAAAAATGTCACTCCCAGGTCTTCCTTAAAAACCAGAAATGACATTTTTGTGCTGTCTGAAGGCCGTACGTTTTCTGAGGCTTTCTAATATATTTATTTAAATTTTATATTTAAAATTTAGTTTTCCAGCCCTTGACACCATGCCAGATATTTGATGTGGCCCTCTGCCCCAAAGGTTTAGAGACCCCTGCTCTAGTCTGGTCTGGTCTAGAGGTCTGGTCTAGAGGGTTGAGCCTCCATTTGCCTGAAGATAACATCCTAAGGTCGCCAGTTCGAGGCCACCAGCACCGTGCGACCTTGAAGCAGCTGACAAGCTGAGCCGAGCTATTCCATCTGCTCTGAGCATGGGAGGATGGGGGCCAGAATGTGCGACCAGATCAAGAAAGTAACATCTGAATGTTGTGGTTTCTTGAAAGATAGAAACCTTCTTTCAAAATTGTAAAAATCCCTACGGCGATTTAATTTGCCTATGTAAACCACCTTGAATAAAGTCTAAGGAGAAATCTGAGGACCAAGAAAGGCGGTATAGAAATACCTATATTATTATTATTATTTTAGTCCAGTGGTTCTCACACATTTAGCAGCAGGACGCACTTTTTAGAATGTCAGGATCCAACAGAAGTGATGTCATGACCAAAAGTGACATAATCAAACAGGAAAAATTTTTAACAATCCAAGGCTGCAATCCTACCCAGACATACCTAGGAGTAAGTCCCATTGACTATAATTGTTAAAAGAATATACATAGTAGCTTGTTAAAAGTACAGGTCTGTAACATTTCCCCAAACACAATCAGATACGATGGTAGCATCAAGTCTAATATATTAAAAATAAAATATTGAAATGAATGGGGACCCACCTGAAATGGGTTTGTGACCCAGTGGGCCCTAACCCACAGTTTGAGAAACACTGCTCTAAACTCTTGAAAATTCAGTCTTTCCACCTTGGCATAATCTCACTTGCAAGTACAAGTCTTCCTGAAGAACAAATTAAACTTAACTGCCCAGTGGCCTGGCTACCTGGAAGACTTTTCATCTCTCCTTCTGGCTGTCTCTCCAACAAACAACATAAACACAGGTGCAGCCCACACTCTGCCATACCTTTACTCTCTTCAGGAACCTCTCAGATTGGGGTAAAGTAAAGCATTTGTACCTTCCTGGAAGGACAAACCTTAACTCAGTACAGCCCATGCATCCTGGATGCATGCTCTGGAGATGTTTCAGTTACCATTTATTCACTCAGGAATGTCTTTGTATTGTACAAAGTCCTAAGATGATCCCTCCTCTGGAAGCAGAATTTTTGCATTTTCTGCCCCATTGAAGGCATCCACACTGTCTGCTGTGGTGGTCTCTCCCTCCAATAGTGACTTTCACTCTCCATTTTTAGTGAGGTTTTTCCCATTTGGAGAGCCTCTTGCCTCAGTTAGCTGCCCTCCCCTCCAGAGGAGCTACCTTCTCTGCTCACCAAGGATTATCATTTTGGCTGCATTTTCCCTTTTCTCCTGGGAACCAAAGCCATGCAGCAAGACTAAAGATAGGTAATTTCTCCTCTAACCCTTGTACCATTGCCTCCTTCCTTCTAAAATCCTCCATTCCTCAGTAGCTGTTTAAACCTCCTATTAATCTCCTTTTCTACTGTTGGGTCATCTCTGGTGAAGGAAACTCAGCTGGCAACCTGACTTTCACTCTATTTCCCTCCTTCACTTTAACCTGTGCCTGTCCAAACTGCACTAGTTACAAGCAGGGCCAGATGTAAGTCAATTGGACTAATTGCTCTCAGTTGGGCCCCATACATAAGGGCCCCTCCTGCTAAGATAAAAATAAAATTAAAATGTTCACTAATTCATTTCACAGTCACTAAAATAAGTGGTTTTGCAACTATTTGCTTTTCAAATATAACACATTTTGTTTATTTTCAGGCTTACATATATGTAATTTTATGTTAAAATATGCTTAGATCCCTTTGGTCCATAAACTCAAATGCACTCTTTAAGTGCACGTTTTGATTGCTTTCTCTATGCTACCACAGAGAAATAAAGTCTACAATAAATGTTATTTATATCTCTAAGATTCTACAGACTTTGGCTGTGAACCTGGGGCCCTGCAAAAAAGTTTCCCATTGAGCCTCCCAGCACCTAAAGCCAGCCCTGGTTACAGTATGAAAGTACAGTATGAAACACAGTATTCTTTCATTCACAACCACTTGAAACTCTGTGTACCTGGTCTTATATACAAGCTCTCTCTTTCCTGTTAATAAAATCTATATTATTTTGGAAAACTCTGCCTTGTAGTTACTGGTAGCCTAAAAGGCACTTTGAGGTTGTTTGCACCGCTATCAGTCAACAAGCCTCCCCTCAAACAACCATACATTGCATTTCAGCTTCTCTTGTTATAAATTCCCCCAATTTAGTATAATTCTGGACTCTCTTCACAGGTACACATACAAACAGGCAGGGAGAGAGAGTGTGTGAGCAGTGTTGGCAGCAGTGTCCACCATCAATCTCATACAGAATTCGCTGATGAATAACAGCCCAATCCTATCCACACTTTCCTGGGAGTAAGCCCCATTGACTCTAATGGGACTTACTTCTGAGTATACATGCATAGGATTGGGCTGTAAGGTGGCAACAAAATTGTAAGTGCAGATAATCCTTGGAAAAATCAGTTTCCTATGAAGATGTGAGAGGGGAAAATGGAAAGGCTGCTATTCTGTTTTTTAGAATCACTGTGAGAAAGGAGATATGTAGAATGTAACTGTGCAGACTTCCGCGGCACTTTCATATGCTGTTTAACCTACCTGAACATTGGCAAAAATGACCCTGCTGGCATGGACAACAGTTTGCAAAACCACCTGGTCTTACCAAGAATGAAGATGGGGTGGGATGATCTAGTCCTCTGTAGCGCATATATTTGAGTATCAGTACCAGCCCCATCCTCTCCCAGCTCTGGTGCTGGGAGTTGATCCATACCTGTGCCCTAGACTAGCAATGGTTATCATCACGAGAGCTCAGTCATGTCATGAGAGTTTTGTAGCAATTACATTAAAGGGGGGAAAGAATTAGAGCAACTTTCTAAGAGCCAGGGACACCCCTCTACACCTGCTAGAGGTACTAAATTGCACCAGGAAAAAGCGCTAGAAAGGGAGTCTGAGGAGCAATTAAAAGGCAGGTGAGGCAGACCTGGATGACTGCTGTATCTACTGCAGTGGTTAACAGACTGTGCCCAGTTCTGCCTTTCATTGTATGTACACTACATATTGACAGAATACGCAATATGTAAAAGTAATGTGCCCCCCCTTGCTGATAGTTATTTTCAGTTCCCTGAATCATAATTTGTATGTTCTATTTCTTGATCATTTCCAAAACCATAATATATAGCAGTAATTTCCTCAAAGGGCAAATGTTTTAATAATCTAATACTTTTACAACAACATCTTTCACACACCAGTTACAAATGCAGTAATTCTCATAAGCCCGTGGTTGATGATTGCCAGATGGAGGAATGACTGATTTGAATGAATATACGCAATCCAGCTATTCTGCAATTGCATTCCTTAATCCAATCAAGATGCTATCCTGAATCAATACTTTAAATAAAAAATAACATAGAGACATTGTCTGTGTTCTGTATACCCATGAAAATGGAGCTCTCACTTGCTGAAGAGCCAGTTCACAATCAGTTGCTAGCATTGCAGACAAGGGAGGGGGAAGGCAGGGAGAGGAGCATTGCCTGATGGTTTTAGGAATAAAAAAGCCAAAATAAACTAAAACTGCAATCCTATCCTCACTTACCTGGGAGTAAGCCCCATTGGCTATAATGGGGCTTACTTCTGAGTAGATATGGACAGGATGGGGCTCTAAGAGTTACATTGGTATGTTTCTCTTTCAGATGCTGGTCTATCACTGAAGCTGTTTAATAAAAACCTGACTGGATCACACTTGTTGTTACTTGGTTAGCAAGTAGCCCTCCCCCTCCTGCAATGCTAGCAACTCATTGTTAACTTGCTCTTCAGCAAGTGAGAGGTATATCTGCCAATGCCTCCAACTCTCTCCATGATTTTTTTATTTGAAGTATTGATTCAGGATAGCATCTTGATTGGTTTAAGGGATCCCTTTTTCCCACCTGAGTTGTTTCTTACCAGCTGGCCTCAGGGTGGGTCTGTGCAGGGTCTTCTCCACTCTCAGAGTCTGCAGCATCCTTACTTCATGACTTCTTGGGCTCCAGGGGGCTACTCCTCAGTGATCATGAGCCCCCTGTTCTCTGCAGCCATGATATATAGTAGGCAGTGGCAGGGGGACAGGAGGGGGCAGCATACAACAGCCACACCTGCAGGTACCAGCAATGAAGCAAAGAGCACAAGCATGTGCATGTGTGTGATTGGCTAGCTGGCGAACCCCTGCAGGAGGTGCCCTGGTCACATACCAGCCCAATGATTTGTCCATGCAGTGTTCCCTATGATAGTTCCATGTGCTACAGCCAGTTGTGTAGCTAGACCAGGGCCGGGGGGGTCCATGGCCCCACCTCTGTGACAGTTTTCCACCGTCTCTGCTAGGGGTGACAGCTGCTGTGTGGAGGTGCCATGAAATCCGCCCTTCCGCCCACCCCGAGTCCTGTACAGTTGCAAATGCAGCCATTTCCAGAGCCATGCGCGAAGGAGGGAGGGTGTTTGCACAGGTACTAGGGTGACACGATGATGTGAAGGGGACATCACTGCATCCCCTGGCTCAAGCTTCCCCCTCTCCCAGCTGTGCTGCTGGCTACAGTCTCCCAGCCAGGTATTAAATGCTGGATGAGGAGCACATTATCTTCTCCTGTGGCTGGGTAGTTAGCAGCTTTGTGGAATAAGTGGTGCGACTTCTAAACCCGCTTTTCTCTTGTTTCTAGTATGGGTGCTTCTGGCCAGTCATGCAAAAAAGGTGAGTGCCTTGCTAGTTCCTGCACACCCCTTGTCTGGGCTCAAACCCATCTTGCTGGGTTCCAGTCAGTGTCTTTGTGCAGTGAGCTACCAGGATGCTTCTTTGCCTGTGCACTGTTGAGACTACCCTTGCAGTCTGTGTGGTGGTTTCCAAGGACGCTGCCAGAGTGACTGGGAAGGGCTGTGCTGGCGTTACTGGAAGACTAAGCTGGAGTGGCTTTGCCTAACAAGGCTTAGAATATGATGGATGTAGGGCAATCTGTGCAATGTTGGCAGAGTGTTTGAATGGGAGTGGGCAATAAGTTGCTCACACAAGTTCCTGGTACCCATGGGTTCAGAGGGAGCTGGAATGTGATGTGCTTCAGCTATATCTGGTGTCTGGAGCAGCCCTTGGGAGTACTTTCCAACTACAGCACAAGCAACTGTTTTAATTTATGCAAGGTAGTATTTAGGCCTCCAGTTTCCCTACACAAACCCAGCTGTATTGAAGGAATTCTGATGCAGCTGAAGGTCCGGGTTCTGACAGCATGCGAAAGTACACAAGAGAGAGAGAAAAAAAATTTAATTAGCTATCTCTAAATAGCCACTTTCTCAGCTTTCCAAGGAGTCTGAGCTCTTGAATTATTCATCGCAAGTGTACAGATAAAAAACAATTTGGCTTTGCACTTCATTTCCAGTGTGGTCTTCTACACAGTATAATTTCATATGAGAAGATTTTTCAAGGCAAGCAAAGTAGGGAAGAGGAACTGGAAATAAGCCTGGAGCATTCACACACACCTTGGTCAATTGGGGGGGGGGGAGGAGGGGAAGTGAGTGTCACGGCTACTTTGTTCACAGTATAAAAGATCACATACAGCCAGTATATTGCTAGGAATATTGGGCAGATTGCTGAGAAACTAAGACGTTGGATGTCACAAAGCATTCCTGCAAACAACGTATGACTATGGTTA
Organism: Tiliqua scincoides; assembly: GCF_035046505.1. NCBI lineage: Eukaryota > Metazoa > Chordata > Lepidosauria > Squamata > Scincidae > Tiliqua > Tiliqua scincoides. Next base: position 180,589,195 of record NC_089822.1, read on the forward strand.
TTACTATAAATGTGTATATATTATTGAATATTTATAAATTTATGTAATATTTACATTACATAATATTTACTGTATATAATTATTTATTATTAGTTTTATTATTACTATTATTGGAGCACAATCCAGAATTGCACTTAAGCTGGCGCAAGTCCCTTGCGCCGGCTTCCAGATGTTGCAAATGTGCCATAAAGCACGTTTATGGCTGGAATAAGGGAGGCCAGCGCAAGGATGCGCGCCAGCCTCCCGGCACAGGACCAGGACCTGTGCCAGTATGTTTGTGCTGGCAGTGGGCAGCCCCCGCCTTACACTGGGCTGCTTGGATATGCACCAGCTATTTAGCTGGTGCAGATTCGAATAGTCCCATTGAGGTGTCTGGGCCATTGCCTTTCCCCTTTCCCTTAGTTGTGCCACAGCTACCTCCAAACCTGTGCTGGATATGGCACAGGCCAGTTGGCCTGCCTATTCCAGAGCAGCTTAGAATAGCATCATCAGTCTACATGGGACTTTATACAGTCCCTGCCCCAAGGGGCTTACCATAGACCACAGCAGAGTTACCAAAGGACACAGCAGAGGAAAGGAAGAAAAATGGAGACCTGAGTAAGCAAGGAAAGAAAATGCAGTTGTTTCCATTTCAACACTTTTTTTCAGGCAGTGGCATAGCTCGCAGGGGGGCGGTCCTCCCCGGGTACCACCCTTGGGAGGGGTGTAACACCACAAATGCCCCAACGTCGCTAACATCATGAAGGTTAGGAGTAACCCCATCATGTTATATACCATTGGATGTGGAATTTCCAGCAGAATGCAATGCAAAAAACGGGATTGAAATATCTCCTTTCCATCAAAGGTTATGGCTGAAAAAATGGAAACCAAATGGAAACTGGAAACCAAAAAATGCATTGAACCCTATGGAAAATGAAACTGAGCCATATTGTGCGTTTACTCATGAGTAGGCAAACTTGCCATAGTTCGTCGAAAAGGGCAGGCTGAGAGGAATCCAATGACACCAGAATGGTTCCTATTCATTGAAAGCAGTCCCTAAAAAACACCCAAGAAGGAAGTTCCTCCCTCCAAGCAGACCAATGTATTGGGCCCTATGGAAAGTGAAAGCAAGCCACACGGTCGCGTAAGCAAACGTGCCTTGGCTCCTGGTCAAGTCAGGCAAAGAGGAATGCAAGGCTAGCTGCATGGTCCCCATCTAATGAAAGTGGAGCTCAACAAATGCTCCAGAAGACAGGCCCCGCCCCCCCAAAGAATAAACCAGAGGCTTGAGCTGGTAAGGTGGGCACTGGGGAGGGCTGAAAATCTCACTGATTTATTTGTGGGGAGGTGTTATTGCAGGCAGTAACCCCCCCTCCCCAAAAGAATAAACCAGAGGCTTGAGCTGGTAAGGTGGGCACTGGGGAGGGCTGAAAATCTCACTGCTTTATCTGTGTGTGTGTGTGTGTGTGTGTGTGTGCGTGCGCGGGGGGGGGTTGTTATTGCAGGCATGCTACAGAGAAAATTCAGTTGGTGAAACAGGGCTGGCTTCCCCTTATTTATGTGTTTTTCTTTAATTTAATTATTTATAATTATTTTATTTTGCTTGATGATGTCACTTCCAGTCATGATATTACTTCTGGTGGGTCCTGGACAGATTGTCATTCTAAAAAGTGGGTCCCAGTGTTGGAAGTTTGAGAACCACTGCCTTAACTCAAAACAGGCCAATGAGACACTAGGTGACACCCTAGTGACCAAAATTCTGGAAATCATGGCTTTTAGGAATAATACCATCATGTTATATACCATTTGATGCAGAATTTCATCCACTGCTTGTGGGAAATATTCACTGCATTTATTTTTCTGGCCATTATTATTATTCATTCCATGTCATGACTATTACTATCTCTGTCTCACCTAACTCACAGGGTTGTTGTCAGGTCAAAATAAGGGGAGGAACCATGTACACCACCCTGAGCTGCTGAGAGGAAGGGTGGTATAAAAAGTGAATTAATTAATCAAACAATATAATTAATTAATCAATCAATTAATTAAACAATATAATCAATCAATTAATTAAACAATATAATCAATCAATTAATTAAGTCATATCGGGTGACAAAAATTTATGGGCCCCGGGTGTCAAATGACCTAGCTACACCTCTGTTTTCAGGTTCTCAAGTTTCAGGTATTGTGGGAGAAAAGTGCAAATCTCGAAACATTGTAATTCATCTCAGCCTACCCAGACAATTCAATCCTATCTAAATCCCACTCCCATGCCAATGCAGGCACACCAATGGAGAGTGTGCTGCATCTGCAGAGGGGTCAGAGGTCTCCTTGGGGTAAGTGAACTTCCCTGGGGAAAGCCTCTATCACCACCATGGGATTCCTTTGCAGGTGTATGTCTTAGATGTCAGTGGCATAGCTAAGGGGGTGCACGGGTAGCAGTTGCACCAGGTAACAAACTTTAGGGGGCAACAAGCTGAGCTTGGCATTAGTGGCCAAAATGTGGGGGGAAAAAATAGTTGTTTGTACAAATAATACCACTATGTTATATATCATTTGAAAGGTAATTTAATGAGGAATGCAATGAAACAAACCTCATTGGAACATCTGTATTCTATCAAAGGTTATGGCCTATTAACCAGAAAATGAAAACACAACTGTCTTATGGAACAAAAAGTGGATTTCTTTAACTCAAAACTGATCTATGAGACTGATTGTTCTGGGAGCCAATTAGATGTTATTATGATACAGCATGGAATCAATATGGTGTTAATATGAGTCAGCTCTCATTTCCATGTATCATAATACAGTTACCCCTGCTAACTGAGTAAAGAGACACTTTTACAAGCGGGGCTCCTCTTATATTTAGCAGGGGGAGAATAACTTTCCCTCTTCGCCCTAGCACAGTGTCTCTAACGAAAAAGGGGCACACTTTCTATTTATTTGCTTAATTAATTATATTTGATTTTGTCGTGCAGGGCTAAAAAATCTTCTTTGACCCCAGGTAGCAGATAGATGCCTTAGCTATGCCACTGGCTGGGGAGACGCAGCAGAGCAAGTGAGCTTGGCAGCAGTCTGCATGATCATTAGCTGTGCCACTGCTAGGTGGAAAGGGAGAGAGGGAAGGGGCTAGGATATGGGTGCATGAGAGTGCAGCCAACCTGGCCTCTAGTCCACATCCCTCCCTCCCCCTCACCCCACCTGGGAACATCCCCACTGTGTTCCTCCTCCACTGTCACTGGATTCACCTTTCCCAGCCAGTGGTGGTTGTTCCATTCTGCTGTTGGTTGCAGTAGTGCACTCAGAATGGCTGTCAGCAGCATGTACAGCATGAAAGCCACTTTACTACAGCAGAACTCTGCTGCACTGTTCTAAATCCTTCTGTGCAGCAGCCTAATCCTGAATAGGATTGAGCCATCAGGCTCATTTCTTCCACAGATTGACAGATTCCAGGGACTGGACCATTTCAGTGATGATGCCATGGTTGTGCAATTCGCTCCCAAGGGATATACATCCAGGCCTACATATGGGCTACTTTAAAACTAGACCATTTTTAGTTCACCTTGCTTTTAAGTGGCTTTTTTTGCTGACTGACTACAGATAATGACACTAGTTTCAGTGGATTTTCCTCAGCTGTTCAAATGCATTGTTATGTTTCTTGCTTTTTCTTTGATTTTTTTTTAGTCCTTGCTTAAAGGATTCTCATCTTTATGAAATTGCATTTTAGAAGTTATATATAAATAACATGCTTCTGAACCTAGGAATAGACAAGACAAACCGTACTTCATTGTTCTCTCCCCGAGTTCTTCCATTGTGCTCAAATCACAAATAATATTACAGAGGAGGAATATATAACAGGAATTAAAAAGCAGATCATCTAAATGCTAGATCACAGACTTTGCAGTCATATTTCATCTTCTAGGAGCCTCTCCCCACTCCCCCCAGAAGACTGCAATCCTATATACCTTGTATTGGTTTGCACTGTCAAAGACTGAAAGTCTAGAGCCACTCTCTGACCCACAAACACACGTAGGATATGAACCCAGTGTTCATGGTGAGCAGTGCTCAGTGTTTTCCCCAGTGCCAGTACAGAAGGACCTGAGAGTCATGATGGGGAGACTATTTCACATTCTTTCTCTTAGCTGGCTGGATTTTCCTGCAGAATGGTTGTTTTCAATGCAGGGACTTTAGCCATTCTCAAGTGTTCGGAAAGCAAAGTTCTTATGGCTTGCTAAGACAGATGTGTGGAGCCTGGTGTGCTAGAGATGACCCATGGGACCTAAACTGGGAGTATGGAGACAAAGCCAGAGTTAGCTTACTGGGTACTTGCTTCCTAGAGTGAGATGAGCTAGCCTGCCAGTACAAGTCAAATCCTATTTGGGTTCATAGCAAAAGGAGCCAGGGAGAGGCCAGATATGTTTTTGGACCTAGCAAAGCATACCTTAACACCATATTCCCCTCTCCTCGCAAGTAAAGTTTTCAGTCATTTATTCACACCCTGATCAGATCCATGTGATCTATGCAAATACCCTTTGCTGAATGTCTATCACATCACAAGCAATAGCGTTATTCACTGCTACCTTGCTAGTGAGTGAGGGACTGCATCCAATGAAGGCAGCTGTTACGGAAAAGAGTGGTGAAGTTGCATTATTTACTATTACACGTAGAGAGCGACTCTTCTTTGTTTTGCTTCACAACAGAATTTGATATATTTCAAACCAAGGATTACAAACAAGTGCATGGACAATAGGGAACTGGAGGCAATTCCAAATCTCTGTGTACAGCTGTACTGTACACATTTACAAACATGAGTTGGTGGCATTCATGCATTAAAACATCTTACATATACACCTGAAAACGTAATAAGAGAAGTTACCTAAGAGAGATCTAGAAACTAGGTACAATTGCACACATATTGATCTAGTTGTTTAGACTCAGAAAGACATAAGTGTTGCTATCAATAAAGTATTTGAATAAAACCACAGAGCAAGTATTTATCTATCTTTTATCCATCAAATCAAATCATTATTCAGCACCAGCCTTCACCCAACTTGAAGCTATATATGTATTTTCTTGTTTCTTGTTTTCATTTTTTCCTTTTCCACATTCAGCACTCCCAACAATGTACAATGAGACAGGATGGAACATTTTTGGAAACTGCAAATATTTTTATTGGACAACATGTATGTCTGCCTGATCTACAGTGATAAGGCTACACAGACTCACTATAAATTTCTATGAATAAAGTCATCTCTAACACATTCAGTATAGATAATCAGGAGATAATCAGGGTTTCACAGAGCCTTAACATCCACCAGGACCCACTTTTTAAAATACACTCTATTGGGACCCACCTACTTTTACAAGTCTTAAAAAAAGGAAGGGTCTCACTTTACTAACCACTCAAGGTTCTGTTTTCATCCTTTTTACTATAGTGGGCGGGAAACCACCTTTTGGAGCATTTCTTGATCCCCTTGTTCATCAGATCCAGACCATTCTGGCATCCTTGCATTCCCCTTTGCCTGGTCTTCGATTGGAGCTGAGGCATGTTCACCCATTTGTGAGTAAACGTGTACAGGTGGCTCAATTTCACTTTCCATAGGACTCAATACATTTTCCTTGTCAGCTTAAAGGGGGAGGGACTTCCTTTTTTAGTGCTTTTTTTGGGGGGGGGGCTGCATTCATCATATAAGGACCATTCTGGTGGCATTACACTTCTCTCAGCCTGCCTTTCAAAATGAACTGAGACGTTGTTGCCTACTTGCGAGTAAATGTGCACATGCAGCTCAGTTTCACTTTACATAGGGCTCAATAAATTTCCCTTGTCAGCTATCAGTTCGTCAGTTTCCGTTTCACAACCCACCAACAATCAGGTCGTGACCCACTGGTGGATCCCAACCCACAGTTTGGGAAACACTGCTAGCTTTTCATGGGCTGCACATTTCAACAGAGCACAATGGAATGCATGCTTTACCAGCTAAAGTTTTACTCCCTGGCACTTCCAGAAAGGTCCAGTCAGAAACCTTGGAAGAGCAGCTGCCAGTCTCCACAGACAAGCTGGATGGACCAAGGGTCCTATTCTGTAGAAGGCAGCATCATATATTCCAGTTCAATGCTCTCACACCTGTATCCAGAAATGCTACAGTCCTGAGAGGACTATACAGTAATATGATTTTTGGAATATACAAATTAGTGTCTAAAGAGCTGAGTTTGAATGCCATTTCAGCCAGGGATGCAAGGGGTGGTTCTTCACCATCATCATCATTGGCATCCTTCAGTCTCGGGAGACTATGGTATCGCGCTCTGAAAAGTGGTTCTGGAACAGCATCTAGTGTGGTTGAAGAGGCCAATTTGGGAGTAACAATCCCTTCCACACTGGGAGCAAGTGCAGTCTGTCCCTGGTATGTCTCCCTGGCTGTGGGTCTTCCTTCTTTGCCTCTTTGCCTCGGTCTGTTGGGCAAGTGCCTCTTCAAACTGGGAGAGGCCATGCTGCACAGCCTGCCTCCAAGCGGGATGGTCAGAGGCCAAGGTTTCCCATCTGTTGAGATCCATTCCTAAGGCCTTCAGATCCCTCTTGCAGATGTCCTTGTACTGCAGCTGTGGTCTACCTGTAGGGCGCGTTCCCTGCATGAGTTCTCCATAGATCCTTTGGGATCCGGCCATCATCCATTCTCACGACATGACCAAGCCAACGCAGGCATCTCTGTTTCAGCAGTGTATATATGCTAGGGATTCCAATTCGTTCAAGGACTGTGTTGTTTGGAACTTTGTCCTGCCAGGTGATGCCGAGGATGCATCGGAGGCAGCGCATGTGGAAAGCGTTCAGTTTCCTCTCCTGTTGTGAGCAGAGTCCATGACTCGCTGCAGTACAGAAGTGTACTCAAGACGCAAGCTCTGTAGTTCTGGATCTTGGTATGTTCTGTCAGCTTCTTGTTGGACCAGACTCTCTTTGTGAGTCTGGAAAACGTGGTAGCTGCTTTACCGATGTGTTTGTTTAGCTCAGTATCGAGAGAAAGAGTGTCAGAAATCGTTGAGCCAAGGTACACAAAGTCATGGACAACCTCCAGTTCATGTGCAGAGATTGTAATGCAGGGAGGTGAGTCCACATCCTGAACCATGACCTGCGTTTTCTTCACGCTGATTGTCAGTCCAAAGTCTTGGCAGGCCTTGCTAAAACGATTCATGAGCTGCTGGAGATCTTTGGCAGAGTGGGTGGTGACAGCTGCATTGTTGGCAAAGAGGAAGTCACGCAGACATTTCAGCTGGACTTTGGACTTTTCTTTAAGTCTGGAGAGGTTGAAGAGCTTTCTGTCTGATCTGGTCTGGAGATAGATGCCTTCTGTTGCAGTTCCAGAGGCATTCTTCAGCAGGACAGCGAAGAAAATCCCAAACAAGGTCGGAGCAAGAACACAGCCCTGCTTCACTGCGCTTCCCCTGGGGGATGAGTATAGGCCCTCAGTTCGATTGTACTTGTCAGACTGTACTTGGGAAGGCAGCTCATCTGAGAGAAGGAAAACTCTGATCCCAAACCTCCACTACCTTGTGGCTATATCCAGTTATGGAAAAGGCTTCAGGAGTCAACTCGAGGCAAAATCAGGAGCCGGAGTGCCTGAGGCAGTTTGCAGCTGTATACAGTCATGTTCTGGCAACTCCAGCGACGCCACTGGAACCAACTGTATTGGCTTCTGCCTTTCCATTGGGCCATTTCAGCGACTTGGAGAGGGGGGATTTGCTCCATGTGTAACAGCCTATCCTCCATACCTTCTTTACCCAGGCTTTGCACACTGGAGAGAACAATCCTTCACCATTATAATATCAAAAGCAACAATGTTCCTTTCTCCACAAAGATTCAGCCCTTTCTAGTCTGATTCACAGAAAGAGAAATAAATTAACTGAAGGAAAATATTAAATGAACTTATCTGGTGCTCTCTACAAATGTTGCCGCACTTTCCAGCTACAAGCTAAAACACTGACCTTTCCAATGAGTGGAAAAAAATGCCTTGGCTCTTCAATGAGAGTTTTTACAGACCTCCTCTTTAAGAAGTCAATGAAGTGGCAGAAGGCAACCCACCCATGGAATTCTTTATTGTCATTTTAATGGCACACAAGGATACCAGTTCTTCAGGTATTGGAGTCTGTTAGGTCACTTTAAGTGATCTAACACTTTAAGTGTTGGCCTTTTCAGCCACACTAGATGCTGTTCCAGAACTACCATTCAGAGCGCGATACCATAGTCTTTCGAGACTGGAGGTTGCCAACAATAATAGGTCACTGAAGGGACCAATCCCTATTTGGACGCCACACCAATATAGCATGGATGTCAATGCAATGTCTATCATATCCTAAGCCCATCCAGGCAACACCAGACTGACAGCACACTGACACTGGTGCAAGAAGGGCCAAATGCCAAGCCTGTCCTGGCAAAGCAACACTGGTGCAGACCTTCCCAGAAACACCTGTTTTCAATGGAGTGGCATCCTGATTACAGTGCACAATTGCCATGACATCAGCATGTCATCATCACAAAGTCAGCACATCATCTATGTGTATTGCTGTGAAGTCGGCATATCATCCATGACATCCATGCATCATCAGTATGATGTCCAAAAAGTCAATCACTGCACACATGCAGCCCCAACACTGGCAGCCAGAGATGCATCACAACATGAACGGAGCATGGGTCAGGGGCTGGTGCAGGACCATCAATACCACACTTTCAGTGTTTTTGTTGTCTTCATCAGGGACTGGAAAAGGTAGGTTGGAACGTATGGACCAGCCAGGATCGTTCTAGTATTATAATGCTAGTATTATAATGCCGTTGTACAAATTGATGGTAAGGCCACACCTGGAGTATTGTGTCCAGTTCTGGTTGCCGCATCTCAAAAAAGACATAGTGGAAATGGAAAAGGTGCAAAAGAGAGCGACTAAGATGATTACGGGGCTGGGGCACCTTCCTTATGAGGAAAGGCTACGGCGTTTGGGCCTCTTCAACCTAGAAAAGAGGGGCTTGAGGGGAGACATGATTGGGACATACAAAATTATGCAGGGGATGGACAGAGTGGATAGGGAGATGCTCTTTACACTCTCACATAACACCAGAACCAGGGGACATCCACTAAAATTGAGTGTTGGGCGGGTTAGGACAGACAAAAGAAAATATTTCTTTACTCAGCGTGTGGTCGGTCTGTGGAACTCCTTGCCACAGGATGTGGTGCTGGCGTCTAGCCTAGACGCCTTTAAAAGGGGATTGGACAAGTTTCTGGAGGAAAAATCCATTATGGGGTACAAGCCATGATGCGTATGCGCAACCTCCTGATTTTAGAAATGGGCTATGTCAGAATGCCAGATGCAAGGGAGGGCACCAGGATGAGGTCTCTTGTTATCTGGTGTGCTCCCTGAGGCATTTGGTGGGCCGCTGTGAGATACAGGAAGCTGGACTAGATGGGCCTATGGCCTGATCCAGTGGGGCTGTTCTTATGTTCTTATGTTCAGAAGAACAGGGACAGGAACAGGGAACACTAACTGGGGCATCCCGCAGATTTTTTTCTGGGGAACCTTAGGGATCTTCAATCCCTAAGGAGTGCAACCATATGGGGGGACACTTTCAGGAAAGACACAGGGAAAGGGATTCCCTTTTTCTTTCACACTCTTCTAAAATTTTCTGTGCTACTCGATGCTAAAGGGCTGGGCAGTCCAATCCTAAATTGCCCAGTGCCCAGAGGAGCAGCAGCATCAACATGGCATCCTTTGGGCGCTGCAGTAGCCTCCAGAGGTCTCCTCAGGGGAAGAGGTAATTTGTCGCCTTCCCCTGAGTAAGGGCACAGGCACTGTAATTTTGCCGGCACAGACTGGAGGAGCTCTGTGTTGGACCCCCCTCCTGGACCCAATCCTCCCCTCCCTCTATCCCATTCCACCCACTCCCCACATTCCTCCACCCCAAAAAGCCTTAGCTCTGGCAGGCGCTGCAGAAGTGCGGGCCAGCTGTCTCCACCACGCTGGGGCTTGGCGCCAACAAGTGCTGGCCTGGCACCAGTGTTTCCTACTCCCAGGGTGCCATAAACATGCTTTGCAGCACATTTACAACATTCAGCACTGGTGGTGCACTTGTACCACCAGTGCTGAAAAGCTCAAGATTAGATGTTAAATTACTTCTGCTAGCACTTTTATTACTTTACGGCAGCAGGAGGGAGGAGAGTTTTCTGGAGAATGGAAAGGAAAAGAATGAGCTCTTGTTTCCTTTTCCCACTCTGGAAGCTTACCCATATACTGTGGGGAGAATTGTTTTACCTTCATGGCTTGAATACCCCAATCTTAATCCTGCCTCCAAGATACTACAAGCTGTTAGGGGTTCAAGCAACCCTATTCCTTTTTTCCCTTTTTTTATGTTTAATGCAGATAGAATTTGCTCCCAAACCCAATAAAGACACAAGGGGATAAATTGGATTGAAGTGGGTCACCATTTTATTAACACTGTAATGCAGTGTGGTTTCAAAACAACCAAACTTTACCCCCCCCCCCACACACACACACACCAAAGCAGTACATCCCTTTGCCCCTACCACCCCAGGCAGGTTCAGCTCTTGGTGAGAGCAGTGGGCCATCAACATAATAGTCTTGCTCACCTACCTGCCTAGAGATGAGTAAGCCTTGTCTCCATTTCACTACCCCAAGTCAAATAGCCTTTGAGAATATGAAGGCAGATGCAGTCCAGAGGACCTCATTACTCTCCTGCACGCTGTACAGCCGCTAAGGATTGCAATTCAGTTCTTTTCTTAACTTGGCTACCACTTGGGTAGTGGTCACCAATCCTTTCCTATTCCTCCCTTATTCATACATTATCAGGAATGGGCAGGAGCATAGCAGTCTACCTGGCTGAGGGTCAATGTAGGGAAGAAAGAAAGGCATAGCTCCATCCTGCTGTCTGCCTGTGCCCATGGAGGCAGGTAGTTTGGGGTTCTGAATGCACAAAAGAAAGAAATCATATCTAATATTTGTAAGTCATTCTATCCACAGAGATTGGGGTAGGTGCAACTTTATAAAAACATAATCCTTAATATGAGTAAAACATAATACGAGTTTAGAATATTATAGTGTAGCAATGATTATTTATTTATTTATTTATTTATAAATGTCACTATGGGAAAGGCAAGTTCATTCAGAGGGCAGGGCATGGAAACAGACCTGCTTTCTTAGAGTGTTGGTTTTAGAGATGAAATATGAGAGCGAACTTATGCTGTGTCTGCAACCCTGGCTACCATGTGTTATAAAGGGATTGGAGTTAGACATGGTTATAAGAATGTATTGATCACTAGGACTCTGGACTCTTTTAACTATTGATTGGCAATTTAGACCCTGAAAACTATTAGAGCTCTATTAACAGTTAATGCATCATTTCAACACAAAAGAATATTCATTTAAACTTCTGGTGCATTTTTATAGAAATACCTATAAATAATACTCCAATGTTTCGGTGTACCAGTTTAATGTGATGGTAAATCCATCCCTGTGCAGCACATGTACCTTAATTACTGTGGCACTGCAAGCATTGTATAAACCAGCCATAAGGTTTATGGGCACTAAAAATGATTCAGGTAGAAGGAGAATGTTTTTTTTGCAGTGTGATATGTATTGGCAAGGAGCCCATAGAACACACACACAAGGCACAACTGCAGTGCTATTGGAAATATGCCTTTGAAGGATGATGGTTTGCATGAGGGAGGGGCTGTGGCTCAGGGTTAATAGCACGACATGTGTAGACAGTTTCAAACCCGGCCATGTGCTTTTAGAGCTGGGGAAAAAGCCCTGCCTGCCCCCAGGCCCTGGAGAGATGCTGCCAGCCTGTGCAGACACCCCTGGCCAAACAGACCCATGACCTGCCTGGTTATTCAGCTGCTTCCTACATTCACCTGTACTGTAAATTTGTTTCAGGTTTCATGTGTGTGGATTTGGCCAGTGTAGTTTAGTGGTGCCAGGAATGGGGAAGGCGTTATTTGGGCTAGAGGCTCTGAGGGGTATTTTGCTCACACCCTCATTGACATACTTTGTACCACCCATTTCAAAAAGCAGCAGGGAAAGCTAGGCAGGAGGACCATCTTGCAGCAGTTCTGAAAGCGCCACCATGATGATGCCCTTCAGTTTGACTTTTCTAGTGCGGAGTGTCACCCCTATTTCTCATGGAAGACCGCCTTGCTAATCTGATGATACTGGAAGGGGAAAAAAGTTTCCAGTTGATAGGGCAGGCCTGACCCCTTTGGGGTGAGAAAATGGGCTCTCTGTTTTCCCCCCAATGTTAATAACAGCTGCCTCAGAAATGATTTGCTTGCCTGTCAGAAGCAGCTTTGCTTCCCTTGGCTGAAAAGAGCCTGGGTCTCTATTCCCCCCCTCCTTCCCTCCTCTCCATCTTCTTGCTTCCCCTCCATCTTTTATGGCCGTTGCCATGGCGCCCAGGGAGAGTGGAGCACCGCAGGAGGGGAGGGAAGAGGCGGTCCATGCTGCAGTTTCCAGGCTCTCTCCTCCATGAGCTCATCAACCTCCTCCTCCAAGGAGGGAGGTGGCTGAGGCAGGCTCTGGCTGCTGCCGCTGGGTGGGTGGTTTCCATCCTCAGCATCACCAACCAAAGGGAGGGGGGAGAGAGAGAGAGAGCAGCTGCTGGTGTTGTGTTCTGGAGCCACCTCAGGAGAAGGGAACATGGATTCAGCTTGTGCATCCCTCGCCTTTCAGCATCTCCCCTTGCTTTCAACATGGTGAGCATAAGGAAGTCCTGGCTTCATCACTGCTGTTGTTGCTCTTCCTAAGCATGATCTCTCCTTTGATCATGATGAATGTGGTGTGGTGTGTGTGGTGTGGTGTGTGGCTCTGGCTATTGGCAGCCTCCTGAGGGTGCAACAATGACTTTCATCTGAGCTGCTGGGAAGGGTGGGGGGGAGGAGGTGTCTCCTGGAGAGTGAGGGGAAAGGAAGATGGAGAGGGATGAAGGCTGATTAAAAACCGTCTTAGGAAATGCGGCGCCAGGATTAATTTTAACTATCCTCTTGCCCCTAGATACAAGGGATGGGGGATGCTTTTAGATATCCCTCCCACTACAAAATGCAATGCAATGAGGATAATGTCCATTGGCAAATGCAGTCATTTTTATTTCTGAAGGTTTTTAATTCCTCCTTGTAATTCCCAAATGTTGCTCTGGGCCTTAATGAAGTAGTATTTGCTGGAACCAGCCAAAAATAGGCCACCTCAGATTCCATCAGTGGCCAATATTTATCGGCACCGATTTAGTGCATTTTCTGGTATCATTTTGAGTGTATTGCCTAAAGATTTGGGTTGGGTGGAGTTTGTGTGGAAGTCTGTGCATGGGCATCTGCGTGTGTATATTCTACACACCTCTGGATCTCTTTGTAGCTTTTTTATGTATGAGGCATGTGCTGTTTTCACTGCCACTGAATGACTGACAATGCATTCCACTTGGGCTGGCAGGAGTGATTATGGTCCCTTGGTTTCATTTTAGCCACCTAGGACAGATCTGTATCATTCATTTGGTATGTTGTATGGCACTAAATCCTACATCATGGCCTCCCTTGGCTAGCTGTCATGGCTATAAATGGAAATACTGAGATATTGAATGTGCACTTTATTTATCAAAGTTTAATTGAAGGAGGAGGAAAAGGTGGGGGTGTGGAGAATGCGAATAGAAGCAACTCATATTTAACACCCTCCATTTTGATACTTCATAACCAGAATACTGTACTCATTTCCGCTGGTTCTCCATTCAGTGGGTTAAACTGTACCTGGCTGTACAAACTTTAGAAAGAGATTATTATGATAAGAATCACCCATTTCAGCAAGAAATCCTGAGTTTAGTCATAGTTCTATATTTACTACTCAGTGTGAATGCTACATTACTATTCAGTTACATTCACTATTGTGTATATTCATCTCACTACAAAACTATCATCATATATATTCTGGGAAAATTATAATTCTTATTCCATCAACATAAACCTTGGATAAATCCAAATGTCAAGATTTGGATGATATTATGTAAACATAATATATTGAGGTACCATTGATTTAACAAGATGATTCAAAATATAACTGCATGGCTGTGTAGATCAGATGTCTTCTGCAGGCCACTTAATTCTTGATGAAGGATGGTTCCAGGTCAAACGTTGGTTGCATATCTCGCATATACATATAATGGGGAGTAAATACACCCTCTTTATGTGCTTGTTTGTGATCACTTCTCCTGAGGTAACAAAAGACCTCCACTTGGATGAGGTTAGTTAAGCAGGAGTTACAAAGTGGACTGAAAAAGAGTCCTAGAATTATAAGGGACTTTGCCCTGTCACTGTTTTCCCCTTAGGAAGACTGACTTAAACAATTCTAGTATAATCACTATGTTGGGTCCAAGGAGAGTGAAATTCAAGTAACCTGTATGTGAGCTGAGATAATGATAATGATTTGTTCAATTTAATATATATGTAGTGTCAGTGATGTGATAAGTGTTGTACAGCACACATAAATGACATAGTTCTTGCCATTGGGCTTACAATGAAAGATATTCAGACAATCAATTTATAGTACAATAAATGCATATTTGTTTCTCATTTGCAGCATGTAGTCTCTAGAATCTAGAGCAGGGGTGCTCAATAGGTGGATCGCGATCTACCGGTAGATCACGAGGCAAAATGAGTAGATCGCGGAGTGCCAACCCCCCCCCCTTTCAGGTGCCTCTGGGAGGAAATGCCGGGAGTAAGGCCCATTGTACTCAATGGGGCTTACTCCCAGGTAAGTGTGGCTAGGATTGCAGCCTCACAGCCTAATCCTAGGCATGTCTACTCAGGAGTAAGTCCTGTTATACTCAGTGGGGCTCAAGGCACACCAACATACATTGTACACATAAATGTTATATGTTATGATGGCGCGAACATTGTAAAAAAAACTCTGGTAGATGCTGGGTTTCAAAGTAGCTCTCGAGCCAAAAAAGTGTGAGCACCCCTGATCTAGAGTCTAGATCTTCCCTCAAGGTATTTATTTGCCCAGCACTGTATTTAAGTGTATGCTTCAAAATGAAAAGTGTGAATGTGACAAACAAGTGTGCAAAAACATGTGTATCATGCAGACATGCTTGACAGAGAGCTGGGATTGGCTGCCACTTCCCTATTGATTCTACAATCAGTGAAAAATCTGGGTTTATTGCAGTGGGATACATCCCAGAAATGCCAATATTTTATCACTTGTAGAATGTTATTCCTCCCCCCTTGCATACACTTGCATATATTGCTGCTGGAATTGTTGTGAGAAGCCTGATTCTGTGAGTGTAACAGGCAACTAACAGCTAGTGCATGTGACAGGAGTGATGACAAGGGATGAAAAACTTTACAGCACAAGGGCCTCGTTGTTGCTGTCAATGTGGACAAGCAGAAGCAGTGAAGGGCACTTTATGATATCTTTAAGGAAAGCAGTAGAATAGAGCGAGAAGAATGTTGACTTGAAAATTTGGGCACATGGCCCACTAACATATTTAGGCAAAGTTTCTTCCCCATTTCTTCAAACTGTCAACAGCTGCTGGTATATGATCCCCATCAATCTTTTAGATCATTGCCCACTACCAAGCAGTGGGGAAGGGGAATAGACTTGCTGTATTAGGCAGGTATCCATGTTGCTGTTCACCTTCTTTTAAAATTATTATTATTATTACATCACATTTTTATACCACCCTTCCTCCAAAGAGCTCAGGGTGGTGTACACAGCTGCTCCCCTCCTTTTTTCCTCACAACAACCCTGTGAGGTAAGTGAGGCTGAGAGAAAGTGACTGGCCCAAGGTCACCCAGGAAGCTTTGTGAAAATGAAATTGTTAGATATGTGCTCCGGCACAGGAGAAATGGAGTACATTTCCTTCAAGGTCTCTAGAGAGTGGAGACTACAGGAAGGCCACAGGAAGCTAGGACAGGGATATCAGAGGCCTTATCCAGCTCTTCAGCTATCCTCAGTGTAGCCCACAACATCCTGAATGGATTCCTAGGGCTAGGAAGCCAATGACTTTATTAAGTCATAAATGTAGGTTCCTCAATGGTAAGAACACATATACTGCCTGAACAGGAATTTCATCAAAACAGAAGAACTCCTAGTTCATGTTTGTTCATTTTAGTTTGTTTTAGTTTGATTGTTTTTGCTCTCCCACTTCCCCGTCTGCCAAATCACAGATCAAACTAGTTTGTATTTTAAAACTAGCATGACTTTTTTTTTTTGCAGCATGACTATCCCTGTCTAGCTTTCCCCCACTGCCTATGGATAGAATATGCACTTTTTATCAAGACAATTACTTCTTCTAACAAACAACACTAAACACAAGTCTTGTCTACTCCCTCACTGCTTAATAGGAAAACACTTGATCTAGCTAGAAAGTGGCCAGGTCATTCATAAGTGCACTAGAGGCCCTCTTGACCTTTATTATTAAGGCTGTAATCCAGCAGAAAAGATGAATAATTCTTTCATTATTATGAGTGATGACTAAATTTATGATACTCAGGAAAACATTTGTGCCATTACTAACAAAATGAAGCCCAAAATAATGTTCAGATTTATGCTTCTATGAACCATCAATTTATTTTATTATATGTTGACCAACTTGGCAATCTTACAAATCTATTTATAAAACTACTCATTTTTTACTATAAGGTTCTCAAGTGTGAAAGGTCTATACGTATACAGCTATATTTGCACAGAGGGTCTTTTCATGCCTTCTGCCAAATGCACTGAGGGTGGGGTGGAGCCAGGGAACATAGGCCTCACTTTCCCTCCAATTGTTTGGTGTATGCTTGGAAAGGAAACAAATGAATATCCTTATTTCCTATACCAATGTTTCTCAATGTTTGTCCCCCGCCATATCACTTTGCATAATCCACCTGTTAGAAGTACCACCAGAAGTAATTGACAATGACGTTACTTCTGGATTGGGAGGGCAGACACAATGTGACAAAACACCAGTAGGAGGCTTGGGGTGAATGGGAAGACTTTTTCGAGTGCACAAAAGCGCATGCTGGAGCTTAGCCTGCTGCGCTGAACCTCCTATTGCTGCTTGTCACATTGCATTCCTGGTCTTGCTGCCAGGTGGCGGAGATCTGGGTGTTCCCTGCGTACCACCAGACACCACCTCAAATACCACCGGTGGTATGAGTACCACTGATTGAGAAACACAGCCTTATACTTAAACCAGTGTCCCAGCACACTTGATGACAGTTTCTGACTCTTCATTCCAGGTGTAAAGGGATGACACTTGATAGGAAAACACTTTCCCAAGCAGCACTCGGGAAAAGAGAAGGCTTCTTGGGTTGTGCAGTCCATCTTCTGTCTCCCATGGCTTCAGGCTAGACAAAGGCAGTAGTAATGAAGAGCTTGGAGGGAGGCCAAGGAATGGCAGGATGGATAAAGTAAGAGCTGACCCTGGAATCAATTTCAATACCACAGATGTTTCCCCTGATAGGTACACCATCTATCCTATCCCATCCCATCATCTCCACTGGCAACATATTGGTCCTTCCCTCTCTCTCCCCCACAGCCTGCAGTTGGGACAATCTATAAATTCCAGTCCATCTTAGTGAAGGCACTTCACTAGTCTAGTACTGTATTAGCAGCTGCTGTGAACAGGTTCATTGGTTTAAATATGGAACTGAGGAAGGAGAAGATCTATTGCTACCAGCCTGCAAGGCTTCAGTCAATTTGCTTATGCTCTGCCTCCTGTAAAACAAGGATAATAATGATTAATCCAGTAAAGAGATATGTTAAAAAAAATTAATTCGCCAATGTTTGTGAGACACTAATGAATGAGAGAAGCACACAGTTTAAGTGTTAAGTATTCCACCCATTTGTTGGTAATTCCTTTTGTTTTATACATTGACCCGGGAGCTAGGTAAAACCATTTTGGCAATGAATATAGTGTGGTTTGCCTGTATATAACTTCTGATTCTGGAAACTGATTCCTGAGGGTCTTTCTAGGAATCCTGTATTTCCAAACTCATGTCATGAGTAGCTTACCCTAAAGTATGTAGCAGATGAACCAGGGTAGCTTCATACTCGGTTTTCTTAGTCTTCCAAGCCTTTAGTTACATGGGTCACGCAGAAATGGGAACCCGAGGGGAAGGTTTAAATGTTTACTTGTATGACTTGTGTGGAAACCCGTTGACTGCTATTCTGTAGGGACAATTTGAAGATCAGGATGCTTCTGACTTTATAGGCACTCTGGGCTGGCCTATTGCAAGCTGCCTGTCTCAGCTCATTACTCCCCCCAAATACCTCCACTAACCCACATACATAGCACTTCCTAGTGTATTTTCTCCTTTTTAAGCATTCTGGATGTTGGAAACAAGCATTACAACAAGCAAGTAGAAGAACAGCCTCAATGAAATACAGGTCCAGCCTATTTATACATGGATTTTTTATACACGGATTTGACTCAACACAAATGTCCCCTGCAAATGAGAATGTGCTGATCCCTGGAGAAGGTGAAAATGCATCCCTTCAAAATCAGTTTTAAAAACTGAACAGTCTTTTAACAACAGCCTCCTTAATGGGAGAGAGAGAGAGAGAGAGGGCAGCAGGCTTACAATCCATCAATCCTTCTCTCTCCTGGGGACCTCTTCCTTCCCCCAGCACCTGAAAGAAAGGTGATCATTTTGCATTGTTGAAGGGAGGGGCTGAGTGAAGTGCTGATGGATTGTCTTCTTAATGACTCTTATCTTAAAGTCAAAAGGTCAGCAAGGCTGTTTTTCAATCACTGGAGCAAAGAAACTTTGTTTTTTAAATTGATTTGCAATACTGCCTTTTTTAAAATCCAGTGAGTTCTTGGAACGGAACCCATGGGAATAATTACCATATTTTTCGCTCCATAAGATGCACTTTTTCCCCCCAAAAAAGTGTGGGGGGGAAGTGTGTGCGTCTTATGGAGCGAATACTGCAAAGCTGCAGGCGTTCTCAGGGCAGCAGAGCCTCCTTGGCAGGTGCTTCTGCCCCTGACCAGGGTCCTGCCTTCGCTCAATGGTAATGCAAATGCAAATGCAATGGTAATGCAAATGCAAATTGTAATGCAAATGCCGGCGCTCAAAGGGAATGCAAATGTTCAGCGCTTAGTGACAATGCACTTGCAGAAAAATACTACAGTACCTCATTCTACCAGTGCAAGGATGATAAAGCAGAAAAGGCTAGCATATAAAATTCCTTTTAAACTAGAGGTGGTAAAATATGCTAAGGAGCATGGAAACAGAGCAGCGGAGAGACATATTTTATTACACTATTTGGTTCAGAATATTTTTTTCCTGTTTTCCTCCTCTAAAAACTAGGTGCGTCTTATGGTCAAGTGCGTCTTATAGAGCGAAAAATACGGTAATCTCAACCTGTAGTTAAAAATGAAATAGTTAAAAATTATAGATGCTTGGAAGAAATTGTGTTCTTGATTTCATTTTCATCAAGAACTATTTTTCTTTAATTTGGTGTCACTGTTGAACCCCAAATACCACCACTGGTATTACTAATGAATCCCCTAAATAACCAAAGTCTATATATGGTGTCTCTACTTGTGTTACATAAGAACATAAGAACAGCTCCACTGGATCAGGCCATAGGCCCATCTAGTCCAGCTTCCTGTATCTCACAGCGGCCCACCAAATGCCCCAGGGAGCACACCAGATAACAAGAGACCTCATCCTGATGCCCTCCCTTGCATCTTGCATTCTGACATAACCCATTTCTAAAATCAGGAGGTTGTGCATACACATCATGGCTTGTGCCCCATAATGGATTTTTCCTCCAGAAACTTGTCCAGTCCCCTTTTAAAGGCATCTAGGCTAGACGCCAGCACCACATCCTGTGGCAAGGAGTTCCACAGACCGACCACACGCTGAGTAAAGAAATATTTTCTTTTGTCTGTCCTAACCTGCCCAACGCTCAATTTTAGTGGATGTCCCCTGGTTCTGGTATTATGTGAGAGTGTAAAGAGCATCTCCCTATCCACTCTGTCCATCCCCTGCATAATTTTGTATGTCTCAATCATGTCCCCCCTCAGGCGTCTCTTTTCTAGGCTGAAGAGGCCCAAACGCCATAGCCTTTCCTCATAAGGAAGGTGCCCCAGCCCCGTAATCATCTTAGTCGCTCTCTTTTGCACCTTTTCCATTTCCACTATGTCTTTTTTGAGATGTGGCGACCAGAACTGGTCAAAATACTCCAGGTGTGGCCTTACCATCGATTTGTACAACAGCATTATAATACTAGCCGTTTTGTTCTCAATACCCTTCCTAATGATCCCAAGCATAGAATTGGCCTTCTTCACTGCCGCCGCACATTGGGTCGACACTTTCATCGACCTGTCCACCACCACCCCAAGATCTCTCTCCTGATCTGTCACAGACAGCTCAGAACCCATCAGCCTATATCTAAAGTTTTGATTTTTTGGCCCAATGTGCATGACTTTACACTTACTGACATTGAAGCGCATCTGCCATTTTTCTGCCCATTCTGCCAGTCTGGAGAGATCCTTCTGGAGCTCCTCACAATCACTTCTGGTCTTCACCACTCGGAAAAATTTGGTGTCTCGTCTGCAAACTTAGCCACTTCACTGCTCAACCCTGTCTCCAGGTCATTTATGAAGAGGTTGAAAAGCACCAGTCCCAGGACAGATCCTTGGGGCACACCGCTTTTCACCTTTCTCCATTGTGAAAATTGCCCATTGACACCCACTCTCTGCTTCCTGGCCTCCAACCAGTTCTCAGTCCACGAGAGGACCTGTCCTCTAATTCCCTGACTGTGGAGTTTTTTCAGTAGCCTTTGGAAAATGCCTGTTTCTGCATCAGGCACTTACTTTGCAAGCAGAAGCTTCCTCCCTGAAAAAGTGGGGGTTCCACTAGTGAACGGGGTCCTTGTGTAAGTTAAGATGCTCCTTCTGTTCACAGGATAAGCTACTGTTTGCGGGGCAGTGTCCCAATGGTGGAAGCTTAGTCAGAATGCCAACAATGTTCTGATTCCCTCCATTGCTGGGGGATAGAGAAATCAGGAAGGATTAGGCTATTAGGAACTGAGGGGAGAAATTTGGGAATAAGGATGTTGGAAGTTCAGTATCTCTCCCATATATGTGGATTGGACTTATTTATGTATCAAATCTAGTAATGCATTAAATTGGATTTTTTGAGAAATAAAAACAATAAAAGAAGGAACACATATTTTTCATGTGCTAATGTCTGAGGCTACAATCCCTATGCACACTTTCCTGGGAGTAGCCTTCATTGAACACAATGGGACTTACTTCTGAGTAGACCTGCATAGGATTGGGCTGTGAGTTTCCAGTGGCATCAAAAAACAAGCTTTATATGATCAGGGCTGACTTTGGCTTTTAGTGGGGCCTCAGTGAACTGCTCTGCATATCTGGGTGAGTCCCAAGAGATTCACTGGGCAGCCACCACATGAAGGCTAGGAGCTGAGGAGGTGGTTTCAGTAATCAGCAATGGGCTCTCAGCAGCTGCCAAACTTTGCCAGTTCCTGTTACTAATCCTGACAATGATGATGAGCATCAACCCAATGGTGAACATGGGGACACTGTCATTTCCTCTACTACTTTATCTCATACTCTTCCATAAATGCCCTGTGCGAGACCTCCAAATTGTGCAAAAAGAAAACCAGATTCTATGACCTGAAGAAGTTAGGCACATAGTACCTGTTTGCATTTCTTTGCTTGCTTTGCACAATTACAGATTATGTTACCTGTACAGGTGGATTAAGGCATTATGCAGAGCAATTAAATCCTAATCTCTGCCCCTGGAAATTCTGCTCAGCCCACCTGCTGGCTTTTGAGAGTCTAGCAGACATTAACCACATGTTTTCAAGCATAGCTGTATAACCATAAGGCAGAGTTTGAGAGCCACTGCCTTATGGTTATATAGCTCTGCTCTCTGGGAGTGTTTGAGAGCCACTAAGTCTCTGTGGGGGAGTGGAGAAGGCAGCGGGGGCAGGGAGGAAGGCAGCAACACAATCCCCAGGATCACATCACTCAGGGGGCTGCAGGGACTGGCATTTATCCTGGGGCTGCAGGGAGCCCTACTCAAGCGTCTGCAGGGTTCCCCAACCTCCAGAAAGTGAAAGCGCAGCGATTCACTTCTGGTTTTGCGGAGGCAGAGTGCGATCGCTGCGCTTTCACTTTTGGAACGTTGGGGAGCCCTGCAGATGCTTGTGCAGGGCTCCCCACACCCACAGGACGCTGCTGCAGGGCCTGGTGAGTAAATGCCAGGCCCTGCAGCCCCCTGAGTGATGCAATCCTGGGGATCATGTCGCTGCCTCCCCTCTGCCCCTTAAGGGGGCAGAGTCCACGGCCCTCAGGCTGGGGTGTCATGACACCCCAGTTTGAAAAGCCCTGCCTTAAGGACTAGAACAGTGGTTCTAAAACATTTATATTCTCAGTTTTCTCCATCGAATAGTAAATTTTGGGGTGAATGCAGATTATAAATTGCTGTGTTCATATAATTACAGGGCAGCTTACCTAGATAATAAATACTTACTATGGACAGATGCTCACATCAGGGCAAAATTGGTTACTGTTTCCTCTACCTGCTAAGGGCACCTTTTATAACAAAAAGGTGCTTAAAGCAGCTCTTTTGAGAAGAATGCACTGAAGATATGCACAATGGGCACTTATTTGTAGAACTCGCAGCCTAATCCTATATCCTGCTGGCACAGCAGGGCCACACTGTAACCAGCCCTGGGTTTGAGCAAGCTGGAGGCCTCCTCAGAGAACACTTGTTCCCTTACCCCATGTCAAACCCCAGTCTGCCTAATGGGACTACTTGGATCTGCACCAGCTAAATCTCTGGTTCAAGTCCGAGAAGTCCCGTGTTGCACTTTCAGGAGGGAGAATAAGATTTGCCATGTGCCACTGCCATTGATTCAACCCTATCCCAGTCCTGACCTGCCTCCTCCCACCGTCTTCCACTCCAGAAAACACCCCTTCCTGCTTTTTCCTGCCCTCTCCCCTTCCTGTGCCACTCAGCGCTTTCACCAGAGCAGTTCCTGATCCAGCATTGGCGAAAGAGCAACAGCCTTCGAGCCAACACTCTTTAATCACACAGTGCCACAAAGATGCTTTATGGCACGTTTACAGCACCTAGTGCTGCCATAGCAGGCACTGTGCCTCCACTCTGTGCAAATAGGATTTGTCTGCCAATGTGATGACTGTCAACCTGGCATGATTTGAGTTCATATTGTAGAAACAATGGCATACAAGTTCTTTATCAGTACATATTTATGTAGCCTACACATGTTTACTCAGAAATAAGTTATATTTTATTCACTGGTTCACTCCCAGATAAGTGTGCACAGAATTGTGATTTAAATGGCAATAAAACTAGATGTCTTTTGCAAAGTGTATTAACCTATCGGCTCGGTCATGTATTGGTTCGGGCATGTCGTGAGAATGGATGATGGCCGGATCCCAAAGGATCTCCTCTGTGGAGAACTCATGCAAGGAAAGTACCCTACAGGTAGACCATAGCTACGATACAAGGACATCTGCAAGAAGGATCTGAAGGCCTTAGTTGTGGACCTCAACAGGTGGGAAACCCTGGCCTCTGAGCGACCCGCTTGGAGGCAGGCTGTGCAGCATGGCCTTTCCCAGTTTGAAGAGACACTTGGCCAACAGATTGAGGCAAAGAGGCAAAGAAGGAAGGCCCATAGCCAGGGAGACAGACCAGGGACAGACTGCACTTGCTCCCGGTGTGGAAGGGATTGTCACTCCCGAATTGGCCTTTTCAGCCACACTCGACGCTGTTCCAGAACCACCATTCAGAGCGTGATACCAGAGTCGTTCGAGACTGAAGGTTGTCAACTACTTTATTTACCTATGATTATGAAAACAGAGTGTTGGGGGGAGAGGATTGAAGGATCATTTTATGAAGGAACAGTTGTGGAATAGATTTTGCATTTGAAAGTTAAGTCTCTTTCCATGTATGTCGGTGAGAGCCCTCTTTGAGCTTTGCTTGACAAATTATAGTTCATTAGCTATGGCCATGATTTAAGGGGATTTGAGGGGACTTTGAGGGGAGTTTGAGGGGACTTTTTCCCAAATAGATAGAAAGCAGGAAGTACATCAAAAGTATGGATTAGCTGCATCCCCATATATAGATAATCCAAGGCTGTTGTGCCCCTTCTCTCTCATTTCAGTGAACAGAACATATTGATAGATACCCTAATGCTACTGTGCATGCATATTGCAAGTCAGTCACAATCCTAACCAGGTCTACTCAGAAGTAAGTCCTATTTTGTTCAATGGGGCTTCCTCTCAGGAAAGTGTGGTCAGGAT
The DNA here is from genome assembly GCF_035046505.1 of Tiliqua scincoides. NCBI lineage: Eukaryota > Metazoa > Chordata > Lepidosauria > Squamata > Scincidae > Tiliqua > Tiliqua scincoides. Next base: position 180,613,505 of record NC_089822.1, read on the forward strand.
TGCAGCCAGTGTATTACAATAAAGGGCAAGGGTGACTGAGGAAGAATGATACACTATACTTATGTGTGTGGATTACTATCATTCAGAGCTGACCTTACCAGTGGTTTTCGCCTGGAGCATAGGTGGATGTTTCCAATAGTCAGTGGTTTCTCTGATTTAGGTGCGGATAGGCTCTTCTTTCTGGACAAAATCAAATCCTTCTCTTTGTACTATCAAAGTGTTGGTATGCAAATGGTGTCCATAATTTACTTACAGCTTGCTGAGGTCTTAGCATGAAAGTGATTACTGCTGCATATAAAAAGCATGCCATCCTTCAACAATGACATGGACGAACAATATTTGTGCTGCTGTTTCCAAGATTCATAGTGGAAATAGCAGTGCTATGTCCCTTCTGTTCACTTACAAAAGGTTAAAGCATAGAGATCTCATGTCAGCCACAATGTCTGATCCCTGCACAGTGTCTGCATTGAAACATGGCATATCTGCATCTTTAGAGCCATTGCCCTGTGACTGGCACTCCAGAAGCCACCCACATGCTGACTCTGAGCATTTCTAGCTGATATCCAGGCACTCTTCAACCTGTATACTTTTGGCTCACATAATGTGAATTTACTAGTGTTTTAACAAAGGAATAGCCATAAGGGAGGTTCAAAAGGCTGTGTAGTTTAATAAAAAGGAGGGACCAGATTGCAAGCCATAGAAAGAGCCAACCCTTTGTTTATTGCTGTTTTATTTATTAATGTTCAGTCTATTGATTTTACTTTGATGTATGGCTTTTGATAGTTTATAACTAGAGGGAGTAAAAGGCTCCAGCAAAAAGGGCATAAAAGGTAGTGATGGCCATGGCAGTCGTAACTATCCTTCTGGGGAGTAAGAGCCCAATCCAATGAGCTTTGGGCGCAGTGCCGGGTGTCGTAAACATGCCGTAAAGCATTTTACACCCAGAGTGTAAGGAGCACTGGCACTTGCCCAGCACCAATCAGTGTTAAGTCCAGTGCCAGATGGATGCCACTCTGAGCAAGGGAAGAGCTGTGGGTGGCAGTAAGATCTTTCAGGGCTGGTGGGAGGAGGTGTTCCAGGGTGGAAGGGCAGGGGGGAGGGTGGGGTGGGAAGAGGAACTGGGGTGGGAGGGGGTGGGACCAATAGAGCCCTGCTCTGCTGTATCCTATCGTCCATGTTGGGCTGAAAAACCTGACATGGAGGTACTCTGTGCCGGCAAAATAGCTGGCACAGGCTTGAGAAGCCCCATTGTGGGGCTCCTCCCCTGGGGGGAGGAGACAAAAGTCCTCTTTCCCTAAGGAGACCACCGGCAACCTCAGCAGTGCCACTGATACAGCGGTAGCCATTTTCACCCGGGTATAGGATTGGGCTGCAAGTCCCTTGATTTCAGTATCTCTTTTCTTCAGATAAGTATCCTTGGGGTTCCAGTTTACTTGAAATGTGGTAACATGTAGATCTGTAGGTGTATTGGACTTAGGGCACAATCCTAACCCATTATGTCAGTACTTTCCAGCACTAGCATAGCAGTGCCAATGGGACGTGTGCTGCATCCTGCAGTTGGGTGTCACTCAAGGAGGCCTCCTCAAAGTAAGGGAATGTTTGTTCCCTTATCTCAGAGCTGCATTGCCCTTATGTCAGTGCTGGAAAGAACCAACATAAGGGGTTAGGATTGCGCCCTTAACAACATTTCATACACTTTGCAGCTCTGACTTGATTATAATGTTAATGCTGTATAACTTCCCTGGGGGCTGGGGATAAGAATAGGCCCTCAGTTTGGCTGTACTTGTCGTAAGAGGCGACTAAACAGCCACCGGGTAGATGGGACTCGTCAGCCTGGGAAGGCAGCTCATCTGAGAGAAGGAAAACTCTGATCCCAAACCTCCACTGCCTTGTGGCTACATCCAGTTATGGAAAAGGCTTCAGGAGTCAACCTCGAGGCAAAATCCGGAGCTGGAGTCCCTGAGGCAGTTCATGGCTGAACACAGTCACGTTCTGGCAACTCCTGCGACGCCGCTGGAACCAACCGTATTGGCCTCTGCCTTTCCATTGGACCATTTCAGCGACGTGGAGAGGGGGGATTTGCTGCTTGGGTAACAGCCTATCCTCCATACCTACTTTACCCAGGCTTCGCGCACTGGAGAGGACACTCTGTTCCAGAACCACCATTCAGAGCGTGACACCATAGTCTTCCGAGACTGAAGGATGCCAATAACATAACAATAACATAACTTCCCTAGCTGTTTGACTTTAAAAATCCCTATATAGCTTGCTATATTATTCCACCTCGTTTTGGAGAAAGGTAGAGGGTACAGCTGTTTCATCAATTAGCAATTAAATATCACCAATTGTCATGTTGGCTTACTACAGCTCTTGATGAAGAAAACCCAACAATGTTACTTGTGTTTTCCCTTTTAACTTCAACAACAAGAGCAGTGGGAGAATGCCTCCCTGTGCGTGTGCGTGTGTTTTTGACAAAACCTTAGTCTGAACTGGCCACAATATCAAGCCAAGTCTTTTCATTTGGTAAATCTGTATGCAAGATTGAAATTGGGACTCTTTACCTATGATAGTGGACATAAATATGTAGAAGCAAGGGCTGAAGATTCCCTCCTTTATCCATTTCATATTTCTGTATTCATTTCATGGCTCCTGTTCCTCTTTCTGTCAGATAACCAGGGTACACTTTGCCTGGATTTCATGCTGTCAAAATAATTGTTCAAAATAATTGTATGTGTCAATTGAAGCTTCTTTCTTTCTTTCTTGAACATTTTTGTTCAGTTCTAATTCCTATGGCTGGCAAGAAGAATCATCAAATAATACGTGAGAACTCAGGGCCTAAAGATCAACCATATCAATTTGAAGTACAGGTCCAGCCTATTTATACACAGATTTTTTATACACGAATTTGACTCAACACGAATGGCCCCTGCAAATGAGAAAGAATGTGCTGATCCCTGGAGAAGGGGAAAATGCATCCCTTCAAAATCAGTTTAAAAACTGAACAGTCTTTTAACAACAGCCTCCTTAATGAGAGAGGGGGGGCAGCAGGCTAACAATCCATCAATCCTTCTCTCTCCTGCGGACCCCTCCCTTCCCCCAGCACCTGAAAGAAAGGTGATCATTTTGCATTGGTGAAGGGAGGGGCTGAGTGAAGTGCTGATGGATTGTCTTCTTAATGACTCTTATCTTAGAGTCAAAAGGTCAGCAAGGCTGTTTTTCAATCACTGGAGCGAGGAAACTTTGTTTTTTTAAATTGATTTGCTATAGTGCGTTTTTTAAAAATCCACTTGAGTGCTTGGAATGGAACCCATGCGAATAATTAATCTCAACCTGTACTTTCTAAAGTAAAAATACAAAACAATGAGCCCTCAAGATATGGCAGAATTAAAAATAAAGTTCGTGCACATGCTCTACTGCTCCTCAGTTTATAATACTGTTCCATTGCAGTCCTTATCACAAGGTAGAATGCCCTTACAGGCGAGTCTATCATTAAACTTGCCTCAAGTTTAACCTCTTAAGCTAGTTGAATCATTACACAATTATCTACAAATGTAACCTGAGATGTGGACCATTTTAGCAAAATCTGAAGTGGGAACTGTAGTCATAGACTTAAAGTTCTTTAATTAAAGGAAGAATAAAATGCACACTACCTTACCTTTCCAATGTCCATGACTTTGGACCCCTCATCCCTTCAAGTGTGTTAATGCTCTGTAATTGCTCATAGCTTCCATGCTTCATTACTCAAACTCTGCTTTGTACACCAGCAGTGGGATCATGTTGACGCTGATTCCATTGAACAACAGGGGGTTTACATGTCACAGACATGGTTCCTGATGTTCAAAGAGATTGTTCCCTTGTCGGTACGGAAATGGAAACTGTAAAGCAGAATCAAGAGGGAAATCTGTGGTGAGATTTCCCTAAATTTACCAGCTGGATTTGTTTTAGATTGCTTAAAAATTAATCAAGGGAATAAATGAAGTAAAATGTTAAACACAGGACTCTAGATTTATTGTCTAACCCAGTGGTTCTCAGACATTTATCACCGGGATCCATTTTTTAGAATGAGAATCTGTCAGGACCCACCAGAAGTGGATGTCGTGTCATCATCAAGCAGGAAAATGTTTAACAATTCTAGGCTGCAATCCTACCCACACTTACCCAGAAGTAAGTCCCATTGACTGTCATTGTTAAAAGAATATACATAGTAGCTTGTTAAAAGTACAGGTCTCTTAATTACTTCTGTAAGAACAAGGAAGTTCTCTTGAACAAGTCTCATTGACACCAGCAGGAGCTGCTGAAGAATGAGTAGTGCACAATCAATATGAGAGTAACAACCCAATCCTAACTAAATTCCCATGCGGCAATGCAGAAGCACAAATGTGGGCTCCAGTGCTTCCCATGAGGAAGCTGCTAGAGGTCTCCTTGGTGTAAGCCCCAGTTGGTGCAATGGATCAACTCAAACCTGTGCCAGTGACATTGCTGGCGCAAATCCAAATTAATCCGTGCAGACAGATCAGGCCCAGGAAGGAAGTTAGGACATGACACATGCCAACATCGCCGCAATGGGTCAACTCAGGCCTGTGCCAGCGATATCGCAAGCACAAGTCCAAGCTGATCCGTGCGAGTAAAAGAGTCCTCAGCCTGAGGATCAGTCCTGAGGATCAGACTTTTCAGAATAAATATAACACTGCTTACAAGATCTAAGTCATAATTGTGTTCTGCATGCTCCCATGGGATACACATAATTATAAGTATGGCTATGCATACAATTAGCATTGTTATGCATATATTTATCATAGATATGTGCTTAGCTACTGCTGTGATAAATGCATATGCTGTAAACAACCCCAAGCTGGTAGACATTCTCCCAGGGATACCCTGGGATCTCTTAACGTTGCAACTCCACCCTCCAGTTTTTGTCAGCGTTTTGCCAGCTGCCAGCATGCTTATTTTTGGTCTACCATAATTCATTTCATCTTGTCAGTAATTCACTTGTTTATTATTTGTAATTAAAATTAAAGCAACTCACAGTGCAAGCCTCAACATTTACACAAAATGGAGTCTGCCTTGGGCTGCAATCCATATCGTCTTTCCTGGGAGTAAGCCCCACTGAACACAATGGGACGTAACTTCTGAGAAGACCTGCATAGGATTGAACTGTTATTCCCTTCCCATTTTGCAGCTTGGTTTTCTGCATCTGTGCACCAAAGAGAGCACTGAAACTGATGTGTGTTACTCCTGTGGGATTACCCAAAGAAATCTGGCCACTGGATTGCATTCCCACCACCCCTACCTCTGTCCAATGCTGGATACCCATCACTGCGCTTATCTGAATTCAGAAGCAACCTCGGCATGATTACCCAGAAACATTTGCCATACCTTTCCTTGTGTATTCTTTGTTTTACCATCAAAAACCAGAGCAAGTTTCCCTGAGGAAATAAATTAACAAAATACAACTACTGTAATTGCAGGCTAAAAAGAAACGTTATTTGAATAGCAGACACTAAAAGGAGGTTCTTGGGAATTTATAGCTGAAGAGTATGTGATTCAAAGATGCTTCGCAAGACTGGAGTGTATTTAACAGTATTTTAGTGGTGTGTCTGAGCAGAAAATAACCAGTAGCTGACAAATCTTTCTGACTGGTGCTCCTGAGCCAGGGATAATCATGCAAGGTGCAAAGGCAACTGTCTGAGCTTTAGAATTGCTTCATATAGTTTTGTAGGTCACAGCCTGACCTATATGAATTCTCCTCCTTTGTATAAGCCTTCTGCATCTGTGGCTGAAGCCTGTCTGTGTGTAAACAAGCATCCTTTCATTTTAGACAATGGCTAATGTATTTTAACTTATGATCTCCAAATATTTTGCTAGCAATACCATGATGTTTCTCATGGCAATTTAATCTTCTTTGGATATTCCCCCCTCCTTTTTTTACTGACTCCCCTAACTGTATTTTACTAATTGTTTCACTAATTGTTTTATTTATTTTTTTGTTTATTGTACGCCTCATTGTTATTTTTTGTGAAGCTTGCAAACACCATGGGTATTTGACTTGGTAAAAGAAATGCAGGATATTTATTTATTTTCAAGATTTATAAATTACCTTTCAGTCTAAAGACAAGGCACTTTACAATAAATTATACAATACAATAAAAACTAAACTGGTGAGACAGTTAATTACAAGTTTGTATAAAAATTTTATTGGACCCTCACCCCTTTATTTCTCCAAAAAGTTGTGGATCACCCACTTCTTCATAGGACTTTTTAGAGTGGTATGTGGGGGAAATGAAGCCAGGAGAAATCAGGGGCCCCTGTGTGAATGCACAACTGCTTTTTACTTGCATATAGTAGGATCCTAACCAATATGGCCTAGTGTTAATTAAGAGCCCAGAACTTGCCCATGTTCAAATCTCACCTTAGCCACGAACTATCTAGATGACCTTTGGTCACTTCAGCTGCTATTTTCACATCAAACCTCTGTTTGCCCACCACACCATTTGCAACAGGAAGATAATTATAATAACAATCTGCATTATGGAATTGCTGTCTGGGTTACTTTGACTTTGTTCATATACAGTTCTCACCTGAGCTATAGAATCTCTTTATTTAATGAAGGAACAGACATAAGCCCTGCCTTCCATCATTCATGTAAGTTTAGCCTTGGATGTGAGGACCTCACACTACAACCCGATGTATGCAATCTTTCCTCTTTTAGAAGCAGGAATGGTTACACATATCAAGCCTTTGCACACATGGCCCTATTCAGTATGAGGAACTCCTGCAGAAGAACTGCCTTATTTGCAGCTGATCCACTTCTAAACCACAAAAAGAAGTCGAAAGTATATGAAGAGGTGGAACATATGAAGGCTTATGAACATATGAAGGAACATATGAAGGCTTCAAACATTCACAAAGAACCAAATAAATGCTGAGTATTATTAGTGGTAGAGTTACAGCACAATCTTAATGAATTTATTAGCAAGTCTCATTGTGTTGAATGGGGCTTACTCCCTAGTAAGCGTGTTTAGGATTGCAACCTATGTATTTCTGTATTTGTGACTATAATGCTGAAAGATAAATCTGGGTGCAATTACAGATGATCCTCCCATTTCTGATGCACAGTTTAAATTAAGTTATGCCAGTCCCTAGTGAGCCACTCTGAACATTTAAATGGGTTTATGGTAATGTGCAAACCAACTGTAGGTGGAAGCAGCTGCACATAAACAGGTCACCAGGAACATAATAGAATTTAAAGCCAAAGGATTCATCCAAGTTGCTTCAGGGTTTATGTCTCAATCTAGTCTTGGTGCTACTGAGAAAGACGTTATTTCTGTATGCTCCGAAAGCTCCCCTTTCGTAAATCTAAATAACTGTCCACTGTCATGGAATGATTGTGACACAGGCATCCTGATCCAGACTAAGATTTGGATTCCAGTTCTTTCTACAGTGTGCCATTTATTTTATATATGTATCCCATCTCTTTTTCAAAGGACCTGAAGTCCTGTTAGTCAAAGGACCTAACAACATAATTTAAAAAATATATAAAAGCCAAGATAAAAACAATAAAACATTAACATCCCAGTCCTATCCCCACTGCTGGTGCAGCTGCTCCAAAAAGGGACATGCTGTATTCAGCTGAGGGGTGGAGCAGGAGGCTTTGAAGGCGAAAGGGGATTTAAATCCCCTTACCCCTCAGCAAACAACCCATTCTGTAATGGGTGTCCTTGGTCCAAGGACAAGTCCAAGGAGAGAAAGGGGAATGAGGAGGCTACAGAAAAGGGGAATAGAAGTTGATGCTGCCCACAGCTTCCCCGTTCCCTGCCCATTTTCGCCTGCCCCCCTCTCCACTCTCATTCTACTGCAAAGCACTGCCCTGAGACCTATCCCAGCTAGGCTGCTCAAAAGTATACCGTGACTGATGGTCAAACACCACTGAAAAAGTTAGGAGAACTAACAAAGATGAACTTTCCCTATCTAATTCCCAGCATTGATTTATCCAGTAGAACAGTGATTTTCAACCTTTTTCATCTCGCGGCACACTGAAATGGTCAAGACACACCATCAGCTTTTTGACAATTGACAAGGCACACTGGGGGCTCATATCCCCCAATGGTCCTATGACCCACTCCAAAATTCCCTGGGGACCATTTGTGTCACACCAGTGTGCCACAGCACAGTGGTTGAAAATGGCTGCTAGAATGACCAAAGGTTTCTTAGTCCCCAGACCAGGTCTAAACAAGATTGCAATGGGTCTAGAAAATCTGTTTCATCCCGGAATTCCTGGAGCCAAGTTGTCATCACATGTTCAGACACCTTGCCCAAGAACAAAAGATGGAAGACTGGCATGTAATTATTTAGTACAGTGGGATCCAGGGAGGACTTTTTCAGCAGAATCACCCAAAGTGTTCTCAGTAGGGCTGCAATGATAATACTTACAGCCCAATCCTGAGCTGCTTGGAGCTCCCAGACAAGACGGCTTCACGGAGGGCTGCCGCCAGTTCCTGCGCCTCCCGCGCTACCGCAGGAGACTCCTCGGGAGAAGGGGACATTTGTCCCCTTCCCCCGAGTAAGGGAAGCAGCCCCGCAATAGGGTTATTCACTTTAGTGGCGACCAAAATGTTAGTGCTAAAGTAAAGGCGCTCGAGTAGGGCGAGCAGCCCTGCACGAGCGCCTTGGATCCTGTGGAGCTCAACTCCACAAATCCACCTCTCTCCCTCCCCCCAACATGCCTCCCCCATGCCCCCGGCCATGCCTCCCTCTTCCCCGGAATGCCTCCCCCCGCCCCTGGCCACATTCCTGCCTCCTGTTCCGCAGCCCAGTGGTCCGGGAGACCGTGGAGCTGCAGAACCTGGGCGACCGCCGGGCGCTAGCCCAGTGCCAACACATCCGTGACACACATCCACGCCGCAGATCTCAGGATTGGGCTCTTAATTGACAGCAAGACTGTGCCAAATAAAAAAATTTAAGAAATATGGACAAAGACTTTGTTGGTTTCTCATGAAATATTTCTTTATTCCAAGCCTTCAATTCCAGTTTTATTGACAAAAATGTCAAATACCACGACACAACTCTTCTAAATTTTGTAGGATGTGCAAGGGTTTTTTGAAGAGTACATTGTTTGACAAAAGGGTCACTATTGCTTTTAGCAATTCTTATTGCTTATTTTGAATTAGGCCATTGTATAATATGATAATATAATAGACATGTTATGGTAATTAAATCTCAAGATCTTGTAATCATATTAGTATAAGTAAACACCACTGACAGATCAGAAAACAAACTTTCATATTTTCAAGATATTAGACACATTTTGATATATTCTCCTGGGCTTGAGTTGTCTTACTGGCCTTGGTAACTATTTTAGGACTGATACATACACCCTAGTTTATCTAGTTACAGCGATAGCGTCTGTGTGATAGCACATTCATGACTGGCTGGTGACTGGTTGGCAACCTTCAGTCTCGAAAGACTATGGTATAAGCCTACAGCACCCGGTATTCCAAGGTGGTCTCCCATCCAAGTACTAACCAGGCCTGCCCCTGCTTAGCTTCCAAGATAAGAAAAGATCAGGACATTCATACAGCCTGTCTTATCCCAGATCACACATTACAGACAGAGCTTATTGCAATGCCATAGTATCTGTGACTGAAGACAGATTTGCAAAATAATACTCGTTGATCACAATTGTACCATATTGGGAAAATGGGAATTTACCAGTAGTTGACTGCTATGACACAATGGAACCTGACTGAACAATTAATTCATCAAAATTCTCAGCCTGATATGTTCAGATGATGTTGGCCCTTATTCAGAGGCACCTGGCCTTAAAACAGTTTACCCTGGTAACCTTTTCACTACTCTCTTGAGATAATTTGATGATGATAAATATATTCAGCTGCATGAAAGTATGCAGTGCTCTTCCTATCTAAAAAGTAGAATTTTATCTAGAAAGGCCCTGATGGGCATTTTATGTGTGTGTTTGTATACCACATCAAGAATCCTAGAGTCTCACTTCAAGAAAGCACTGCAAGTTTGCTTTCTCAGAGTTGTTCCTGCTAACAAGAGCACTCCTGTTCGTTTTGACAGTTTCCATGGAGCTAGAAGCAACTTTGAGGGGGGTTTTGTTCACATTTTAGAGAGGCAGCCAGTGGTAATCTGAATATATGTGGTTCGGAAAGTTCCTGATTTTGTTTAATGGCCAGTCTTTCATACGGCAATGAACATGGCAAGAATTTGTGAATTTGCAGGTAACAGATCACACCTTAGTTTAAAAAAAAGATAAGGTGTGTACCTGCAGAATATTATGTTTATGGAAGATCTGTTCAATGAGCTTAAGGCTGTAATCCTATCCAACTTTTCCTGGGAGTAAGCCCCATTGAACACAATAGGGCTTACTTATGAGTAGACATGCATAGGATTGTGCCCTAAGCGTCCTGAGTGAAGGTAGCATAGTTCATGGGAAGCCCAATTCTAACCTGCCAGCCAGGCTTCATGGCATGCACTGTATCCAGCAAGGGGATGAGAGGCAACTGGAAGTCTCCTTGGGATAAGGGGATATTTTTCCCCAATCCCTCTGGGGATTCTTTGATCCATGCCATCTTTTTCACTGGGGCAAATCTGGGAAGCCTGGCCACCAGGAGGGCGAGGAAGGGTATTAGGATATGGAGGAGGCAGCCTCCACTGATCTCAATCCCCAGGCCCAATTCGCCCCTGTTTTTCCCTGCCGCCAACAGATATGCCCACATCTCTGCCACTCTCCCCACACCCCAGCACCACCTGGCGTGAGCCTACCTGGTCCATCCAGTACTGCTCCTGGATGCATCGTTGGTTGGGTGATGCGAGCCTTTCAACCAGCACTGCTGCTCACAAGGAATCACACACATGCTTTACAACACACTTGCAACACTCTGAGCTACCACAGGGACAGCTGCACTGGCTCAGGCAGCAGTTTGGTTTGCTCTGTCAGGGTCTCAATGAAGTTAATAAGGAGAAATAGTGCAGTTAGCTGGGTAGTAAGCTGTGGGAACCAACTTAGAGTTTTAGGAACAAATTCTAGATACAATAGCTATATTAATGTACACAGTACTCTAGAGCAGGGGTGCCCAAACCCCGGCCCGGGGACCACTTGCAGCCCTCAGAGACTCACAGTCTGGCCCATGGGGAGCCCCCAGTCTCCAATGAGCATCTGGCCCTCTGAAGACTTGCTGGAGCTCATGCTGGCCCGACTCAACTGCTCTCAGCATGAAGATGACTGTTTGACCTCTTGCATAAACTGTGGGACAAGGGTTCCCTCCACTGCTTGCTGTTTCATGTCTCTGATGCAGCAGTGGCAGTGAAGGAAAGGCCAGCCTTGCTTTGTGCAAGGACCTTTAAAGGCCTTGAGCTATTGCAAGTCCTTCATTCATTCATACAAGTTCCATCTCTAATATATTCATTTATGTAAATTTATTTAAATTTGAAATGTAAATTAATTCAACCCCCGACACAGTGTCAGAGAGATGATGTGGCCCTTCTGCCAAAAAGTTTGGCCACCCCTGCTCTAGGGTATACACTACATACATTGAGCGCACACACATGCACATAACAAAGCCTATTGGTATACTGTACTGTTCAAATTGTTTCTCCCTGGAAATCCTATTCAATGATAAATGTACAGTACTTGGTTTAGGAGTAATAAGGTAGGACAAGACTTGTGACAGTATCAGTGATTAGGAGGAAACATGTGATGGATGCAGCTGGTGTAATTCTTTGGCAACTTCTGATTCCTCTGAACAAGGGTGAGAAAGAAATAGACATAACAGAAAGTTTACAAATTGAAACCAATACCAATTCAGTGGTTTTGGTTGGCTGATTGGCTGATTGGTTGGTTTGATACCCATTTATTATTGAAGGGCCATCTTTATCCTTGTGGATCTGCCCGTTAAATATAGAACATTCAGGCAGACTCTTGCATATTCCATCTCCACTGGAAATTCAATTGGCGGTAAACGACAGGGCTTTTTTGGCTGTCGCACCCAACTTTTGGAAATCCCTTCCAGGGGAGGCTAGATCTGTCCCTTCCTGTTGGCATTTTGGAGGAGGTCAAAACATTTTTATTTGGCTTAGTCTTTCATCCACTGATTTTTAGGATTTGTTTTCTGGCTCTTCAGAGTTGATTGCTTATTGTTTTGTTTTTGGCTGATTTGTTTTGTTATTTTAACATTATTTGTTGTCCTGTGCAGCATGGCCTTTCCCAGTTTGAAGAGACACTTGGCCAACAGTCTGAGGCTAAGAGGCAAAGAAGGAAGGCCTATAGCCATGGAGACAGACCAGGGACAGACTGCACTTGCTCCCAGTGTGGAAGGGATTGTCACTCCCGAATCAGCCTTTTCAGCCACACTAGACGCTGTTCCGGAACCACCTCTCAGAGCGCGATACCATAGTCTTTTGAGACTGAAGGTTGCCAACAACAATTGTTGTCCTGTATTGCATTTTGATAATTGAATTTTAATGAATTGTGAGCCACTTTTGAGGTATCCTTGCAAGATTGGAAAGGACAAGATAAAAATGTTTTTAAATAAATATATAGCCTTCACACTTTTACATCACTCACACCCTTCACAAACACTGCTCATCTCACTTTTGCTTCTCTCTCATTCTCACTCGTGCATACAGATAGCCCTTGGTGAGCTAAATATTTTCCATTGGTGGACATTGCTGAAAATGCTCTTTAGTGTCTATTATTTCATAGCAGTAATTTTCAACCTTTTTTTGTCTCATGGTACATGGACAAGGTACTAAAATTGTCAAGGTACACCATCAGGTTTTCTTTGACAATTGACAGGGCACATTGTGCTGCCGATGGGGGCTCACATCCCCCAATGGCCCTACTAATAAATGACCCTTTCCCAAATTCCTGTGGCACACCTGTGGACCATAGGCGGCACACTAGTTCAAAATGGCTGTTTCATAGTAAGGACAAGTCTGACACCATTGTTTAGGAAGTTCATTCAAAGTCATCATTTTCCTGCAAACCTCCAGGGCTTCAAATTTTATTTTATTTTTTTTTCAAATCCTGAGTCAGTTTAGACTCTGAGGAAGTACTTCATATGCTTGTATTGAGAAGTTTGGAATTAAGCTACATTATTGCTGTTGTTATGGTTGATATTTATAGACCACTTTTATTTGCTCAAGTAGTGAATGAAATGGAAAAAAAAAATTCTAAAATAATGTCTATGCCACCTTTCTTCCCAACTAGTTCCTTGTCCTCTAATTCTGTAGTCCAACTTTCTGGTGCATCTGTTGATTATAGCCCATGAAACCTAATATTCAGAGGTTTTCACACTAAATATGTGATACCCCAACCTAAGAAACTGTGACCCTGCACCCTTAAGGGGTGGGGCGTCCTTGACAGCAGCACCAACACTCCTGCAATTGCACTGGCGCTAGGGACATCAATGCCAATTTAAGGTTTACCAAGAGGTGCTTGGCAAGCTCCCTGCATTGTTGAAAAATGCTCGCACGACCCACTTCCGGTTTCACTACAAAAACCAGAAGTGGGTCATGCAGACATTTTTCAGAAATTCTAAGGTGTAGGGAGGCTTGACGAGTGCCTCACAGGCTTTCCCAACTCTCCTTGGTAAGTCTAAAATTATCCCCAATGTCCCCAGGTCTGACACGATTGCAAGAGTGCAGGTGCCACCCCTTTCCCTCCCCCCCACAAGGACTTACAGTGGCCCAAACTCTCCCGGAGAGTTTGGGAACCACTGGCTTACATTGGTATAAATGTATTCAATGAGTGGGCAGACCAGGCCCGGGGGGGGGGAGGGTGGGGCTGGCCTCTAGCACGCGGGCCAGATACTACAGCCCTCCTGAGCAGCCTGGCATTACACTGGGCTGCTCAGATCTGTGCCAGCGATTTTGCCTGCACAGATCCGAGTAGCCCCATTGTAGTATGTCCCCTTACTCCAAGTTGCATTCCATGTACCTCCAACTCTGCACTGGATGCAGCACAGGGCAGCCAGTCTGCCTGTCCCAGGGCAGGTTAGGATTGGGCTGTGGATTACTGAACAAGGGTATTCAGTAATCAACTATCAGAGGTGGGAAGGCATTCCAGCCTATTCTGCTCTATTTTCACTAGCAAGAGAGAGTAAGTCTTCTCTTTTTTATTTTATTTTTCATTTACATTGTCTCCAGTAAGTTAACATCTGGATACTCAGTTGACAACACAGCATTATTTAGAGAGAAGAATATGATTGTGTTCCTCTGAAAAAATGTCCCTTTCCAGAATCCAAGTATGAGTAATCGGAAAGCACAGATAGCCTCTGTTTTCTGCAGTGCCTGCATTGCCAGGTGAGAGCCCAATCCTGGGCTCGGCGCAGCGGCTTCATGCCGCTGTGCACTGTCACAAACGTGCCGCGAGGCAAGTTTGTAAGCCTTACCGCCGGGCTATTGCCCGTATTAGCCCAGCGCCGGCTGGTGCTGGGCTAGCCCTGGGCTAGTGCAGGGCGGGCACCCAGCCTCCACTGCTCAGTGGTCTCACGGACTGCAGAGCCATGGCACAGTAAGCAGGGGTGGGGAAGGGGGTGGGGAAGAGGCATGACAGGGAGGGGGGAGTGAGGGCGGGCAGGAGGCAGGCCGGGGGGAGGGAGCAGGCAGGCAGGAGGCAGGTCTGGTAGAGCTCTGCTCCACTGGATCCTGTCCATTCGTGCAGAGCTTGGCACTCTACACAAACAGCTTTACTTTTACCCATTGCGGGGCTGCTTCCCTTACCCAGGAGAAGGGGAGAAAGTCCCCTTCACCCAAGGTGCCGCCTGCAGTAGCCAGAGGCACGCAGAATGCGGTGGCAGCTGTTCTCAGTGCCGCCAAGGCTGGGCGCCCCAGGCGGCTCAGGATTGGGCTGTGAAGCTCCAATGGAAATGTGATTGTTTTTCACACTCGCATACACATACGAAAAGAGTTGTGGAATGGAATATTCCCTTTGTTCTGCACCCGGGAATCTCGGATCACTTTCCAGTCATCAGTCAAGCCTGTTACTTTGTTCATGGACATATATTTTTTGTCTGCTTTTGGAAAGTGAAACCCAAAGGCCCATGGGAGAGGTAGAGAAATAGTACTGCAGTTTTGAATTGTGAATTGCAAAGAAAGTATCAGATAGTTACGTGGACTGGAAGCAGCCTGAGGACTCTAGGAATCCACAATATTTCTTTGGGAACCAGATACAGGATTCTTCTGGTGGTTTTAATTTTTTCTTTTCTTTTTCTGCCCCATCTGTAATTTTGTAAATAAACAGAAATTACAAAGGCACAATACACACACCAGGTATAGCACACACATCCAGATGAAACTAAAACCTGTAGCGATGGATTTCTCACCACCCCAGGATGTGGCACTTACCAGTGATCTAATGAGGAGGACCGATGGCTTCATTGTAGAGAAATGGAGAGCTGGGAAATGACCTGAGATGGAGCAAATAGTAGCATACCCAAAGTCAGAGTGTCTCGGCTGCAGCTTGCAGAAAAAATTAAAGCAACCATGAAGGACAATCTGGAAACTGCGCATCTGTAAGGAAATGAGCTATGTTTGATCAGTGGCTACAACATCTTAAGGTTACCTAGCAGTCTAGCTGCAGGAACCTCCACCAGGACAGATGGAGGAGGTCCAAGAGGTGGATGGGCAACTGGTAAGCTTGATTGAGGGAGTGTTGCAGGCATAGTTGAGGATTAAGAGGCTTTGTCTCTCCTGGAGATTAGGAGCCATGATAGGAGTGGGGGGGAAATGAATGAAAACTCCTATGAACCGGAAAAGTTGAAAAGAGTGTGGGACAGAAATAGATCAACTGACACCTTTAGCCACAGTTGAGGAAAAACTTTGAATAGATCTTTTTTGTTAATTCAGTGTGCACTGAAGAGAAGGTGCAGGTGGAAACACAAAAGTGAAAACCACCATTGGAGTCTAGAGGCATAGCTGAGGGAAAAAAATCTCTTACATAGCCCATCAAGGCCTTAGTGGGTAGGAACAGGTCTCTTACATGTTGGAAGAGTTGTGTAACCCAGAGTCAGGCTCTTACAGTGGAAGTAATCCACAAGCTTGTGATTTATGCCATCAAAGCAAACCAGGAAGTCCATACCCCTCAATTTGAATTCATGCTCTGTAGAAGTGATTGGAATGTTGGAAAGAAGAAATTGCTGGCAGCCAGAATGAATTAATTAACTCTGCATATCCTGCAGAATACAGAACATACCCCCAAATAAAGACCTGTCCCAGGCCTTGGAGTAGCCATTTGGAACAAGGCCCGGAACAAGGTCAGGAACAGAAGGTAGAAAATGTCGAGACCCATTCCAGAAGTTACAGCAAATGTGAAGAGGTCCATGGGTCTGGCATATTGAGTTCCTGCAAGTCAAGACAGAAGTCTTGCAAAGGCCTCATGCAAAGGCCCACTTTACAGACAGACAAGTCAATTGGAACAAGTTTATTCTCCTGTAATTCTTGTGGACACCACCAGCATCTATAACTGGGACAATGGCTTTGACTGTAATGGTCTGAATGGAGATAGTTTTGTCTAGAAGGAAATAGTACTGATGGACATAACAAGTGCTTATTCCAGAGAAAGAAGGCACCTTTGTCAATATTTAAATAGTAATCTATTATTATTACTATAATCTATTAAATAGGAAATAGCTAGTCATAAATCACCCTGTATGCTCTTTTAAAAAAAAAAAATTAACCTGTTCTGTACACTTATCTTCTTTTCCATGATGTGCTGGAGACTTGCCTAAAAATATGTCTGGGGACCAGATATTCTTTGGGAAGGGGATGGTGTTGTGGTTGGTTTGTGACAGTACTTTGTTAAGCTGACTGCCAAGTAGTCAGTGCTGATCATTCCCTAAATGGAAGATAATTACAGGAAATCTCTCTCCTCCACCTTTGGAAGATGACACCCTTCAGCTACTCTGGGAAGGGCAGAAAAGCAGTGTGGTTGCTGTTTGAACTGAGGAACAGGGAGAAGGAGATAAGGAGTCTAGTTGTTTCATCTAAGACAAACAACCCTCATAGCTCTAGCCCTGGACTTCTCACTGCTTGGGGAAGTGAGGAGCTCTTAACAGTGTAAAAACAATTGCCTCTCGGAGGAGACTCCAAAGGAAGGGTATTTATTTCCCATCAAGTCATTGCCTTGCTTTGTGCATGTCAGTGGCATGCTGATCTATTCCAGAAAAATGCCAAGGAAGAGCAGTTAATGGCTACAAGGACATTCATTCCTTTTTATAGCGTACACAAATATGTTTTTAAAATACTACATGGCCCCAGGAGACATTAGTGAAGGGTGTGTATGTGCCATCCAAAAGACACTTATTCTCTGTTCTGTAAGGACAAAGAGATGTGTTAGCAAATAGTGATTTATTCCTTGGGTCAGCATAAGGAGCTGCAGCTCAAATGGGTCCCACAAGAGACCCCTTTATGTGGAAGGCGATTTCAAATGCACAGAACCCAGAAATAGACAGACTATAGACCAATTTACATTGGCCTTCTTTTCCTAGAGTCTGATTTGTATGGTCACATAACTACATCCTTCAAAGTAGAGGCAACAGCAAGTTGCAGTCTGCAACTGCAATGCAAGTTGCAAAGAAATACAAATACAAATTCACCCACCAAGTGATTTAAGCGTGGGAGGCTTTAACATTGATAGAAAACAAGTCTATCAATGGCTACTAGTCACAGGATTGCCAACTGTGACCTAGATTTTTTTTCCAATGATGTCAGAAAGCCAAGTAGGCCTTGTTAAAAGCTCCAGGATTGCTTTCATGAGTCACCTGAAGATCAATGCTGATTCCAGGAACTCCAGGCCAATCTTGGAGGGTTGGCAACCCTCATTAGTCGTGATGACTATGCTAACTCTTGGTTCAGAGGAAGTGTGCCCTTGAATACCAGTTACAGTGGGGCAATGACAGTCAAAGGGTATGCCTTCATCTTCTGCTTTCTTTCCGCGTTGGTATGGTATCTTGGTTAGCCACTGTGGGAAATGGGACGATAAGATTACTATATGGGTCTGATTCAGCAGGGCTTCTTATATTCATATGGAAGCTTAAAATCAGCTTAAATCCGTTGGTAGTGTGATAGTAAAACTCACACTGGCACACATTCAGTTTTTATTCTGTACTCTATATGACAGAGGTTCCCAAACTCCTCCTAGGGAGTTGGGAACCTCATAAGTAGTGGCAGGGGTGAAGCAGGGCAGGTGCGAGAGGGGGTGGCCCCAGTGGGGTGGCCACCACAGCAATAGTGGCGCCACAGGCACCCAGGAATATTTTAATGTACCTGGGGAGCTGCTGAAGCCTCCATGAGGCTCATATTTTGGCTCCATCCTGACATGGACTTAAAAACAACAACTACATGATTTGGTTACTAGTATTTGGGACCACATCTTCAGCCCAATCCTAAATCAAAGGAAGGGCCAGCAGGACACATGTTTTCTGGTACTGGCTGCTACAAAAGTGCTGTAAAGCACTTTGCAACAGTGCAAACTGCCAGTGCACTGGCAAGAAGGTCAGAGCCTTCCTGCATGCACTGGCAGATGTTAGGAGGCCTGCTGGAGCAGATAGGCCCATGCAGGGGGTTGGTGGGGTTGAATGGAGCAGGTTGAATGGGGCAGAGGGTGGGTGCAGGTTGAAAGGGGAAGTGTTGAACAGGTGGAACAGGACAGTGACTGGGGCAAGGAGGAGGGTGGATTGAGCCCAGGAGTGGGTGAGTTCAATATCAGAGGCAAATCCTGACCCCCTTCCCAGGCCTGACCCACCTGCATGGATCCAGTGATACCACAGGAGCAGGTCCAAGTTGACCCATTGTGGCTGCTGGAGCTTACCACTGGACAAGGGGACAAATGCCCACTTACTCTGAGGAGACCTCCAGCAGCCAAAAATCCCTCATGGGATGCAGCAGAAAGTGTGCCAGCGCAGTTGCATCACAGTGCAGGAATTTAGGTAGAATTGGGCTGTCCATCACTTACAGGCATCCATCCTTCAGGTCATGAAGACTATATAGTCTTCTTGATCTGAAAGTCTGCATGTCAATTCATACCTTGGCATGCAGACTTGATCTGAGAATATTCATTCTTCTCTAGAAGTGGTGATTTGCGTTAAACATGATGAAGTCCTTGACATTTACAAATGTGAAACCAAGCATTACAACCATCCAGAGCTGAACTAAATCTAACATGGATTTCAGCAGGGCATCTAGTACCTCAAATATTAGCAACCAAAATAAGGGAAGAGCAGGCTATGAAGACATCAGATATAGACATTTGAAGCGACTGGTTTAGAAATCACAGACCATCTAGTGATGAAGGTGCTAGTTTGGTGCTAGTTTCCCACACTGAGTTCGTTCATACAACCATAGAATTTTTAAAGGCGTTACAGTTCATTAATTCTCATGCCAGTCATATATATTTTATTTTCTTTATATTTCTGTAGACTTAGTGAACAGATGTAGGTAATAACTCAATTTTGTCAGACATTACTGTTGATTGACACTGTGCAATCGCTCTTGTTATTGATTGATTGAGCTTTGTACTTTAGGAATAGAGTTGTGCTATTGACCTCTCAGAAGAAAGCAGTCAAGAAAGGAAGGATCTATGCCAGCAGTGCTTTATTTTTAAGAAAAGGAACATGATTTGTGTTTGGTGAGTTGACGGTAATTTTACTCTAGCTTTGACAAAATGGAAGGAATTATTGTAGAACCAGTGGGGGAAAACCAAAGAAAGACTGGTCATCAGATAATATTCACAGTGCACTCTATATATTGTCCTGTGCGGTTTAGAACTAAACTTGATTTTAAAGCACAAAAAGAACTGTGTGTGTGTGTGCGTGTGTGGTAACTATAGACATGTAATTTTTGTTTCACTATAAATTAGATCAGAACTATAAAGTGACAGAGTTAATCAAGGATTCTATGGCTGGCGGTTTACAGCATTGGTCTTCAACCTTTTTCGTGCCATGACCCCAAATATATGAGACTGGGGACCCCACTGTCGATCCTGCCCCCCCTGGACCCTATCCCCATCCTCATCACCGCTCACTGCCCGGTAATGCCCTCCCAGCAATGTTCACCATAACCAATATTATTGTGAGAGAGAGCAGAAAAAGGTACCATGAAACTTCGCTATTTTAGTGAAATAAATAGCCTAGTGCAGTGTTTCTCAAACTGTGGGTCAGGACCCACTAGGTGGGTCGTGAGCCAATTTCAGGTGGGTCCCCATTCATTTCAGTATTTTATTTTTAATGTTAGACTTGATGGTCTGTGACTGCATTTGGGGAAATGTCAGAGATTTGTACTTTCAACTGGCTATTATGAGGATGCTTTTTACAATGATAGTAAATGGGACTTACTCCTGGATAAGTGTGGGTAGGATTGCAGCCTGGGATTGCAAAAATTTTTCCTGCTTGATTATATCACTTCCGGTCATGACATCACTTCTGGTGGGTTCCAACAGATTCTCATTCTAAAAGTGGTCCCTGTGCTAAACATATGAGAACCACTGGCCTAGTGAAAGCTATTTTAACACAGTTGCTAAGAACCTGAGCAGGACTGGGACACGATCCCGTTACCTGAAGGGTACACCAGATGCTTTTATTTGATGTTGCTCTAGTCCAGTGATTGTCAATCTTTTTCATTCCCATAAGTTGCCGCAACCCCACAACTGAAGCAAACAACCCCATTGGGGCCCCAACCCCAAAGTTGAGGATCACTGATTTACAGCTTTTGATTTCAGATGTAATTTCATTTGTTTGGTTTTTTTTTAGTTTGAAATGCATAGTTCAAGAGCAAAAACAAAAGGTGATTTAGGACTTTGTGAATATGTGAATAATATTAATATAGATCACTTAGGTACTCCACCTTCTCTCCAGCAGAGACAGAGGATTTCATGCAGCTCAGTGGCGATGATCTCTTTGCAGCACTTTAGGACTTCAGCAGGGATGTTGTCTTTTCCAGGTGCCTTGCCAAAGGCAAGGAAGTCCAGGGCCACGTGAAGTTCTTCTAGGGTTGGTTCACTGTCAAGCTCCTCCAGCACAGGCAGGCACTCAAAGCGCTTCTTCGGTGACTACATTTTCTCTGGAATATAGCTCAGAGTAGTGCTGCACCCAGCATTCCATCTGCTGTGCCCGGTCCTGGGTGACCTTGCCTGTGGCAGACTTCAGAGGGGCAATCTTCTTCTGTGTTGGACCTAGGGCCTGCTTGATACCATCATACATCCCCTTGATGTTGCCTGTGTCAGCTGCTATCTGTATCTGGGAACAGAGTTGGAGCCAGTAAGCACATCTCTGGCAGTTTACTGAACTTTGCTGCAAGCAGTGCAGAGGACCTGCAGGTTGCGCTCACTGGGACAGGCTTTGTATGCTGCTAGAGCTCTCCTCTTTTCCTCGATGACTAGTGTCAATTCCTCAGAGTGGGATTCAAACCAGTCTGCCATCTTGTAGTCTTCTTGCAGAATATGGACAAGGTGGTTTTGTAAACAGCATTCTTGAAATGTTCCCATCTGTTGGATGCATTTGCATCTGCCAGGCCTGGAAGAGATTCCTCAAGTGCTCATGCAAATTCCTCCACTTTTCTCTGATCCCAGGTCTTGCTGGTAGCAATGCAAGATCTTCCTTCCTTTTACGTGTGATACAGTCTCTTTGTTAGCAGTTTCACTCTGTTGCACACCAGGGAGTGGTCGGTGTTGCATGCACTGCTGAAACAGAGACGCCTGCGTTGGCTCGGTCATGTTGTGAGAATGGGCGATGGCCGGATCCCAAAGGATCTCCTCTATGGAGAACTCGTGCAAGGAAAGCGCCCTACGGGTAGACCACAGCTGCGATACAAGGACATCTGCAAGAGGGATCTGAAGGCCTTAGGAGTGGACCTCAACAGATGGGAAACCTTGACCTCTGACCGGCCAGCTTGGAGGCAGCCTGTACAGCGTGGCCTCTCCCAGTTTGAAGAGACACTTGCCCAACAGACTGAGGCAAATAGGCAAAGAAGGAAGGCCCACAGCCAAGGAGACACACCAGGGACAGACTGCACTTGCTCCCGGTTTGTCACTCTTGAATTGGCCTTTTCAGCCACACTAGACGCTGTTCCAGAACCACTTTCAGAGCGTGATAGTATAGTTTTCCGAGACTGAAGGATGCCAATGAGATCACCTAACCACAAGAAATCATAGAGAGAAATGAATGATTGAGAAATCACCCCCACCCAGCAAGCACCCCCCCCCCTCCATTTTGTTAATCATTTCTTCAATATTGGGACAGATTTCCCTTTCCAACATATAGTCAATACCTGCCTTGCTGATATTCTGGGCTGTGGCATGGCTGCTAATCTCTGGATCAAATAGTTACTCCTCCACCCCACCCCATCCCTTGGCTCTGTGGTGTTTTGCTTTGTGTGTATTTGAAATTTTATTTTATTCTATTGTTTTTATTGAATTTATAAAATTGATTTAATTGATTTTATTTATTGTTCTTTTACATTGTGCATTTTATTGTGGAACTTTGTAAGCTGCCTTGGGCATATTTCCTTCCGCATTGGATAGGATATAAATTTGTCAAAAATAATATTAAATAAATATTCCCCCTGCAACTATATAGTTAAGCAAGAAAAATATGGAATTACCAATAATATTTACCTGCGCAATACTTCACCCACCCTGGAGGGCCTCCCCGCCTCTCATAATACCTTTTAAAGGTATAAAAAGTCGGTTTTGCTGAAATAATGTGTTTTTTTTTTCACTTGTAAGAGTCATTCTGAGGCTCACAGAGGACGCGGGTGAAAGTGCACAGCCTCTGCGGGGCCCATAAGACCCTCTGGAGGCGAGGGGAGCACAGCGCTCCTTGCCTCTGGAGAGGGCATGGGGGCCCTGTGGATCACCGATCCATGGATAAGTGGAACTTTGGATTTGGGATCCACAGATACAGGCCCCTGGTATATCCATTTCCAGAACCAATACAGCCGTGCCAACATGACCCCATCCTACAGTGGAGGGGCAGACATGGAGGCTTCCTCAAGGTAAGGGAATGATTGTTCCCTTACCTTGGAGCTGCATTGCAGCTGCATGGAAAGTTGGATATGGGCATTGTGCCGGATTGCATTCTGCGGGTGCTGGGTGTCATAAACATGCTATAAAGCATGTTTACAGCACCCTCTATACAGGGAGCACGGTGCCAGCCCAGTGCTGGACAGATGCTGCCTAAAGCAAGGGAAGTGCTCTGGGCAGTGGTAAGGTCTGTGCAGACGGGGGGGGGGGGGGAGGCATTCTGGGGTGGGGGGGAGGGAGGGCAGGGCATGGGAAGAAACTGGAATGGGAGGGAATGGGACTGGCAAAGCCCTGCTCTGCTGTATCCTACCTTCTGTGTTGGGCTGCAAAGCCTGACACGGAAGCTCTCGAGTCTCTCAAAATACCCGGCACAGCCAAAGAATTCTAAAATGCTGGTGAGGTCAGACTTCCTTTAGTAGAAGCCGTGTCAGTTCTTCCTCAGTAAGGCTCTTTTATTTGTTTAACAATCTTAGTCCTAATAATGGCTGCTATCTATTTATTTGAAACAGAAGTTAAGCTGAGATGATTGTAATTTCCTTTATCCTTTCCTTAAAAACTATGGCACTTTATCCACCTTTCAGTTCTCTGGCAAGAAGGCTGATTATAATAATAAACTGTATGTGTTATATACTTTTTAGTAGTAGAGTTTGGTCATTTCAGGATTCACAAGCAGTAGTAGCAAGAGCTGCATTTAAAATGTGCTTAATTTCCTTGCTTAACAAAGTCAAAATCAATTTCTTTGACTTTAATTGGTTTCGAGGGTTTGCTTAATAAAGTCTAACTGAACGAATGTGAATTTCAATTGTTTAACTTAATGAAGTTTGACTTTTTGTAAACCTTTAGGTAAGCAGGCAAATTAAAATATGAGGTTTTGACCAAAGTAGCACCTTTTCTTCTTTGACTTACAGAGTTCAAAAACAACAAAGAGTCTTATAGCACCTTAAAGACTAACAAATGATTTTCAGCAAAACCAGAAGTGGAGCACAATCGCTCTACTTTCACTTCTTATGAGCTAGGGAGCCCTACAGACGCTCGTGCAGGGCTCCCCGTACCCCAGGACGGCTGCTGCAGGGACTGGTAAGTGCATCCCAGTCCCTGCAGCCCTATAAGCTGCTGGGGCTCCTGGGGATCGCGTCGCTTCCTCCTCCCTGCCTCCCCCATGCCCCCACCCTTAAGGGTGCGATGCCCCAGTTTGGAAACCACTGCCTTAAAGGCACATTGGTCAGTGTTTCCCAGGCTGGTAGGTCACAACCCACCAGTTTGGGAACTATTGGCATAAAACATTTACAGGCATCACTAGGAATAATTTCTACATTTCTGTGTCTAATCCTTGGAGTTGTAAGTTCCACTATTAATAGGTAAGGGAGCACCTTTGACAGGACTTGGATCTCGTATTCTTGTGCTGTCCTTGGTGGTGGTTGGGTTTTGTAAAAATATTGTTATTTGTGCCAGAGAACTATTTATGTTTGCTTCTAACCAAAGCTGTCAAAGCATCCCTGCAGTTACAATCCATCTTCCTCAACCTTCTTCTAAGCCAGCCAGACTGAAGTAATCAGAATGCTTCTGAGCACACAGCAGAAACTGGATACAAAGGGATGATTCTGTCAAGAAGTACGGCTGAAGGCAGGCATATCATACAAATATGCAGAGAGCAAGAGAGAGTTCACTGTGGCTGTGAATATGCTATGAGCTCTGTGTTTATTAAATGTCTTTCTCTAGCAGACCAGCAAATCAAATGCAGCTGTCTCAGGTTTGGCCCTCCTCTCTTTGCTCTACTGTCTGGAATGGCAGTCACGGTGGCAACCACATAGGGACAAAGGGAGAAGATCAAGACTGACCCATCAGCACTCAACTGGACATCTTAATTGAAAATGAAATATATACTGTATGGCAGGGCGATCCTGGGGTTCGCGCCGCTGTCTCCTCCCTGCCTCCTCGCTGCCCTCATCCCTTAAGGGGGCAGAGGCCAGGGCCCACAGGCTGGGGTGTTGTGATGCCCCAGTTTGAAAAGCCCTGCCATACAGTATATATTTCAATTAAGATGTCCAGTTGAGTGCTGATAGGCCAGTCTTGATTTTCTCCCTTCGTGCATCTATGTGGTTGCCACCATAACTGCCTCCCCCCACTGCCTCCCCTGCCCCCACAAGAACTTAGAGCGGTTTCCAAACTCCTGGAGAGTTTGAAAACCGCTGCTGTATGGAGTTTCATATGCATACAGTTAAAGGCCACTTCTCATATGATGTTGTTCATATATAGATAATGGACAGATGGGAGAAATATGTATATAATGTCTTCCATTATCTCAGAAGGATGTGTGTGTGTCTGTTTTACCCTGATTATGTATGTCACATGACACATAACATAATGTGGCATGTAGGGGAAATGTCATATATAGGTGGGACCTCAGCATCCACAGATTTGGCATCCACCAGTTTGACTCACCGCAGATACCATAGTCCACCTTTAAATGCCTTGTGACAAGGAAAAAAAGCACCAAAATCCAATTTCCTACCTTCGTACTGTTAAATAGTTATAATTTTATTCCATTAAATTCCATTATTCACCCCATCGAGTAGCTGAATGAGGTGTAGCATCTATGCAGTGGAACTATGCAGTGGAGCTATTTTTCCACTGATTTGGTATCCACTAATTTTTTTTAATCCACTGGGGGTTCTGGAACAGAACAAGGATAATGAGGCACAACCTGTATAAAGTGGTAGGGAAAAAGGGGGTTATTGTGAGTGATCTTATTGCTGTTATTAAGTACAGTAGATGGGACTGTAATTTCTCAGCTGGTCTCTCCCTTAGCCACCAGCTAATCTAGTGGCCCAATCCTTTCTAACTCCCCAACACACACACAAATGCAACTGCGCCACCCAAGCGTACTCTTCATGCTGCGGGTTGGGGGGCAGTTTCAGAGGTCTCCTCCAGGTAAGGGAACATCTCTCAGTTGCCTTTTAATGTCTTTTTGACAGAGGAATTCAAGGGAGCATACACTGGAATTGCCTGATGGTCTTCCATCCAGGCACTGACCAGCCCATATCTGCTTAGTTTCAGTAAAGCCTCTGGACTACATTCTTTCAGACCATGCTCTGAAGTAAGAGGGGTTGGGGGAGCAGTGTGCTCTCCATGTGAATTTATCAACAACACTGAGGGACAGTGCAGTAGTTTCATTTGCATTTTGTGTATCTTTTGTACTTTTGTTAGTACCTGATCTCTCCCGTTTCCTGTCATTTGCCTCTGAAGTGAGAAACACTGTTTGCTTCTTTGTTTTTCTTAATATTTAGGAAGACCCTGAACATGTTTTTTTAAAGCTGTTTCCACAAAAGCCTGTTATGGGTTGATAATATATCAAAGAATTGTTAGAAATTTGAAACCCATAAGTAGATTATCAAGAATCCATACTTCATTATAGCAGGAGTCTCCAAACTCAGGCCTACAGTGTGACAGGAAAAGCCTCTTGGGTTCAGCAAAGCCTTAACCGTTCCATACTGCAGCCTGCTATCTTTGCTCCCTCTCTCTGCAGAAACTTGTGCCGGGCAGCCACTTCTACTGGCTCTGTGGTTCTGGCCCCAATTTCTCAGTTGAAGCAGCCACCGGGCATGAGCAAAGATAGCAGGCTATGGTGCGGAATGATAAGGTTTTGCCACTGCTACACCATGCCCAAGGGGCTTTTCTTGTAACACAGGATCTATTCCGTGGGCCGTAATTTGGCAGACCCTTTACTATAGTGATGAATGTTAGTCCTAACACTGCAGTACATCTAGTTTTCAAACCAACATCAGGGGAATAGGGTACATCTTGTAAGGCAGGATCTCCAAACCCTGGCCCGGGGGCCAGATGCAGCCCGCAGCAAGCCTCTTTTCAGCCCGCAGTCAACCTCTTGTCCCCTGAAAGCCTCTGGCCCACTCAACTGAACATGATCAGAACTGTGCTCTGATCGTGTCTGGAGGGTGTTCTGAGGGCCAGAGAGGTTGAATGAATGAGCCCATTCATTCATTTATTCACTCATCTAAGTTCCATCTCTTTTATGGAGAGATGGAACTCATTTATTTATTTATTTAAATTTTATATTTAAATTTTTTTTTCCGGCCCTCCACACCACGCCAGACATTTGCTGTGGCCCTCTGGCCAAAAAGTTTGGAGACCCCTGTTGTAAGGTGATGAGTACATGAAATACTTTTCTTACCTGTAACCATTTTCAGCATGGGGATTGCCCTGTGATCCCAAGAACTGCTGCAGATATTGCTGGGTTGCATGGTCCATTGTACTGAATGCAGTCATTTTCATGGCCATTGATCCACCTGCTTTTGTGACTTGGGTTTGATTAACAATTAGATTACAACATTTCAATACAGAAAAACAATGTTCATTGAAGCTTCCACAATTTCATTTGAAATTACTCTCTTGCTCTGGGTGGTTTACTTTTGTAAGTGCTTGCATTTTCCTTTGTTCCTCTTATTCTGCAGTTCTATCAGTACTATTTTTGGCTTGATACTTATTGATGGGCAGTACTGAGTCTAAAATAGACCAACCTCTATAAATAAATAAACCAACTATGCAGCAGGCAAAGGCAAGTCAGATGTGTAGAGCAATCCTAGGTGTGTTTATTCAGAAGTAAATGTCACTGTATTGAATTGGACTCCCACCCAGGTAAAGATGCATAAGTTCAGATCATAACCTCAGTACAGCTTGAGACTAATTATTCGTGTGGGTTCCATTCCAAGTACTCGCGTGGATGGCAAACACCGCACTATAGCAAATGAATTTAAAAAACAAAGTTTCTTTGCTCCTGTGATTTAAAAACAGCCTTGCTGACCTTTGTGATGTAAGATAAGAGTCATTAAGAAGACAATCCATCAGCTTCACTCAGCCCCTCCCTTCACCAATGCAAAATGATCACCTTTCTTTCATGTGCTCAGGGGGAAGGGAGGGGTCACCTGGAGAGAGAAGGATTGATGGATTGTCAGCCAGCTGCCTTTTCTCTCTCTCATTAAGGAGGCTATTGTTAAAGGACTGTTCAGTTGTTTAAACTGATTTTAAAGGGGTACATTTTCCCCTTCTCCAGGGATCGGCACATTCCTTTTCATTTGCAGGGGCCATTCGTGTTGAGTCAAATTCGTGTATAAAAAATCCATGTACAAATAGGCTGGACCTGTGCATTAGGTATTACAGTATATCAGTATATAAGAAGGAATTTCATAGCATGAAGTATGGCATGCTTAAAGAGCCTCTGTTCACCATCCTGTTTTTTGTGATGACAAGTAGGTCATTACTCATTAAATGGAGCACTCTTAGAAGTCAAAAACTTCACATTCCCTCCCCCCAAAAGATGCTGAATAGAAAAATGTTTGATACTTTAGGGCCCAGGACATGAAAGGCTAAGAGAAAACCAGCCCATTTCTGTTCCACCCATGCTCTGTAGGGGCAACATGGACCTTGATAGCACCTCCCAACATAACCACGCTAAGAAAAGCCCTACTGGATCAGGCTAAAGGCCCATCTAGTCCAGCATTGTGTTTCCCACAGTGACCCACAAGCTCCTTCTGGGAAGCTCACAAGCAGGGCAGAAAGGCTTGCTCCTCTGCCTTTGTTTCCCTGTACAGCTGGTATTCGGAGGCATACTGCAGCTGAACTTGGATATAGCACATGGACATTATGACTATTGGCATCCAAGCTAGGGGCCATTCCCATGTCTTGCGGCTATAAATTCCACAAACCAAGTATGTCCTATATGACGTAGCCCCACATGCCTGTCTTTAAACTTCCCACTCATTAGTTTCAATGAGTGACGGCTGATTTCTAGTATTGTGAGAGTATTGTTCTAATACTGTAATCACCTTCTGTGATTATGACTTGTTTTTTTCTAGAACTGCAGTAAGTGTCCATTAAAGAACTAATATTTCCTAAAATGTACAGGCCTTCAATTACTATGTGTCAGTCCTTTGTGAATCAGGCTATATCATCACAGAAAGATAGTATGTGTTTTGTGAACACGAAGAAGTACCCAAATCTGGGTTTAGTCACCCAGTCAGAACTCCCAAAGACAATGAACACTTTTACATCCTAATTGCCAATGATTTTTCATCTTTGGAATAATTTAATTAGCTGTAGCTCAGTCTGTCTCACTGAAAAATTGGAAATCCCTGGCAGACACACATTGCTATGTGTGTAACGTGTAATTACACATAGTAATGTTCTTTGTCATCAAGGCACTACTCAAGTGTCCAGGCATATTTGGGTTTGATCCTTCTCTCTTCATAATGAAAGTTATGTGGTATAGGCAACAAGCCTAACTAGGTATACTCAGAAGTAAGTCCTATTTTGTTCAATGGGTCTTACTCTCAGGAAAATGTGGTTAGGATTGCAGCCATAGTGTATAATTTGGCCTTATAGGAAACCATCACCCAATAGAGTACTTGGAAAGACAAACAGTATCTTAAGACCATTTGACCATAGATGTCTATTTGGTGTTGCCAAATAAATAGCACCTTTCTTATACCCACAGAAAACCCTTTTGTATGCCAAAGTCTTCCAGAGCTTGGCTATAACATATTTGGTGAAACTGAGGGATTACTATGGCATGATTGAAATCAACTTGAACCATGTGAGGAGTTGCTCACACAAGAACTTCCCATGCAACTGTGCTGAACATTCATTCGCATGAACTAGGCATAAATGAGAGTTGCTCAGAATATGAGCATTTGTGGGTATATCTACACTAGGATTTGAATTGCCTAGCAGTGTCACACCTTGGCTAGGGAGGCATGGGAAAATAAGAACTGGAGAGACAGAGGCAGAAAATGTTGTCAGGGCCAGGCCAGGATGAAACACCAGATTGCAAAAAAACAGAGGGCCAGAAACAGAACACATAGATGAAACTGGGCTGAGACTTAAGCATCAAGAGAGACAGTTAAGATGAGGTGAGACAAGGCTGCTTTGCTACTCCTGTAAGTTGCTCAGGTTGCCAGGTTTGCAGATCCCAGGAGGAGTCAACTTACTCTAGACTCCAAAGTCAGCTAACAGTACCCAGCCAGACTTGCAACCAAGAGGGCTCTCTAAGTGCATGAAACTTTTATCCCTAGAGCTTGCTGGTGGACCAGGCCATAGGTGGTGCATGAAATTGGGAAACTAGATTTGAGACCCACCTACCCACTCTGTTGGCACCCCAGGCATGTCACTAATCTATAACTGTTAATAATAATTGTAGAATTCCTCGAGGGAAACCATGACATTAAAACTGTAGAGGCTTGCATGTTAGACTCACAGAATGTGAGCACCAACTGAAGCCTGGATCAGTTTTGAAAGTTGCCAATTTGAACTCTGCTCGTTTGTAGCCTTTGTCCCAGTTACTGGTTTCCATCCATCTTTATTGCAATAATGATTTATTAATCACGCTTCCCATAAAATGCAAGGCAAGGCATGAATAATTTAAGACTGGCAGTGGTCAAACACAGAAAACCAGGACAGGGCAAAATGGAAAAGAACATTCAGTCTGAATTCAGACTTCATTCTGCAATTTTCTTCAGGGTCCTTCATTTCTCTTGAAATGTAATTATTCATTTTAGGGGATGGGGAAGTTTTCTGAATCAAGTGCAAATAAAAAACAACCAAAGTATCTTGCCCATTACCCAGGAAGAAAAATGCAATGCTTGCTGTCTTTTCCGCAGTCACTTCCATGCAGTTAGTATTCTGTCTTGCAAACTTGTTTACGATGATCATGTTTCCCAAGCTTCTTGTTCAGGGGCTTCAATCTATGGAATGATGTGGGCACTTTTTATGCAGTTGAGCAGGGAGGCACATTCTGCCCTAGCAGACCGGCTCATAGCCTTCAATTAAACCAGTACAGCATCTAAGCAACACAGTACTGGGGAGGGTTGGAGTTTGATGTTCAGAATCAATTCACTAATGGACCAATCCTATCATGCACTACCAAAAGCAGAAATTGCCTTCTGTTGTCATAAATGGTGTGGCTCCACTGTCAATGGCACACTGCTGCCAGGTGCAAGGGAGCTGACAGTGGAAGCGGACAGTGGTTGTGCATGAACCGCCTGCCAGGGCTGTACTAGAAAAGGTAAGCCTGTGCTGAAGGCAGCTGGTGGACAGGGAGAAGGAGGACTGGGGAAGTTTTGGGGCAGGGAGAGGAGAGGGCAGGGGGCAGGTTGAGGACTAGAAGTGGATCTTGGTAGCAAAAGCACATGCCAGATCCCATCCCTGATTTTTCAACCCACCACCTTCCTCTCCTTGGACTGAGTAGCATAAGTCCAAGCAGAGGAAGAAAGCAGCAGGTTGAAAAATGAGGGATGGAATCTGGTGTGCACCTTTGCTGCTGAGATTGACTCCCTCCTTTCCTCCCCCTCCCCATCCCATACCTCCCTTGAATTGCCCTGGAACCAGCCCCTCTACCACTGTATCTGGGCTAGCAGAGAATCTGGGAGTGACTGGCATGCCCGCGGAGCCAGAGGCCATCCATTGTTGTAACTGGCACATAGGATCCGGCTGTAAAATAATGCACTGGTGCTCAGGTGCCAAGAAGAATGAAGCAACCAAGACCTTTTTGAGATTTGGGGGATCCAAGGAAGCAGAGCGAAAAATGTGAACTTATTGATTGTGGGCCAGCAACTTCAGCTTCAGGATGGACCTCTTCACCTGATAGCAGTGCAGATGCATCCTATCCACAACACTGCTAAACTGGAAAAAGAAAAAAAGAAAAACAGCATCCTAAAAGAGAGCGTATGTTTGATTAAAAATAACCCCCCAAGGAAAGGAACCAGAATTAAAAAGAAAAGCTGCTAAGAAGAGCTGAGGAAAGGGAGACGAAGAGAGGCTTACAGAGTGGATTCCGTGGATCTGCTCAGCGAGCCACACTTATTGCTTAACATTAGATGCCGAAGATGACAACGTCCTTTGCTGCAGGCATTTGCTCTTTTTATGGTTGACTCTGCCTTGGCACTGCGTTATCTACATATTTGCTGCTCGCCATGCTGCGGAACTAATATTTGCTGCGGACCTCTGAGAGGGAGAATAAAAATAAATTTCCCCTGCCTCTCAGGATTACACAGCTGAGCCTGAGCTGATTCAGGAAGCGTCTGGGATGCAAATGTAGCTTTTAATACATGCAACTGTAATGAAATGTAGTCATAACCCCTTGCTGGTAAATTCTCTGTACTCTGAAGCTGCGTGTTAATATTCTTCCTAAAGTGCTTGGTGAATACTCCAGGGAAACTGATTCATGAATGCTGCAGTCACAGCCATTTGATGCCTCAGTCTAGCTCTGAGTGGCAATGCCACTACATGGCTTGGCAGAAATAATCCTGCTGGCAGACCCCTTGCCCAAACAGGTTGTTCTACAGCTCAGTCGTCTCCTCAAGATATGCCAGCGCATCTCCACATACACTGGCACAATGACAGTCCTGCCAGGGCAGAAGTTCACCTGCCAATGGATGCTTCTAAAATAATCACTTCCTTACATCTTTTATTGCACTTCAGGAGATTTCAGTGGCAATGATCTTACTTTGTCAGTTGAACTTTGGCAGAAGAATTCAGTTCATTGTCTGGATTGAAATGCCAGAATTGAAATGAGACACTAACAGAATTGGGACCTTAACTCCTGTTTCATAGATGCATTCTAGCCATTTTTAAAATGTCTTTGCAATCTGTTGTGGTCTTGTTTAGCTTATGCTGAGGCCCTTAAACCACTAAGAAAATGTTTCATGTACAACTAGATTCCCTTTATCAGTCTTTGAGACACGCACTAAAATTACAGGCTCATTAGTGTGGTTCTAAAACTAATGAACTAATGTGGTTCTAAAACTAAAACTAGTTGTGGTTCAACAACTTGGTTGAATGAAACCTATAGTTGTTGTTGCACTCCAGAATAACAAGAGTTGAATGGTCACTTATTGTGCTGTTAATAGTCCCCAAAAATGAAAATGAATTGTTCTGCCCGTTCTCGGGAGCAACACACTTGTTCTCCCTTGGTGGCAACCAACCGTACTGCTGAGCTATGGCTTTGTAAGGAAGCGTGGTGGTGAATCATAAAATATTTAAGCTTTTAATAAAAGGATGAAATATAGCAGCTTCAAGTTTCTATAGGAGTTGAGGAGCACCAAAGGTAGACGTACAGTCAAAATGTGAAAGGATTGAATATAATGCTAATAAAACTGCCACTCACACAATGGCCTGGAAAATGCAATTTATGATAAAGCCTGCCATTTCTCCTAGCTTTCTAACAATGCTCCCAGCTGTCTATGAATCATTCCAAATTGTTTAGTGAATGCCTTTTCATCAGGTTAGCATAGAACATTCCAGTTTGTTTATGACAAGGCACTTAAACCTGTTTAGTTCAGGTGGGGCTTTCTTAATCCCAATTAGATCGTGAACCTTTTGGTATAGGCTTCCTCGATCCAGGAGAAATAAACTCTTGCTTGCAGTAAAATAAACAGCCCAATCCTAACTAACTTTGCAGCAACAATGCAGCTGTGCCAGCAGGGCATGCACTGCAACCTGCTGGGAGGGGGGCAGTCACAGAGGCTTCCTCAAGATAAGGGAATGTTTCTTTCGTTAAGGCTGCATCAGCGCTGGAAAGTCGGTTAGAATTGTGCTGAAACATGCTTCTTCATTGCTGAGCACAGTACATGCTTTCCGAGGGCCTGGTCTTAACAACCCTTAGCACCAGTGCTGAACTCCAGCACCTACGCTGGGTGTCACAAACTGGGTAAGGCATGTTCATGGTACCCAGGGAGGAGGGGCCACCAGCACTGGGCTAGTGGCAGTTGATGCTGAGCTTTGGTGCCACATAGACAGACAGAAGGCTCTCATCTAGCTTTGGCAAGCAGGTCTTCTTGGGGTAGGGGAAGCAGGGAGTGGGCAAAATGGAGCAGAGGGAGGGCAGAGACAGGGAGGATCGGGCCTCAGAGGGAAATGGAGAAGGCAGCAGGCTCTGCCATCATATCCTAACCTCCCTCCCAGCCTGGACAGCCCGACATGCACCCACTCAAAAGGGGGCATAGATCTAAGGAGACCCATTGGTGCCATGGCTCCACGGCAAATGCTCCCTTAGCCTGAGGAGTCACCCAGTGCTAGCCTGGTGCCTATAGGATCCAGCAGTAGCCATTTTGGTGCCTTTGGAGTCCTGGATGCCACTGGGTTTAGGATTAGACTGCAATCCTATACACATTTACCTGGGAATAAGTCCTATCAAACTAAATGGGACTTCCTAGTAAACATGCATAGGACTACATTGTAAGAAACAGAAACGAACAAGATAGAGAAGTTCAAGGGTGGAATCTGACTCTGGCCCATAACAACAGATTCTAATATTTATTAGCCATGTTAGTGCATCCCTGTTTTTACTGCGTACATAGCTGTTTTAAGGATTAAGGGCCCAATCCTATCCAATTTTCCAGTGCCAGTGCAGCCATGCCAAAGGGGTGTGTGCTGTATCCTACAGTGGGAAGGCAGCCACAGAGGCCTCCTTAAGGTATGAGAATGTTTATACCCTTATCTTGGGGCTTCATTGCAGCTGCACCAGCGCTGAAAAGTTGGATCAGATTAGGCCCTAAGTGCACAATACCTGGACAATGTCACTTGATTCCACTGGGATATGCATTGTAAGTGTAATGCAGAAGTAATTACTGCCAAAAAGGCTCAAGTGGGTGGGTCTGAAATGTTTCTTTGCAGTCAATTTTCCTCTAGTCTAAACCTTTGCAGATTCACAGATCAACTCCTTATCATGACCTCATCTTTGAAAGGGTTTATATCTTTTCTCCTTTTTATTAAAATTAAATGTTATTACAGAGCTAGGAAAGCATTATATATACAACAGATACAACAAAACCCCAAAATATGATTCTTTAAAAGAAATGAAATGCTAAACTGCATATCATGATTGATAGCCAATATTTATCTGATTAACATACTAACAAACTCAAATTTTGCCTATAAATATGCAATTTTATTTAAACGTAATTATGATCAGGGATATTTTCAACAATAGCCTATAGCAGTGGTTCTCAAATTTCCTGGGAGATTTACTCCCATGGTAAGTCTTTGCAGGGGCAGGGCAAGGCAGCGAAGTGATCCCCAGGATCGTGCCCCTGCAGGGGAAGGGGGGTTATTTTTAAACTAACCCCCCTTACCTACAGATTTTTTCTGTTAACCACTTTGTGAACTTTTTGTTGAAAAGCAGTATATAAATACTGTTAATAATAATAGTAATAATAAACATATGTACTCTCAGGGTCCTGGGGGTGTGGGGAGCCTCGCGGAGCACTTGCAGGTCTCCCTGTGGCTTCTAAATAGTGAAAGTTGTAAGCACAACAAAACTGGAAATTCCACTTCTGATTTAATCGTGCTTGCAACTTTCACTATTTAGAAGCTGCAGGGAGCCCTGCAAGTGCTCCGCGGGGCTTCCCACACCCTCCAGACCTTGACAGCACATATGTTTATTTTAAAAATCAGCCCCCTTCCCCTGCAGGAGCGAGATCCTGGGAATTGCTTCATTGCTTTCCCCCTGCCCCCTCCCCTTGAAGGGAACAGGGCATCATTACATGAGCTGGTGGGTTGCGACCCACCAGTTTGAGGACCACTGGCCTATAGCAATTTAAGACTTAAATTATATAAATATGTACAAAATGTCTGTAAATTCACTTCTTGAATAAATTGTATCATAACAACAATAATTACATTCTAACAGTTTAATCCAGAGGTTCTCAAACTGGGGCATTGTGACACCCTCGCCTGAGTCCCTCTGCCTTTACTCCTTAAGAGGTGGGGAGAAGGGAATGCAGTGATATAATTCCCAGGATTGTGCCACTGTCAAGCGGCCACGGGCTTTCCTATACTTACACAACGAAACAGCAGCATCCTGGAGGTGCACGATCCTGTGGATCACATCGCTGTATTCCCCCTTCCCCTGCCAAGACTTACCAGAGGAGTTTGAGAACCCCTGGCCTAATCCAATCCATGGCTTACAGTGGCGAATCTCACAATCCACCACCATAAGTCCTAGATGGGTGGCTGGGCTTTCAAATGGCTGGAAGCCCCATATGCATGACAGCAGTTCCCAATGCCCTGTTAGAGCAGACAGGTGGGAGGCAGGAACAGTCAGGGAAGGACCATGGGCGGCTTGTGGCAGGACGTGAGCCAAGTGGGTATGAAAGGGTCACACTTTTTCCCCTTTTCCCCCTTTTTCCCACCCCGAAATGACCCCTGAAATAAACAGCTGACAGCTCCAAGGAGACCCATTGGTAGCCAGGCAGCTTATGGGGATATAAAAAAGGAAAATCTTTACTTATCCTTCCTATTTGCCCGCCCCCCCCCCCCATAGCATGCAGTGCACACTCTGGCAGCAACCGTGTGTGCTGTGGACTGGCAGGGGATAGGACTAGGCTTTCAATCACCTTTTCCATTTAATATTGCTGAATGGTGACATCTGACACTCTTTCCTGACTCGCATCATATATTGTTCCCACCTTTAAGTCTTAAACATTTTCCTTTCCCTGTTTTGCCACTCATGGTTTCTTTTAATGAGAACTGTCCCAAGAAGAACGAATGGGTTTGCATTGTCCTGACTTTTGTTATTCTAGTAGCGAATAAACAAGTTCCTCTGGGGAATTCTCTGCAGCAACTTCAACAGCTTCAGATGCAAAGTATGTGTGCTGTTTACACTGAACACTGGCTTGTCACTTTTGTAGACTGGGAGCTGGGCTGAAGTTTGCTGTGCTGAAGTTTGCTTTGCCACAAGATGTGGCGATGGCGGCTAGCTTAGGTAAGCACTTAAAGCACAAAGTAAGCACCTCTGAATACCAGTTTCTGGAAAGCAACAGCAGGACAATGTTATTTGTCTCCATCTCCTACTTATGGACTTCCAAGAGGCATCTGGTTGTCCGCTGTGGGTAACAGAATGCTGGACCAGATGGGTCTCTGGTCTGATCCAGCAGGGCTCTTATAGCAAGAACTTCAAAGAGAACCGTAGCTGTGTTTGGGGTTCTAGTCCATGCCCAAAGTAGTTTCTCTGAAGTGAGGCCTATGTGACCATGGTATGATCATTCGAAAAATCTAGGACTGTCATTTTACCAGTACAGTTTAGTTTTGATTTTCCCAAAACTCTAGTTTGTCCCTTTGGAGTCTTTCTTTCCAACCCAGTGCCTTCTTCCTCGAAAGAGAAAATTTATAGCCACGACTGGCTATTCTTATATGCAAAAATCCAAAAAGCCCTTTCCTGCACCTTCTATGTGTTTACCAATTGTACTTCAAAGATCACCCACTCTGGAGGTTCAGTTGGCAATCGTCTGTCAATGTACAGTACTCTACTAGTGTAAAGATTCTAATCAAAGGAAGAAATATTTATTGCTACGCCTTTAGAAATGGCAGTTGGTTATTAACTATGTTCTCAAAGGGTGAAGATTTAGGACCTGTTGACGCAGGCTATTTATTCTGGTTGATAAAGAACAGCTGTGTGCATGCATGACTCGGTATGCCACAGTTGGCACGTGCCACTGTCCAGTGTTTTACAAATTCCACTGCCATATTTCTCACTAGCAAAACCAAAACCAGTGCAGATATACCCCCACGGTAATAACTTAGATCCTGCGGTGATGTCATGCACTGGATCCTATCACCTCATTTTTCAGCTCCCCCCTCCCACTTTTGCTCCTTGGACCTATGTCAGCTAAGGAGCTGGCCCAGATCCAAGTAAACCTATTGCGGAGCAGGAGGCTTATGTGGGGTAAGGGTTTTAAATCTTCTTTTCCTTCCAAAGCTTCCAGTTCTGCTTCCCCCACAGGATATAGCACACTCCTTTTTTGGCACAGCTGCACCAGTGGAGGGGATAGAATTGCGCTCTGGGGAGGAGAGGATTGGGCTGTAAGTGAATCTGAAGGGCACTATATCTTCTCCTATCTCCCAACTGGATATAGTATCCATAGCATAACTGTGCTAAAGCACACTGGGAAATAGAGAGATTATAGGCTACAATCAGAAAACGCATGAAAGACTAGGTCCTCTTTGTTTCTTGTTTTTATGGCATGTTGTCTCCAGATTTCACTGGTTTTTTTCTTAGTCTGTATGAGCATATTGCAAGCCCAAGAGTAAATCAGAAAATGCCAGCTGAATTTCCCAAAAATTAAATATTGTACATCAGTTCTAAGATATAGTGTCCTTAGCTCCTTTAATAAAAAAATAATAATAATAATAATAAAAAAATCATCACTTCCCAGTTAGATATTATCACACAGTGGCAATTTCAATTCCCTTTCCTAATTTCTAGCTCAAGCTAGAGTATCATTACTTTGATACTGAAGTGCTGTAGAATACAAGTACTGTCTTTTTTTTTATTTTGGGGGGGTAACACCAAGGTTTTAGAAGGCTGAAAAATGAGGCTTTTTTCCTATAGCAATACTGTATTTCGATGAATGCAAGAAATAGCCATATACTTTATTTGCTTTGGCACAAGAGATGGACATCTGTACAATACAGTATACTGTGTCTCTGTGTTGAAAAGGTTGGGCTTGCATATCCTGGTGATTGTTTCCCTTGCAGAGGAATCAGCATCCAATAAGCCCCCCTGCCTTTCCCTGGAATGGCCTTCATTACTGTAGCAAACCAGGTCTCATCTTGAATGCATATAAAAGGAATGTTGTGCCAAGTTTGACCTTGTACAATATTTTTCTTCCTTTTTGGGTTGTCAATTCTCAAGTCAAAAATAAACTGTACTTGTTACCACCGGTATCTGGAGACTTCAGATCCTGCAAAATTTATGTTGCAAGCATCATAAATGCCTGTGCAGGTTTCATTTGATCTCCATGTCTAAAGCTTGATGCACAATATTTACATGTGCACACCTAACAAAGTGCAAAACTAATGATGAAATTTGCTGCCGATTTCAACCTGGATATTGACAAGCGTCAAATGAGCCTTGTTTTGTAATAGTTTCACTGTTTCTCTTTCTTCCAAGATTATTATTCTTACTGTATGATAAGATATGTGAGTGGGGAGGGGGTTTCTAAAAGAAACAAACAAACAAAAATTACCAAAAGGTAACTGTTGCTCACAGCTGAGTATGGGTGCATGCACCCATATACTGAATAAATCATTTGTTTGATGCTTTGTTTGCAAGACCTCTATTTTTAGAAATGTCTTAAAGGTTGTCCTTGGATTTTGTGCATCCTTTCCTTACCTCTTGCCTGAATCCAAATTTTAAGAACATAAGAACAGCCCCACTGGATCAGGCCATAGGCCCATCTAGTCCAGCTTCCTGTATCTCACAGCGGCCCACCAAATGCCCCAGGGAGCACACCAGATAACAAGAGACCTCATCCTGGTGCCCTCCCTTGCATCTGGCATTCTGACACAACCCATTTCTAAAATCAGGAGGTTGCGCATACACATCATGGCTTGTAACCCATAATGGATTTTTCCTCCAGAAACTTGTCCAATCCCCTTTTAAAGGTGTCCAGGCCAGACGCCATCACCACATCCTGTGGCAAGGAGTTCCACAGACCGACCACGCGCTGAGTAAAGAAATATTTTCTTTTGTCTGTTCTAACTCTCCCAACACTCAATTTTAGTGTATGTCCCCTGGTTCTGGTGTTATGTGAAAGTGTAAAGAGCATCTCCCTATCCACTCTGTCTATTCCCTGCATAATTTTGTATGTCTCAATCATGTCCCCCCTCAGGCGTCTCTTTTCTAGGCTGAAGAGGCCCAAACGCTGTAGCCTTTCCTCATAAGGAAGGTGCCCCAGCCCCGTAATCATCTTAGTCGCTTTCTTTTGCACCTTTTCCATTTCCACTATGTCTTTTTTGAGATGCGGAAACCAGAATTGGACACAATACTCCAGGTGTGGCCTTACCATAGATTTGTACGGCATTATAATATTAGCCATTTTGTTCTCAATACCCTTCCTAATGATCCCAAGCATAGAATTGGCCTTCTTCACTGCCGCCACACATTGGGTCGACAATTTCATCGACCTGTCCACCACCATCTCAAGATCTCTCTCCTGATCTGTCACAGACAGCTCAGAACCCATCAGCCTATATGTAAAGTTCTGATTTTTTTGCCCCAATGTGCATGACTTTACACTTACTGACACTGAAGCGCATCTGCCATTTTGCTGCCCATTCTGCCAGTCTGGAGAGATCCTTCTGGAGCTCCTCACAATCACTTCTGGTCTTTACCACTCGGAAAAGTTTGGTGTCGTCCGCAAACTTTGCAACCTCACTGCTCAACCCTGTCTCCAGGTCATTTATGAAGAGGTTGAAAAGCACCGGTCCCAGGACAGATCCTTGGGGCACACCGCTTTTCACTTCTCTCCATTGTGAAAATTGCCCATTGACACCCACTCTCTGTTTCCTGGCCTTCAACCAGTTCTCAATCCACGAGAGGACCTGTCCTCTAATTCCCTGACTGTGGAGTTTTTCAGTAACCTTTGGTGAAGGACCATGTCGAATGCCTTCTGAAAGTCCAGATATATAATGTGTACGGGTTCTCCTGCATCCACATGCCTGTTGACCTTTTCAAAGAATTCTATAAGGTTCGTGAGGCAAGACTTACCCTTACAGAAGCCATGCTGATTCTCCCTCAGCAAGGCCTGTTCGTCTATGTGTTTTGAGATCCTATCTTTCATGAAGCATTCCACCATCTTACCCCGTATAGATGTTAGGTTGACCGGCCTATAGTTTCCCGGGTACCCCCTCTTTCCTTTTTTAAAGATAGGCATGACATTTGCTATCCTCCAATCTTCTGGCACCGTGGCCGTTTTGAGGGACAAATTGCATATCTTAGTCAAGAGATCTGCAACTTCATTCTTCAATTCCTTAATAACTCTTGGGTGGATGCCATCAGGGTCCGGTGACTTATTGATCTTTAATTTATCAATGAGGTCTGAAACGTCATTTTCATGAAAGCCTTTTAAAAATAAAAATAAGAAAACTACGTGCGACTTCTGGAGGGCCAGACATGACTCCCAAATAAGTGATTGTGGTGCTGCACTCCCCCCCCATTTAATTATCTGTGGAATTTGGTATCTGCGGGGGGGGGGGAAGCTGAAACAGATTCCCATGTATACTGAGGGCCCACTGTATAACCAAAACTTCTTTAAATCCAAGAAATACGTACTATTTCTTTAAGAACTGACATTGAAGTAGAACTGAGACTGCAAAGACAACATCGGCTTCATTCTCAAATTTCAGTCTTGTTCTGGGGCATAAACAATGTAAGCTGAATAGCTTGCAGAATTGTCTGCACTACTTAAACCAGGGGTGTCAAGCAAATGGCCCAAGGGCCAAATGCAGCATGCAGAAGCTCTTTTTCCAGCCCACATGATAGTTGGGCTCTCCCATATCTTGAAAATATGATCAAGA
Source organism: Tiliqua scincoides (assembly GCF_035046505.1). NCBI lineage: Eukaryota > Metazoa > Chordata > Lepidosauria > Squamata > Scincidae > Tiliqua > Tiliqua scincoides. The sequence continues at coordinate 180,654,912 of NC_089822.1, forward strand.
TTTGAATGTTTTCTGTCTTTTGCAGCTAATGAGTTCCTAAGTGAGAAAAAAGTTATTTCTAGTAATCACCTGCTTAATGTTGTCACTTCCGGCCCTAAACAGGACTCATGAATACTATTCAACTTACTGTACGAAACAAGTTTTATACTCCTGATTTAAACTGTTGTATTTCTCTGTTTTTTTTTTGGGGGGGGGGGGAGGAGTGAGTATGTATTCTTGAATTCATGCAAGTCAACTGCATGTAAGATGTTGGCCAACAGTAATCCCAAAACAGATTTCCCTTCTACAGTCTGAAATTTCAAGCAACCAGCTTTGCAAGCTTTTTGAACATCTTAATATAAAGTCACACTTGAAAAATATGTGGGTGAAATGTACTGGTGATTTACCATAATTTCATGTAAGTAGTACTGTACATTCAATACTTCCAACTGGCTCATGATGACTTATGTTAAAATAACATGAGCCAATTGGAAGTATTGGCTCATATAAAATAACACAAAAATAACATTAAAATTACAACAACAGTAAATCATGATTAGAATGTATGTAAACAGGTGGTTTAAAGAAGGAACAGAAAGAAAAAAACTTATGCTAAGGGAAATTCAAAATTGGCTTCTCTAAAAATCCCTTGAACATAAATAATGTGGTTGAGCATATTTTGAAAACAAGTGGGGCCGCATGATGACCCATGCTTGGAGAAAGCAGCTCCCACACTGAGATACCTCAACAGCAGAGCCCTAGTTGCTTGCCTGCTTTCGTCATTAAACCCAAGATCCAAAACAGTTTCTGCAAATTTTGAGAAAAAAACGCAAGTTGACACTTTCAGTGCCTTTGGGAGCAACTCTTTGATCAGTCTTGTGAATTCTGCAGTGTGTGCCCAAACACAATTGGCCTTATTCTGACTCAGCCCACTTTTTGAAGAAAAAAAAGAACTCCAAGACATGGTGTTTTCACAATGCTGAACTTTTCACAACATTGGACCATGATGCTGAACATTGGACCGTAGCTGAACCTTTCACAACATTGGACCATGGTGTATCCAAATTCGCTGAACAATGTCAACACATATTGGCTGATGAATTAAATCTAGACTAGTGAATCTGCTTCTATTAGAAAATGCAGCAGCTGTGGCAGCAGTATGGTCAGGACTTCCCAGTAGTTCAAGTGTAGGGTGGCAGACACTGGAAATTGTTATTGGGTATAATACTAGACAAGTGGGTTAGATAAGGGGAGAAAAAAGAAAAATGGGAGAACTGATAGATCACAAGAAAAGACAAAATATAATATGTATGCAACAAAACCGTTTCCAACAAAACCATTGGAAAGCTCTGCCCTATGGATTTTAGTGGGTGTCTTGTGTTTTTATCAATCAGAGAATCAGATTTAAAAGGCAGTGCTATTGTGTACATTTGAAGACTGCCAGCATTAGAATCCCTCTAGAACAGTGAATTGTGAGTCAGGACCCACTAGGTGGGTCACGAGCCAATTTCAGGCGAGTCTCCATTTCAATGCATATTTTATTTTTAATATTTTAGACTTGATACTACCATGATATGTGACTGCATTTGGGGAAATGTTATAGATCTGTACTTTAAGCAGGCTGCTGTGTATATGCTTTTAACAATGATAGTTAATGGCCCAAGTTAACAATATCACTTCCAGTGGGCCCCGACAAATTGTCATTCTAAAAAGCGGGTCCTGGTGCTAAAATGTTTGAAAACCACTGCTCTAGAAAACAGAGCACATCTCTGGCAACTGGTGAGGTAGCAGGGTGGGAAGTTCTGCTTTTCTAGCAGGCCCCATTCTGACACTTCCCTCCCTTGGCCTTTTCTGCTATAGGAAAAGGATTTATAAGAGTTTGTCCTTGTCCACTCAATTCAAGTAGACATGAGAAAAAAATGTGCGTTGTTTGTCAAACCGAAGAAGAGTGTGTTCCTTCCTGCTGCCTCTAGAGCTTCTGCCTGATATATTCTTCAGCAGCTTGCTCAAAAGACAGTCACTGTCATTTGTTTATGGGTAAAAAAAAACTACAAGGAATGACAGGAGATCAACGTGGAATGTGGACTTGTCAAACTGTCCCAAATATGCTGATCATGCAACATGGGTAATACTATGCATCAATATGTCAAGAGCAGCACAAATGCTTCAAGTTTGCAGTATTCAAGTAAAGGTATGTAGTTAAGGCATAAACTTTGGATAATTTACACTCCAAAACAAGAGCAAAGAAATGAGCAATGAAGTCATTTCAACCACTTTCATCTTAATCCTGCAATGCTACCATGGAGTGATATGAAGAACAACATTATCTGTAGCTAGAAGCATAAGAACTCATTTGCTGGATACCATGTATGAAGTTCAACAGTGATTCCTTTAAATCATGGAACAAATGCATAGGGACTGCATCTTTCATATTCTTCCAGATCCTATAAATCGTATTAATGACATGGCTTCTCATTGTGTTCCTTACACCTACTTTATTTCTACACCATTCATGGTATTTGGCAAGTACACTCATAGCCCAATCCTACTTCCCCCCCCCCCCCCGCTTCTCAATGCATGAGCTTAATTAGTTGAACCTCTGTGGAAGCTGTTTGTCAAACAGAACAAGAACCGCATGGTTCTGTTTTCAAGAGGATTCCACTGTAATGTATGAATCCAGCCCAAGCAATCAGTTAACTCCCGGCTCTTGGGTAAGTAGAGCATTTCCACGTGCTGTTCATCATTCACTTACCTATGCAAGTGGGCCTCACCTGTCAAGCAAGATCTGAAGTTTCTCCATCTGCAGCAGGCTACCTCTATTTCTATGTTCCTCTGAGACTTGTCCATATCCTTCCACGGTCCACTCAAATTCTTCTCCCCTCTGATATCTAACTGCAAGTTCCTCTTGGTTGGACTGAAAACTGAACACCAATTTTTTTTCCACATTACTCTTGTAAATTGTTTGGGCTGCCCCTGAACGTGATGGCCGCCATGGTTTTGAGGTACTCATGGTGCACCCACCAATTCTGGGTGTCCCTCACCCACCAGCCACAATGCAGTAGCTACTTTCAAGATCTTTCTCATATTGATTTAAGACGTTCTTTAGACAAATATTTTGTTACACAGCCACACACAAACACATGTCTCTTGATAAATACCGCAGGTTTGTATTTAAGAATGCTATTCACATGACTTAATAAAGGCATAGGCCATTAATAAGCAGCCAGCAAACCATTCGCGCTGCAAGATGCTCAGCTTAAACAAAGGCAAGAGAATGTGGAAATTTGCATTAATTTTTCACTGCCATGGATTGAGAAATCACTCATCCTATGCATTTCGAGCCTCATGCAGCTTCCTAGTTAAACTAATGAAGATACTTTAGAGCCATTTAAATTCAAAGACATAAAAAAGAGTGTGGCGCACAGTGTATGCTTTATGACTATTCAGTGGCATTTAAAAATGTACATGACCGTCCCCTTTCCTCCTCCCACATGTGTTGCAAGAGTGATGACAGCTGCTTCTAGGAGCAGCCACAATGCAAAAGGATGGAAGATTAGAATTATTAGGATTTGAAATACTCAAAAGGAGATGTATGCTAGGCCCAAACACACCTACTTACTCCCCTGCCGATCCAAGAACATTCTTTCACAGTGCAAACCATTTTTATTCCTGTGCAGCACAATCCTACTTTTCACTGGAACAGGCCGACCAGGAGGCCTGCATGGTATCCAATGCAAGATTGGGGCCTGAAGTGGCTCAGCCGGAGGCAAGGGGAAACTTTTCCCCTTACTCCCGGGTAAGCCACCACAGCCCCAATGGGTCTCCTCGGACTTGTACCACCACCAGAGGTGGCATAAATCTGAGGAGAGCGGAGTGGCTTGAAGCCACTCAGCATAACAGCCAGGTCCCAGCTCCGCTTCTTGTCCACCCCCAGGACTGCCCTCCCCCCGCCCTCCCCCCACCCCAGAATGCCTCCCTCCTGCCTGTTCCCTGCCTCCTCCCCGCCCACCCCAGACCCCTGCATCGGCTGACACAACCCTCCCTTCCTAAGTCGGAAGCAGCCTCCATGGGCCAGCATGTGTCCCTACGCTGGCCCAGCTGACTCCCAAGGAGGCGTAAATATGCTTTACAGCACGTTGACCAAATGTGCTTGTTCACTGAAAAGGCTAAACCAACAGTTCTCAAACTTCTTACCTTCACAACCCTATCCTGACCTGAACCCACCCCACTTCCAGGAGTCTCCTTGGATTTATGCCAGCTAAAAAGCTGGTGTAGGTCTGAGGAGACCCACTGAAGATAAGACAGCCTATGGTCATTAAAAAAGAATTTTTTACTTACCTCTCCTGGGCAGTCTCGTTTCCCCCACTCATAGCACGCAGTGCTTGCTCTGTTCGTGGCGCTGCATGGTCTAGGCTGGTCCTAAGAATATTATCAAGAGTTATTTAAAAGCAATTTCACAGTCATTACAACATCAGCACTGGCCTGCAAGAGAGATCTGTATTTCCTTTTTATTGATAAATTAGAAGCTTCACATTGATGGTAAACTGCTTATAACAATGGATTAAATTCTCACTGTGGTTTGGAAAATGGTAGAAAGAACAAAAAGGCAGCTAGATAGGCTGCTATTCCATGCTTTGAATGTATTTTTGTGATCCAGCTTTCTGGAAGACACTTCCTGACAATTTTATGGGCAAAGAAAAGATCATATCTTTGGCTAATGGTTATTTGTCACAGCAAAGTCAGATGCCTTCCTTCACTAAGAGAGCATTAGGGAAAAGGCTGAACATTCACTTGTCTTGATCCAGTTCAGAATATTTATCCTAGTATACAAGATCTCTGCAGAAATCAGACCTTAAAAATCTTATTCTACTACCCATGGAGTGTGGCTCTATGTGTACTGAAAGTATACGTCTGCTTACAGCTCTCATGCTGCTTCAGAGAAAAAATGAGTCACGCTATTGAGAAATCACATTCTGCATGTCTGAATACAACAACTGAAAGACATTTTTTAAAAAAAGATGCTTATGAATTGGCTTGATAACACATACATTATGGAAAAGGAACATTTGCAGCATGCCCTTAGAATTCCATCAGTAGATTGGGCATAATCTCAACCCTGATTTTCTCCATCATAAGAACATAAGATAGCCCCACTGGATTAGGCCATAGGCCCATCTAGTCCAGCTTCCTGTATCTCACAACAGCCCACCAAATGCCCCAGGGAGCACACCAGATAACAAGACACCTGCATCCTGGTGCCCTCCCTTGCATCTGGCATTCTGACATAGCCCATTTCTAAAATCAGGAGGTTGCACATATACATCATGGCTTGTAACCCATAATGGATTTTTCCTCCAGAAACTTGTCCAATCCCCTTTTAAAGGCGTCCAGGCCAGATGCCATCACCACATCCTGCAGCAAGGAGTTCCACAGACTGACCACACACTGAGTAAAGTAATATTGTCTTTTGTCTGTCCTAATCCTCCAACACTCCAATTTTAGTGGATGTCCCCTGGTTCTGGTGTTATGTGTGAGTGTAAAGAGCATCCCTCTATCCACTTTATCCTTCCCATGCATAATTTTGTATGTCTCAATCATGTCCTCCCTCCTGCATCTCTTTTCTAGGCTGATGAGGCCCAAACACTGTAGCCTTTCCTCATAAGGAAGGTGCCCCAGCCCCGTAATCATCTTAGTCACTCTCTTTTGCACCTTTTCCATTTCCACTATGTCCTTTTTGAGATGTGGCGATCAGGTGTGGCCTTACCATCAATCTGTACAACGGCATAATAATATTAGCCCTTTTGTTCTCAATACCTTTTCTAATGATCCCAAGTGTAGAACTGTCCTTCTTTACTGCCGCTGCACATTGGGTCGACACTTTCATCAACCTGTCCACCACCACTCCAAGATCTCTCTCCTGATCAAAACATGCCTCATGTTGCACAAGTGTAACATGGCAGACAGATAATTCTGCTTGCAAAGATCATGTGATGTATCCCCAAATTGGGTATTTTCAAGTTCACCATATTTGTTATAATTATCTAGCAACCCAAATATAAAATACAATGGAATGGAAACGTTCAAGACACTTCCTTTCTGCAGTCGCTCAGACTGAAACGAACATATTAGCTTTCTGCACAAACTCAAAACACCCACAATAGTGTTTTCATAACAGTGGCTGGAGAGTCTTGTAGCCCACAAGGAGAGGGCAGAGAGGTCACAAGGCTGCTTCAACTACAAAGATTCCTGGGAAAAAAGCTATCTTCCTGAAGGATAAAAATAGATTTGAGGCAGATTTCAAGGCTCTTGGGGAAAGGGAAGCTTGTGTCACAACAGTCCTAGCACAATATTAGTAAGATGGCAGTTTTTTAAAAGAACGATGGTCAGGAAACTTACTGGTTTTCAAGTAACGGGGCTTGATGGAAGCATTCCCCTTCTTTGCCTGGAGCCCAGACATTTTCAAAACTCTTCATCTGGATCGTTTAATCCAGAATTTAATGGTTATCAGGATGTAGCAGACTGACCTGATAGAAATAGTACTGTAAACAGTCTTTGCCCTCAAGAAATGGTTTTGTAATAGAAATATGTGGAGCCCTTTAGCGAAAGGTATTCAGGTGTGATGTTCTAACAATGTGAGATGATAACAGGCAACCTAGTGTCATTTTGTGGCCTTTAATCACTCAAGAGAAGTATGGGTTAGGCAAGGCTGTAAATTGCATCCTAGTGCTCAGGTGGTCTTGGGGGAGAGGGGAGGAGAATGTATATGTGGTGTCTGAGGTGGCAAATGTGCAGAGATCATCACACCTAATCTCTGGCGCAATGATGAAGTTCAGCCACTCAATAACTGGTGTCTATTAGTCAGTGGTATTCTAAGGCTGCTTTCCTATTTGCCCTTACCTGGGAATAAGAGCCATTGTCCTCAGTGAAGCATGCTTCTCAGTAGCCGTGCATAAAAATACTATGTAAATTACATCCTAGTCCTATTCTCCTCTCCTCCTCCAATGCAGTGATGCCAAAATGGATCTGCATCCTGCGGGGGAGGGGGGGAGGCTGGAAAAGTCTCCTCTGGATCTTGATTACAAATATGATGTCCCTTGAACAATCTTTGAGTTTTTGAATGTAAATAACAACTTACACTGCAAAGCAGGAATATTTCAAACTTAGAGCAACATTATGGAAATTCTTCCCCTTTGAGAAGTACTTTCTCAATGAAGACTGGTTATTTAATGCAGGGTGGTTCATGCATGCATCTGTACTACTGAATGCTCCACCATATTAACTGCCTAACGTGCTTTTATGAATAAGAAATTTGATGTCATGCCCATTTCACAGCACAGTGATGGGATAGCGACAATGAGGGCATCTGCAAGTCATGCAGTAAAATATTGAGTGGAAGAAGAGCACGAGCCTTCTCTGGCACAGAACCACATGCCTTCACCTAAGTTGTGTCTTTGATCTTGCAAGGTCAGTTTTAACCAGATTCACATTTTGTGGTGCACATTTTAAGTGCTGCTGTAGACAGACTGTCTAGCCACAGGATCATCTGCAGTGTTCACTCATGACATAGTTGCAACCACTTTTCAAGATTAGATGGTTGCAGAATTTAATGTCCAATAAATCCATATCTGTGCTGAACTGCCGTGGCAAACATATTGCTGCTAGTGTTACAACAACATTGTGCTGTAGCAACAGTTTCATATGACTCTTACTAATGTATTCTTACTCAATAACACAGGCCTACAAAATTGAGGTCAGAAAAGTTTTCCCCAAACTTTATGGTGGTTTGATATGAATTTGGGGTGCTGATTCTAAAAATGACATCCATTTTGCCCTATCACATCTAGTTTTGGAGATATAGCATAGCCTCATTAGTGAATGGTTCAAGCAGCTTTCTCATGAAGAAGCCATGGTGTAGGCTTCCTCATGAGACAGCTGCTTGAACCATTCACTAAAGAGGCTATACTATATCTCCAAAATGTGATAGGACAAAATGGATGCCATTTTTGGAATCAGCACCCCAAATATACCCAGGAATTGGTGTAACGTTTAAGGAAGCAAAATGTGTTTGGCCTGTGTAATCAAAAACACAGATTTATAGGTAGTCAGGATCAAAAGCAGGAAAATATCTTATGATATGTTTTTAAAATGTTATGCCCTTGGATGAAATTAGATTCAACTGCTACTTATTATAGCCTTTGGTCTTAAGTGATGTATTTGGGCATGGATGTATTGCCTGTATCATTGGTTTCAATCCTAGGGAGACATGGCTGATGAGATGTTAGGACACCCTTGTGTGCAATTTATTTTTAATGGAACCTATATATTTGTTCTTTGGGGTGAAAGAGCTGCAACATGAAGCTATATCATGACTTCTAACAGCTGAGTATTTGCTGCAGAGAAAAGGAGAGTCATCTGTATTATAAAACTAGAGGCTTCCAGTCAAAGATTTGGCTGTTAGTGTCAAATCAATACATAAAGCTCTGTCTTCCTCATCTCTCTTGGCTACGAGAAACTCTCACTGCTGGCCATCCTCTCTCCCTGTTTTCCTTCTCCTCCCATTGGCCTTTTTCTTTCCCTCTTCTGACTTTCCATTTGTAATCCATCCATTTCTGTTGGCTTTCATAGGAACTTGCTTCTTTGACCCATTCCTTCCCCAGACCATTCTGCCTCCTCTGCTGCTCAAGGATCAGAAACTCATCCAACTGCAGCCTTTGTACGTTCCTTTCTTCTCTGGTTATAGGGCAGTACAGCTAGTCACTGCACAGCACTTATGAAGGCTAGATGATGGAGAGTTAAAGATATGTCATACTGAGAAATGGAACAAAAAATAGCACACCCATTCATACTATGTATAGATTCTTTAGAATATCATGCACTCCCATGTACCATTCCTTATAACAGCTTCCTCCACCTTAATACCATCTTCCATCTATGATTATGCTTTTCCTACTTACCTTTTTGTGTGTCTCTTAACTTGAAGAGTTTCCAGTGCTGCCTCCTGCTTATTTCATCTTCCTCCATACATTCTTCTCCTGTCAATCCTCTAAGCATCACATTTCCACACGTTATCTGCAGATTTCATGCATTTCCCCCATATTACTGGGATGCCCTCTCTCTAACGTATGTGCCACACTCATCATTACCTTCAGGATGAGATTAACAGCTCAATCCTGTGCTTTCCAGCACCCACAGCTGCAGCAGCACCTAATGGCTACTACTGCATCCCATGGGGCTGGGAACAAGTGCCAGGGCTACTCAGAATAAGGGAGCTTACATTCCCTAACCCTGTTTATTTTTTTTATTATTATTTTTATTATATTTTTCAAAAACAACTATAAACAAATACACAGAACACAAAAAACATAACACACTTCACTACACAAAAAACACAAAGGGTGCAGGAAATCACACATCATTATCATATACCACTAAAACTAATAAATCATTACATATCTTGATCAATTCCTCTTCTAAATTTACCTCTTAATATTCTTTTTGCATTCATCATACATGTATCATATCAAAGATAATATATATGTAATACAGTCATCTAAATGCCCTATCATATATTTCTAAAACTTCATTTTCAACCAAGCGGGGTTTTTTCCCTTGTTCAAATTGTGTCGGTTTTCGTTGTTAATTCAAAACTTCTAAAAGTCTGACCATTTCCGTCACATTCATTATTTTCTCTATTAATTCATTTTTCATTAATATTTTAGAATCCTTTCAATATCTAACATATAAGATCCTCACTATAGTTAAAATCATAATAACTAGGTATACATCGTTTTCTTTATCTTTAATGTCTAAAATAATATAAAATTTATTGCTTATACTTCCAGATCTATTCCCATTGATCTATTGTGATTTTCATCCGACTCCATTTCTGGTCTATATTCTTCTAATTCTTTTCTTCTTGATTTCTCTTCCTCCTTTTCTTCCTTTCTTATCTCATCTTTCATCACTGTACTCAAGACGTTTTCTACTTTCATTGTTGAATTTATATTATATCTCTGTGTCTGATACTGAAAAAACATACCTTCCGGAGAAAGTCATCTGTATGGTATTTGCCTTTTTCTTAAAAATTTTGTCAGGTTTTCTTATTCTTTTCTTCCTTACTCTCTATGGAACATGTCTCAAAATGTTGACTTTGTTATCATCTACTGCCCATTCCTTTTCCTGTGAGTCTTTCAGTAATTTATCTCTGTAAAAGGTTCTGATAAATTTCACATGGATTTCTCTTGGTAATTCGTGTTTTCTCAGATAAGAAATGCTCACTCTTCTCACTGAGTCCAACTCTTTAGATATCTCCTCCATTGGTGTATCAATCCATTCTGATATTAATCTGACAATCTGTCACGATGTATCTTCTCCTTTCTCCTCTGGTTTATTTTGTATCCTCACCACTCGAGCTGCACTATCCATCTGAATTTCCATTAACGTTGTCTCTGCATGGGGCTGATTTTCTTCTGTTTCCAATATTTTAACTTGATCTTTTCTTATCTTTTGTCGCAATCTCTCAATCTTTTGTTTATTTTCTTCTGATGTAATTTTCACCTCCATCAGTTGTCCAGTAAGATCATCTAATCATTTCGTTAAAGCATCCACACTAGCTTGAGTTTGTATAGATTGGTTTGTTAGTTGCTGTACCATCACCAACAGTGTTTCTATGTTGTCTTGCACAGTCTGTTTCCAGTCTTTCCCTTTCGGTTCCTCTTGTACTAATTTTCCAAGTCCTATCTCTGACGCTGGCAAGCCTCAGACTTTCAGTTTTGCCCGCCATCTTCATTCTTCCTTCTTCTGCTCACAATGTTCTTTAAGGTCACTAGATGTCCTCAGTGTATTATCTTCCTTGCTTCAATTATAAACACAAATCCAATTCTTGCAATGTCTTTTAAAATCCATTAGATCTCACTGGTGCACTGTTGTTTTATTTATATTTCTCTTATCTTGTTTAGACTTGTAACCTTGGCAATGCAGGAATGTCCGACCGCAGAAATGTCAAAACATCCAGTGGTCCTTCAGGAAATCCCAAACAATAGTAACAAACCAAGGCAATAAATGCTCCAATACACAAACTTTCCAAGAACAGTTAATTTGTAATCCACCGAAATTCAAAGTTGTAAAGTTATAATTATATTTTCATATATCCATAGCAAGCTTGGTAAATTTCCTCTATGATTTCTCCTCACACTGATAAATAGCGGGGGGGGGAACCTTCCCCCCTCCTCCTCTTCTCACAGCAAAAAAACAAATCAGGCAATCAAATTACTCAGTCCACGCCAGGCATACACAAACGGAGTAACACTTACTAAGTCTTTCAACGTCTTTCCCTGCAGGGGCCTTCAGCTTGATTCAAAATGAATTCTTCACTATTGCTGCCAAGACGGCAGAATCTCCTGGGAAAGCCCCCCTGGCCAGGCTTTATCTCCTCGGGAATCGTGCCATCACATGGAGGAGTTTGTCTCTCCTGACAAACAATCCTCGGATCTCCTCAGATCTGCAGTTTTTGGGGAAAAACAGAATGCCTTTCAAGAGCCCGAGAGGCATTCGGCTGCTGGCTGGTCCCTCCCCCCTTGTTGGAATCTCATTCCCTTACCCTGTTTAATGGCCAGGTGACCCCAATGGGTCTCCTTGGATCTGCACCTGCTATTGAGCAGGTGCAGATTTGAGGAAACCCATGTCGGGCTGGGAGACAGGTTAGGATATGACATCTCTGCCGCCATCTCTGCCACCTCCTGCTCCCACCCGCCTTCCCCCCACCCCAGAACACCTCCCTCTTGCCCAGACTTACCATTCCCCCACCCGGTGCTTGCCAGGAACTCCAGGCAGCGATCCTCTGTCCTCCGCCCAGCACCGGCTCAGCACAGGCTTGCACTAAGCCAGCAAGGGCACCAGGCCGGCAGAAGCCTGATAGGATCGGGCCCTAAAGGCTCTTCTCCACACAGCCTTCTCTCCTCAGGTCTTCCCATATGATTTGCTTCCTCTACCACTTCCATTTCCTTGACCCTTTCTTTCTGAGTCACGTCTGCAGGTGGATACACAGGTATTATTTCTAATCTCTGTTAGGCACTTAACAAAGCCTCTTTTCAGGCCCTGATTAAAAATAAAAATTACCTTTAGTTCATCACTTGTTCTTTATTGTGGCACACTGTACAAATATCACTGAAATGAGGCAAGTTGCAGATGGAAGGGATTTTGCTGCAAAATGCTGTCAGATTGTGAGGTTCTTGTGGTTCACATTTCTTTCCCCTGAGGAGAAAGTTAATAATGCATCCCTACATATTACAGCAATAAAATTCCTACATTACGTAGGTCTATTACAAGCAATTTGTCTCATACATCGTCCGTGTTAATTATAACGTGTAACCCATGTTACAGCGTTTCTGTGTTATGTTAATTATATAGACTGAAAACCTTAAATAAAGAGAGCATTTTTTTTTAAGAATTGTCAAATTAAAAATGGAAAAAGAGAAGGAAGACTGGCACATTAGGGCCACCATATTAAACAGATCTCCCTCTTACACACTAAGAATATGGGGAGGGGGGGACATTAGAACATAAGAAGCTGCCTTATACTGTGTTAGACCCTTTGCCCATCCAGCTCAGTATTGTTGACAATCTGGGGTTTGAGACAGAAAGTTTTCATTACCTAGCCGGAGACGGCATTGGATCTGGAACATTCTGCGCTCTGCCACTGAGTTACAGCTCCTCCTGTCTATGAGCCTGATCATGATCATCATTCCCTGTCATGAGCATCTATTTTGTAGGTACTTGTCTTTACATTGCTGAAAATTCAAAACATTGATGTACCTATCACTCCAGAACTTAATAGCAAAATACATATCTAAAATTCTTCCATCCCTGTAATTAGCAAGCTTTATCATGTATTTCATGACTCTTGATTGTACAGCTGACCTGAATTTACATGCCTAAATTTACATATTTAAAGAGGATGAATTGTTTTTCTGTAGTTTTTTTGTCTACAAATCCTTCACACATACACTAATCATAGCTCTATAATTGCTGTGCAAAAAGTTCCCAAAGGTTTGTTTTTATAATGCTATCCAACTGCAGTCCCTAAACCACACACAGGGAACAACTCAAGGAAACTTTGAGGGAGCTGTGCCATCTCTGAACTTGTTTGCCTAAGGACACAATCCTAACAGTGCCCTTTGCAGGTCCAAGTCCCTTGGGCCAGCCTGGGAGGGTCGCAAACATGCCGTAAAGCACATTTGCGCCTCCTCGGGAGGAAGCAAGGCCGGCGCAAGAAGCAAGAAGCGCCGGCCTGCGGAGGCTGACAGAAGCCTCCACACCAGCTTCCCCCCAGCTCCTTGTGTTGGCTCATCTGAGCCAACACAAGGACTAAATGTAGGCATGGGGGGCGGGTAGGAAGAGAGAGGGAGGTGTTCCTGGCTGGGGAGAGGGAGGGCAATGGGCAGCCCTGGGGGCTGGTGGGTGGGGAGCAGGAGGCGGGGCTGGGATCCAGCAGTTATGTCAGCTCCCAATCCCTGTCCCTGGGGAGAATGGAGCAGCTTTAAACCGCTCTGCTCTCGTCGGACTTGTGCCACCTCAGGAGGTGGCGCAAGTTTGAGGAGACTCATAGGCACCAGCAGCCCTTACCCAGGGGTAAGGGGAAAAGTTTCCCCTTGCCTCTGGCTAAGCTGCTGCTGGCCACAATCTTGCACTGGATACAGTGCAAGCCTCCTGGCTTGCCTGTTCCAGCGCAAGGTAGGATTGCACCCTAAGTTCAGGATAGCTTCCCAACCTGCTAGAGCAAAATCTTATGCCCATTCCTGTAAATCTGCTTTCTTCATCCCAGTGAGTACAGGCAGAGTGGAGCAGGGTTCTTCCCAGTCACATGGATTGGGAGAAAGACTTGCAGATAATATAAAGGGACTTTGCTCATGCACATTTGACTTGAGGAGCTTCATTCAGCTGTCAGAGTCAAGAATTGTATCTCTTTGCTTCCAAATGTGGGAAATGTCCCTGATCTGTTCTGTTCTCTATAGATGTGCAAACCAAATTTGGAGGGCTAAGTACACCTCTTTGGCCTCTAGGACTTAGATAGAAAACTCAAGGAAGCGTGTATGGTTTGTTTTTTTTAGAATAAATAACAAAAGTGAAAATAAAACTTTTAAAAAGAAAAAAAATGTTGCCTTTTAATCTATATCAAACTTCCTTGAGTACAGGGATCTGCCTTTTTTAAATTAGGAAATGTTATACAGAGCCATGTACATTGATTACACAGTATAAATCATCATCATCACCTATAACTCCCTCTGAGATTAATTTGAGCTCTGCAGTCACGAAAAACCATAGTGGGATTGCATCCTAATTACTCACTGAATATTCTGCCCTCCTTACGTGCATCTGATGAACTCTTGCTTCAGATCATTCTGAATAGCTAATGGCCTTCACTGGTTAATGTCTACTCCGTTTACACTTTACCGTAATCATCTAGATTAATTTGTATATGTTTGTTCTCCAAAATTGGAGCAAGGACTACTCTTTAGCAGTTCATGTAAATTATTCTGGCTTTATACTATGTGCTAGAACAGTGATTTTCAATCTTTTTCATCTCATGGCACACTGGCAAGACACTAAAATGGTCAAGGCACACCATCTGTTTTTAGACCACTGACAAGGCACACTGTGCTGTCAGTGGGGGGCTCACATCCCCCAATGGCCCTATTAATAAGTGACCCTCTTCCAAATTCCTGTGGCACACCTAGGGATCATTCGTGGCACACTGGTGTGCCACGGCACAGTGGTTGAAAATGGCTGCGTTAGAATCTTGGTGTGTCCATTTGCTCCTTAACCTGGTTCTTGTAGACCTAATTCATAATCCTACTAGAATGATTACTATTAAGAGCACTGAGCAGCTTGTCCCTATGGCTAGTAATAATGCCAAGTCAGCATTCTATGGCTTGCTACCAAGCTTGGCAGTGCATTCATGCTAAAGCTTGTTATCTCACTAATACAGTGTGTTGAAGCTGCCTGCATACATTTGCAAGTAAATACAGGTGCCAAACATGTCTGTCTACAGAAGGAAAACAATCTACCTTTTATATCTGATAAACTGAAAGGAAATAAGCTGGTCCTTTTGAAGGCTTCTCCAAACTCATTTCCTGTGCCTCATTATAAATCCCTTCTCCCTTTCATATTTTCCTGTGTCTTCACAGAAGCGAGCTTTCCTGCAGCAGCTCAAATGGCAATATGATCCCCTCTCCCTTGTCTCCATGCTATCTGGGTAGCACTGAGACATTCCATCTGTGTAGAGATGATATGTTTAATCATAATTCTTTATGCTTTTAGGCAAAAGCAGCCAAGGTATCTTATTTCAGGAGCATAAGCATCCATCTTTTATGGGCCACTGCTTCCTCATAGTAGTTTGTTCTTGAAACAGCACATCCAGGAGCAATGCTCAGGCTGCAGGACTGCAGTCAGCGATGTGTGCCATCTGCAGTGTTATTAGAGAACGGAGTCACCTGCAGCCAACGAAGGCAGGCATCTCCAGAGCAGTTTTTCCCCACTGCTCTAATGGAGTTCTATTCTACAGCTAAAGCTGCTGACTATCATCCATGGCTTTAAATGTCTTATGGAAGAAATTAACTCTAGTTCCTTTTCCTTCCCCTTTTCGCTTAACTTGGATATTTGTGTTGCCTACAAATGAATCCATTGCACATGCCATCATACAGAAATTTCACCCATCACTTTCTGCAATCAACAACTACTGGTCCAATTGTATATAGACCATAGATCTGGAAGGTAACTGTCAGCCCAATCTTGAGCTGCCCCAGGCCCCCAGGCTCGGCGGCACCAAGAATGGCTGCTGCCAGATCCTGCGCGCCCCAGGCTACCGTGGGAGGTACCTCGGGAGAAGGGGACTTTTGTCTCCTCCCGGGTAAGGTAAGCAGCCCCGCAAAGGGGGTAAAGGCACTTGTGTAGGGCGCGGAGCCCTCCCCGAGTGCCTTGGATCCTGCAGAGCAGAGCTCCACAGACCCAACCTCCCTCCCTCCCCCCGGCACGCCTCCAGCCCCCCCTCCCCATGTCATACCTCCCCATCACGCCTCCCCTGCCCTCTTTCTACCCCAACAGGCTCCCCCCTCCCTGGAACGTCTCTTCTTCTCCCTGTCCCTGCCCCACCTACCATGCCGCAGCTCAGGAGACCGCCGAGCTGTGGAAGCTTGGCGACCGCCCCATGCTAGCCCAGCACCAGTGACAGAGCCATGCCACAGAGCACAAGATTGGGCTCTGTATTAGGTTTTTGGGGCTGCCATACAGGCTGCGTGGATTGGTTTTCATGCTTTAGATACCATGTATACCAGATAACATTGGCTTTCAGGGTAGAATTTATCCACAGTCGATGGGCCACAGCTAATTTGCACATTTAATTGACATAAGTAAAAATATTGACATTATGGAGATTGTGACAAGCCCTGTCTCTTTAGCTGAGTCTTCCAACAGGAGTCTTCTTCCCAGCCCCAAATACTCAAAAAGAGGACTAGTGTGGTGGACTTTGAATTTGACTTCTAGTTTCTGAGTGCTAAGGATTCATTGCCATTATTTTTCAAATCTTTTTATTGCAACGTATGAAAGTTATAGCCATGTTTTCATTAAAATTCAGATTCCCGTCTGAATAAGAGTTCCCAGTCAAGACAAAATTATGCATCAAGCATAATTTCTCACCCTTGCATCAAACAATTCTAAATAATCTCTTACAGATCTGAAGTCCCAACCCCATGTTTGACAATCATTAAAACTACTTCCCAAACAGTTTTATAACATATATGACACTAAGGGCACAATCCTGTCTTGCACTAGAACAGGCAAGCCAAGAGGCTTGGGCTGTATCCAGCACAGGATGGGTGCTCAAAGTGGCTCAGCCAGAGGTAAGGGGAAACTCTTCCCCTCACCTCTGAGTAAGCCACTGCAGCCCCTATGGGTCTCCTTGGAGTTGCACCACTTCCTGAGGTGGCGCAAGTCTGAGGAGAGCGAAGAGGCTTCAAGCCGCTCTGTGCTGCTCAAGAATGGGGGATCCCAACCCCCATTCTCTTCAAGCCGCTCCGTTCTCTTTGGACTTGTGCCATCTCACCTCAACCCCACCTCCCACTCCCCCTGCCCACCCTCTCCCCGCCCCAGAACTCCTCCCTCCCACCTCCTCCCCATCCCCCTGTATCAGCTGAGCTCAGCCAATGCAACTTACCTGGGGAAAGCTGCCACAGAGGCTGGATGCAGCCTCCATGCGCCTGCGCAGCTTCCTCCTGAAGAGGTGCAAATGTGCAAAACCAGCCTAACATGCAGTTAGGATTGTGCTTAGGGCCCAATCGTATCCCCGCCACCCCATAGCAAGTAGAGCTGCTAGTTATTTAGTTAGCATGTCTAAGGAATCTCATAGGGACAGAAGGACGCAGAAAAAAATGTTGCAGCTGCATCATTTCAAAGGAACAGAGCTGATCTCCAGTTTGCAATTTGGTAACTTTTGTCCTAAACCAATGTTTTTCAATGTTTGTCCTCCTCCGTACCACTTCACGTGATCCACCTGTTTGAAGTACCACAGGAAGTAGCTGACATCATCATCATCCTCAGTTACTTCTGGATTGGGAAGCCAGATGTGACAATCAGCAGCAGTAACAGGTTCAGGGTGGATTGGAGGGCTTTTCTGTGTCATGTGGTTTTGCTGCTGGGCAGCAGGTTCCCAGGGATCCTGCAAGTACCACCAGACACCACCTCAAGTACCACTGGTAGTTTCCATGCCAGTGGTTGAGAAACAGTGTCCTAAACCAATATTAGTATATTGAGGCATGTCAGGAAATATGTAGGAAACCACACCCAGAGAGGACAAGAAAAGCATTCAATTGGTGTCTGCCTCCCTTCTTCTCCTCCTTCCCCATTCTTTTGTATTCTGTGCAGCTCATGTAGCCACCCTCCAGCAAGTTCCTTCAATCACATGGACAGATGGCTTGAAATCAAGATGACAGAAAAATTGCTCTGGTCCTGAAAATGGTTGTAAACTGTGGCTGGGTTCTACTTAATCACAGATCTGCTTTTAATTTCTAGTTAAGCTATTAATTGGTTAAACACAATTACTGATGCTAAATGAAACACAGCTGAAACTGAGGAATGACATCCTAAGGCCATTATGTAAATGACAAAACTCTGATTGACAAAGTTTTTCTATCCCCAGGAAACTGGAAGTCATATTTATTTGGGCTGAGGGGTCCCCCTAGATTTGTCAGGCGGATTCATTCACCAGATTCTTAACTGCCAAAGCAAACCTGCCCTGAGTTCAAGGAGATCACATAATACGTAAAGAGAAAAGTTTCATAGATGCTGTGAACATGTTATGATTATATTGCTGAGATTAGATCAAAAGAACATTGAAAGTTATAATTTCATTTGTGACACAAACAGCCCAGTTCTATCCTTTCCTCTCCCCACTTGTGCAGCTGGGCCAAAAACAGGCATGCTGTATCCAGCTTGGGGGGGGGGGGATGGATCGGGAAGCTTCAGAGAGCTAAACCGGTGTAAATCCCCTTCCAACCCCATAAGCCTCCCACTCCAGCAGTTTCACTGGCATAAATCCAAGGAGTGAAGGTTGACGAGAAGGCTGCTGCTGGAGGGAATAGAATCTGGCAAGCACCATCACTGCCAGATCCACCATTCCCGCACCTTCCCTGCCCCCATTCTTCCCCCTGCCTGGTTTCACCTCTTCCCACCCTGTTCTTTCCTCCTCCAGCAGATGGCCAGGAATCCCCTGCTAGTGCTGGGACAGCACACTACTCTGCATACTGCTGGAGCCCCTTTACAGCTGCTTTGCAACAGTCACCACCAGTGGAATGTATGTTCCACTCATGGCTGGGCCAAATAGGATTGGGTCATAAATATTGCTACTGAATGAAAATATGGATCCCTTTCAAAAGCTTATGTGCTTTTCCAGGCATCAGCAATGCTGTGTGTTTTTTTTCTTGTTTTTTTTTTAATTATGAGGAGTAAAATTTAGGCTATTGCTCATGCAGCACTGTGTGCTATAATGTTCTGTTCTGAACTGTATAATGGGAGGAGCTTAGTTTTCCTGTGGCATGATATTCTGCCAGTCATACCTCTTGGGAGAAGTAAGTGCTGTTCTTGGGAACCCCTGTGCATTAGGAATAAAACTTTCCTTCTAATTCTAAGACCTCGTTGTCCAACCTTATCATTGGTAGGTGCAATATATGTCAGTATGGCAGTGTGTCTTGTTTCATCCTGATGTCCTTGCAATAAAAGCCAGCAAAACTGGGAAACATACTTGGGACTCGGTGTTATGAATTATTATCCTTTTCTGCTTCTGGATCGAGGTCACAGTACTGTCTTTACTTTGTGTGGCAAAACAGAATTAACAAATGTCACGCCTTCTTATTTCTCACAGGACTACCCTGGTAGCTGCCGAGGGAATCTTTAGGAACGTCACACAGTAGGTGCTGAGAATACTTGGATGGAAAGACATCAAAAATGGCCGTTCCTATTTGAAAAAAGATTCTCACGCACAGACTTGCAGTAGCCAGCAGCCATGTCAAAAAAAGGACGCAGCAAGGCTGAAAAGCCAGAGGCACTGATTATGTCCTTACAAGCTGCCAATGAAGATCTCAGGACCAAGCTAACAGACATTCAGATTGAACTTCATCAGGAGAAGTCTAAGGTGAGTAGAGAATTGGTGGTAAAGGAGAAGTGATTAAAAAGAAGACAGTCAAATTGCAAATGGCAAAAGATGCCTTTTAGCCCCTCCTGTGGGCTGAAGATTTGCTCCTGATTTAGTCTAAGTCTAAATTTAAAAGAGTATTTAGACAAAGAATTGCAGGTTGCCCCTTTTCTCTTGAATAAATTCCAGGTGTTTTCTCAATATACTCTTTTCACTGTGGCTGGACGTAGCACCCCTCATCTCAAGCTAGATGAGGCAGCTAGTAGTTTTTAAAGAGAGTTGGAAGCAATTTGAGCATTGCTTTTCATGGTGCACACATAGACATTTCTTCTGTTTTGTTGCCTCAGGTCAAATAGGTTTTGCAGGGGTTTGGAAAATACTAAAAGCCCATTGCTGGAGCTGGAAGCAGGCTAGTGTATGCACCCAGAAGAAGCAGTCTTCATCTATCTTCAGCCTACTATATATGCTACTTGCATTGTAAAATTCCACCAACAAGAAAGCTGCATGCCAGATGAAAAGTTTCCAATATATGCAGATATATCCAATATAAACATTTTCTGTACACAACCTTTGGAGGGAAAGATGCCAACATTTATACCACTTATGCCCCAGAAGGATCCTTCATTCTAAAGGATATTTCCAAGATGAGGTCAGTTACTACTAGTGCCTGAGGTGGTGGTGTGCAACTGCCACCTGGCAGCATGGCAGGGGCCTCCTCCACTTTTTCTCCTCCACTCACTCTTTGACTTCACAAAGGGAATACAGTAAAAGAGGAGGGCTGAAGCATTAAAGACACTCAGCACTTTTGGTCTTTCTGGCCTACTCTGTACCAGAATGAGGGAAAGGTGAGTAGATGGAGAGCCCCATTCAGAGATGAGATCTGCCTCCTGCCCTCACTGTGGCTGGGGCACTGCTGCCACTGCCCCTGATGGGTATGTTTGGTTGAAGTGGGAAGCGGGGAGGAGCTTGGGAGATCAGAGGACTGGTGAGAATCAGTTTGGGGACTCGGTGGGTGAGCTGGGACTTATGCCCCAGTTTGGATACAAGTTGGGTTGAAAACCAAACATGTTTTCGCCATGCTATCCCTTTCATGGAGGCAACCATTATGAGCACACAAAGCTTATTTCTCAGTCCAAGCCTGGTGATCTTTGCCAGTATTTCTAGTAATGAGACAAAAGTGGACTGTACCACTTTCGACTTCAGGTGGAGAACCACATTTTTTAGTAGTTCCCTATGTAAAAAACCTTCCTGCATGGAGAAAACTGGCAGAGAGGTGGCTGGGTAGAACCTGTTTCCCAGTTGTGTTGCAATACTTTTCTAAAACTTTTTTTTCTACCTGCAATAATTGTATTTATTGTATGAACAATAAATTGTTCATTTATATGAAGGGAGTATTCAAAAATGGTTTCCCCTGCCTACAATATGAAGGGGCCTCATTCTGCCTTAAGGGTATATGCCACACCAACAGTTTCACAAGGTGGTCCTTCGCCGCCGCCTCCTCCTCCTCCTCTCTCTCTCTCTCTCTCTCTCTCTCTCTCTCTCTCTCTCTCTCTCTCTCCAGATAGCTGTACTTAATGCCTGTGACCCAGACTTTTTAATTCTTCCACTATGAACATTGCCTTGGGCAAAACAAATCTCGGCTGCCACTACATTCCATAATTAAGCAGCCGTGTTTTAATTTACATGCAGTCATTCTTCATGAAAACTTTTCTGGGTTGTCCATACATCAAGGTTTCTATTAACCCCAGAGGACAATCAAATCAACCAACTCTGTGAACATCAGTTTCTTTAATTGCAGGATGGCTGGGATGAAAGAAAGACTTCTGTACTGCGTTATTATCTGGTAGGGTAGCGGACTCTGGAGAGTTTCTCCTCACACACTCCAGTGAGATTTATAGGCATTAAGTTGCAGTCAATCTGAACAGAGAAGAATTTTGAATGAAAGAAAAGCAATGCAGTCTTTCCTTGGCTGCAGTCCTGCCCGCAAGTATTGCACAGAAGTCCTACTCAGGTTAATGGGACTTACCCATGTGTAACGGTAGGCAGAATTCCAGCTTTCATTTTTCAATTCAGCATATGTAGTACTGCCATTTTTCAGTCATGAAAGGCAGCATTTTCTTTTTAAGTGTTTGTCACTGATGCTTAAACACTCAGACAAAAATTAGCAGTTTAGTTCACTTAGGAATTGTGGGCTAATTGCCAAAAACCTGGAAGATAAGGGGAGTTGCCCTGACAATTGCCACTTCATTTTCTCTCTCTCTCTCTTTCTCTCTCTCTCTCTTTCTTTGCTGCAGGCTACTTAAGATTGCGTTGTTAAAGAAAGAACCAAACATATTTTCTTCTCCGGCAAGCTTTGCACATAAGAGGGAGAAATTTCAGGTTTCAGCAGCAGAGGCCAAAGAGATTTTAAGGGAGACAAGATTGACAATCTTTGCTGGCACTACTTTTTATTCTGCATAATAGTGGGAATGTGGTTGCTTCTGGGTAGTAATTGCATGTGGTTGAAAACAGGGGCTGGTGACAGTCCCTCTGTCCTCACTATATGGCACTACTGCATTCTGTAAAATATTTTCATAGCAGAGGCGAGGAGTAGAACATCCTCAAGAACAGAATCCTGGCTAAAGTCACCCATTAAAGGGTTATTACAAAACAGGGGTGCATATAAGGAAATATTATATCCTCTTTTTTCCCCTATTGCTACAGTGCATGAATGTACAATACAACCATTGTCAGTTTAAATGTTTCATTATTACTGTTGTGGATATGCAGCACTCATCAATGGTATGGTGCCATAGTAAATTTTGAAGCTTGTCATGAAATATCCCCACAGATACAGATTATATAACAAAAAAAATTAACAAAATTTCTTTATTAGAGTTTTCTTCTTGCTACTTGTTTCTGCTTTGAAACATATTATACTTCATTGAAGCCATTTCTGCCCAACGTTGCATATTCACAACAGGGATCAAATGTGTACATCTATGGGCCGGGCAGAAATGGATTAAAGATGTTGATCATTTCAATCCAAAATCTTGAAATGGGTTGCAATACCGGGCTTTATGGTTGATTTTATTGTACGCTGCCTTGGGCAGATTTTAACTGGAAAGGTGGGGTATAAAATAAATAATATTTATTAGAGAGAGAGAGAGAGAGAGAGAGAGAGAGAGAGAGAGAGAGAGAGAGAGAGAGAGAATGACCTGTCCAAAGTCACTCTCTGAACTTCATGATTGAGTCAGTGAATTGAACCAAGTTCTCCCCCATTTAAGTCCAGCAATGTATCCACTATACACACTGGTTCACATCATGTACCTGGAATAGGAAGGAAACTGACCACCAATCCTGTTCTTCCCCTCCAGCCCTGCCAATACAGTGATGGCAAAAGACTACCTCTGCATACTGTGGGGAGTTGCAGAGGTCTTTTCTGGAGTATGCCTCTGCTATGCAGGGAGGTCTACTCATACCTGTGCTAGCAAATTCACTGGCACAGGTCTGCATGGACTCATGCTGCAGGATGAGGTCTGGGAAGGGGGCTAGGGTTTGGTTGCTGCCACACCAAATCCACCCCCTTCCCTGACCTGGTTTCATACCCCCTCATCCTCATTACCACCTCATTCTGCTTTTCCCCATCTTGTCCCATCTCCACCACCATCCTACTTGTCTCGGTGGGTCCTCCAAGATCCACTGATGCACATGAGAAAGCTCCAGCCTTCCCAGCAGTGCTCATGCAGTGCGCTATTCTACGCACTTCCAGAGTGCCTTTTAGGACTGCCATAAGGCAGATGCCGCCAGTGGAACATATGTTGGCAGCTGGGCCCAATAAGATTGGGCCCTAAAAGAGGACTTCCATTTGGAAGAATTGCGCTGAGCTCATTTTTAGGATGTATTTTGTCCCCCTGTCCCCAAAAGCCATATGAAATATGAAAATAACTGTGAAAATAACTCTTGCCCAAGGAAAGATACTGATCAATTTTAGTTTTGATGAAAAGGCTTTGAAGACTTTTCCATCTCTTAGCAAGATTCTGGTTTAAAGATATGTTTGATATGCCTTGAGCAAGGGACAAAAACAGGGAGGAAAGATGTTCATTGCTGTAATTTCTATCTTTCCAATGAAGTATGACTGCAAGCCGTAGTAACCTGGCAGCCAAAGTTTGGGCTGGTAAACTGTGGCCAATCCATAGAATTCAGTGCCTGCTCCTATTTCCTAGACTCAAACAATTCTTTGGGTTCCCTAATGCTCCATTTCCAAAATATCCTGAACAGTTCCACCACACCATACTAACCCTAAACCTAAATAATTCTTCCTTTTTCTGCACGTGTACAACGGTGGTTTCCAAACCTTTTAGCATTGGGACCCAAATAGCAGGTTGTTTAACCTTCACACACATAACCTAATCTGCCCTATCAGTTCTGCGAACCACCAAAAATTGGGTCGCAACCCACTGGTGGATCCCAGATTCTGCTGATGTAGGATATTTGCTTTCAGTTTCACTTTCTCACCAGACATCAACATATTGCCTCTTTCATTCAAGCCACATATTTCATTAAGTCCTTTCTTTCACAGTACACAAGAGACTCATATTTTCCACTTTTCGCATTTCAAATACCACAAAACTACACATTGAGGCCTATTTTGTACTACAGGCCAGGACTGTTTCCCTCCAAAGAAAAGGCAATTCCAGGTTTTTCTCGCACCTCCCTTCTTTCTAAGCTATTTGACTTTTTTATTTTTGACAAGTACACACTATAGTATGATTTTTTTTAATGTTAAAAGTGGTGTGGCATTTGAAATATTCCTTTACTCTCAGGTTTTTTTGTTTTTGTAATTTTACTGTAGTTGCCAGTAAAAGAACTGGATAAATAATTTTTGTATGTATTTAATGAAAGCCTCTTCCTAGCCATCACTGAACACTGACATTCCCTAATTTTAACATTAAACCAAAATTGCTTTTTCTATCCAAGTGTTTTCCTTCATTGAATTGCATTAGTTATTGTCAGGTTGCTCTTAAGGTCCGCTATCGTGAGGTTTCTGAAAGCAGCTGATCTTGCGGAAAGACTATTACTGTATTACTCAAGAAACAGTGAAATATTTATAGAGCCAAGTGCTAAGTTCCTTACGTAGCTGATATTCAGAAAAAAAATTCTTATAAAATAAGACAAGGGGGTAATTTAAGTGTTAATTTTAGGAGGTGATTCACACAGATTTCAGGGATTTGATTTCAGGAAAATCACATAGTTTTTGGGTAATAATGCAGATAAATTAAGAGCCCCCCCCCCCACAAACTGGTAAAGCTGTGCCTCAAAAGAGCACACTGTATCCAGTGGGGAGGGGGATGGAACTGAAGGCTTCAGAGGGGAAAGCCTCCGTAAGCCTCCCACTCTGTGATGGGTCTCCTTGGACCTGCATCACCTCTTTAGCTGGTGCAAGTCTGAGAAGAAAAGGGAGGTAGCAAGGTTGCAGAAAAGGGAAATAGGATCCAGCGCCTTCCATTGCCACCAGATCCACCCCTACCTGCAGTCTCCCTGCCCTTATTCCTCCTCCTTTCCCATCAGGTTTTGCCCCTCCCCACTTCTCCTTGCCCATTTCACCCTTTCCCCACCCCTTCCATTCTCCACCTGCAACCAACTTGCAACCGCAGAAGAGTCTTCCACTGTCACCAAACCCTCCTGCACGTATGTGTAGCAATGTACGTACCTTTCAGTTTGCTGGTAGCAGTATGCACAACATTGTGTGTACTGTCCACATGATAAAATACTATATAAATGTTTGCACCCAGAAAAGCAAAAAAGCAGAGTTTTGTTGCTGGCACAAATATGCAAATGACATAATCTACATATATCTACATGTTTCAGACTATTTATTCTATTTCTACTAATCTAGCAGTCTAATCGATATTAGCAGTCTGCTCCCTGCCAAAAGGACATTGGGACCCCACCATCAGGCACTGGAAATTCTGCTTAGCTGGCCCCAGTAGCATAGCTAGAGGGGGGCAAAATGGTATGTACTGCAGGCACCACAATGCGCTGTGTAAGCGGCCCTTCCCACCCGTCGTTAGAGCCATGCCATGCCATGATGGCAACACATGCAGGCACTCGCTGAACCCAATTGTGTCTCCTGTGTGTTGCTGTCACTTCCTGGAATGGCTCTGATGGTGAGTGGGAGAGGCCGCTCACATGGCACATTGTGGCACCTGCAGTACTTCCCATTTTGTCCCCCTCTAGCTATGCTGCTGGCCTCCTACCTTTCTAAATTCCACCAATTGCCTATACATTTCCAATTTTCACAGTCATTGGAACTAAATATTAAGGATGCTTAATATTTCTTAAAGGATGCTGAGATTCTCAGGATAATGAAATTTAGGAAGCTGTTTTATGCTGAGTCAGGCCATTGCTCCATCTGACTCAGCTTTGTCTGCACTGACTGGCAGTGGCTTCCAGGGTTTCAGGCTTTTCTTAGCCCTGCCTGGAGAGATAACAGACAGAACCTTGAATCTCCTGCATGCAAAGAAGGTACTCTAAATTTCATACTTGCTCATCAGGATTGTGGAATCATGGCATAAACTCAGCTCTGAACATACAGGGTACAGGGTTAAATTACCACAGATATTCCTGCCACTAAAATTTATGAGGCATTGCTTCACACTTGACAATTTTCTGCACAGATATTTCTTGCTATTGTGTAAGAAAACTGCAACTCTAACATGCATGAACCATCACCTGTTACAAGCACATGCCACAGGTACGTGTGGTGAGAAATTGGAGTGCTCACAGCTCCCCAATGTTGTGCCTATGTTGTGCTGGGGGTGTGCAAGTGCTTGCAATATATGATTGCATCAAGATGGTCTTCCTGCCTTGAAATTCTATTTGTGTAGGAAAACCACTGTGTGAGAAGGTGCTCTGAAACTCTGAAAAGAATGTCTGTTTTATATATGGAATGTAGGCAAAAGTTCCTCTTTCCACCTGACCAGGTATCTTTGCAATAAATGTTACAGGGGAAAAGTAAAATGGAAGGAGGTCTGACACCTGAGAGGCTAAGGGTGCAATCCTATCTTGCGCTGGAACAGGCAAGCCAGGAGGCTTGTGCTGTATCTAGCACGAGATAGAGCTCCACAGTGGCTCAGCCGAAGGTAAGGGGAAACTCTTCCCCTTACCCCCGGGTAAGCCACTGCAGCCCCTATGGGTCTCCTCAGACTTGTGCCACCTCCTTCTCCCCGCCTCCTCCCCACCCATCCCAAAGCCTTGCATTGGTTGAGTTCAGCCAACACAAGGCTTGCCCCACGAGCTGCCGTGGAAGCTGGATGCAGCCTCCATGTGCCAGTGAACCTCTGTGTGCTGGTGTGATTTGCTTTAGAGGAGGCACAAATGTGCTTTACTTGTAGTTAGGATTGCACTGCATGTGTATTCAAATATACCTCTGGAAGATTATGTCTTGAGCTTACTGGGGTCGAACCTAATAATCTCCTCCCATGTTCCTACCTTTACACAACTTGCTTCTCCTTTGAGCTTGGAAAGGACAGGGAATCTGGTGGTAGCTTCATTAAGCTTTTATTCTTAAACTATGAAGGTACATTAGATTTCTAACCCATACAGCATCAAGTTGTTATTTTCTTGCCAGGAAACTTATAAATGGGCCTCTGATCTGAGGGGGTCTTGGAACGTGGCCCACTTCTAGGTTTGTGTCACCACAAGGTTTGTGGTCGGGCTGGGGCAACAAACTCTTTCCTCTCTCTCTCTTTCCTCTCTTCCTCCTTCTCCCTCATTTGCTGCTATAGATTAGAAGGAGGAGGCAGTAATGTGCTGACTTTCTTAACCAGCAAATCAAGGCAAGAACTTGGGGCTGGGCAATGGACCCTCTGATGGGTCTGAACTTCCAGCAACTACACAGGGGCACCAAGTCCCTCATGTCGGGCCTGCCTGTAACCCAATTTCTCCAGGACCAAATTTTGTAAATGACCTTTTAATCTCAGTTTGATGGAAGAAACAAATTCACCAGACTGAATTCACCAGAGTAACCAGGGTAAAGCAATAGCAATAAACAAAAATGAAACAAAGAAAAAAAACAACACATAAAGAGAGTTCAGGACTGTCCTGGAATCTCAGGAGATAAGAAATGTTCACATGTCAGAGGATGGTGTGTGTCATATCACAATGTTCTTCAGAAACTGTCTGCGTGATGTGAAGCATCCTCTGTTAATTCTCCATCTTTAGCTTTGCTTTGCAGATCTCCATTTCCATTGTCAGGCCTTGATACAAGCAGATTCTTCCTGAGGCAGTTCTGTTGCCTTGGAGAATACTTGGTGAAATGCAGGCATATGGGAGCAAGTGTTTGATTTTCACTCCGGACCAAAAGCCGTGATTTTCTTTTCAACATTTGCCTCTTCTAGATGAATAACTAGAGTTTCACCATTTCCTAACAACGAAATGTCACTTTTTTCCCCACTTTGCCAACAAAGAGACTTGTGCCGACTATCCACCATCTACCATTTACCCTGGTGGGTAGAATCCAGGACATAACTGCCCTGCCATACCAGCCATGGATCCAAAGCACAACTGCCCGGCCATACCATAGTTTAATGATTTATTATTACTTTATAGTAGCAAATTGAAAAATAGAAAATGAAGGACTTTGGGTCGCCAATACATTATGCAAATTACCACAATTATGCAGATGTTGCAATTTGCATAATTTCTGTGCAGGTAGGGCACAATGTCCTTCTAATCTAAATTGAAATACAAAACAAGACCAGCAAGAGTCCTTTCTCCCTTTATTGCTGTGATGGAAAATGAGTGAAAGGCAAGGCTCCAGGAGGAATTTGCCAGTGATAGATATCTGAAGATCAATTTGCATATTTGTAATAAGGTGTGAATGGCTAGTGTTTCAGTGTTCACACCTCAATTAAGATTAGGATTTTGGCAACCTGCTGCTCAGGGCTTAGCCATATCTGTGAACTTTTTTTTTTTAAGCTCTGACAGTCACAGATATTTTGGAATTGTGGGATAATTGCAAATTCTATGGCCATTTTTAGAACTGCAGGATCTAAGTGCTGTATAAGTGCTACATTATTATTATGGTTTGATTGCAACTGATTTTAATTTTCTTATTCTGTAGGCAAATAAACTTGAAAGGGAGAAAACCCAAGAAACAAAGCGGATTCGGGAGCTGGAGCAACGCAAGCAGACTGTGCAGATCACCGAATTGAAAGCGAAGCTCCACGAGGAGAAGATGAAGGAACTCCAGGCCGTGCGGGAAAATCTCATCAAACAGCACGAGCAAGAAATGGCACGGACCATGAAAATCAGAGACAGTGAGATCCAGAGGCTCAAGTCAGCGCTGTACGCATTGCGGGAAGGGAGCAGTGACAAAGTACGGACAGCACTGACCATTGAGGCTCGCGAAGAGGCCAGGAAACAGTTTGACTCTGAGCGCCTTAAACTTTTGCAGGAAATCACTGAACTGAAGTCTGCCAAAAAGCAGGTGGATGAGGCTCTTAACAACATGATCCAGGCTGATAAGATCAAAGCAGGGGATCTCCGGAGTGAGCACCAATCCCACCAGGAAGCTATCTCCAAGATCAAATGGGAGAGTGAAAGAGATATTCGCAGGCTGGTTAGTACTCGACTTAGATGCCAAGCAGCTTATAGAAGCTGATTCACTTAATATTTTAATGTGCTTATCTCAATGAGAAGCCTTCAGTCACAGGTGCATAGTGAAGACATAGGAGTGTATTGGCTGTAAAACCTGGGTACTGTTGCTTAAGATGCCCCCTTCTCCTCCACATGAACCTTGCCTGGAAGTTTGGGCTGTGGTGTCATCAGTATGCTGATGTCACCTAGATATTTCTCCCTTTTGCATCTGATTGTGGGGAAGCTGTGAACAATCCAAACTAGTGTCTGAACTCAAGTGGTGGGACTGTGTGTGGGCTAAGAAAGGGAGACTGAATCCAGACAGGTTGGAAGTATTGCTGGTGAGCAGACAAGCTGACTTGGAGTTGAGTGTACAGCCTGTTCTGGATGGGGCAGCACTCCCCCTGAGAGGTCAGGCTTGCCATTTGGGAGTGCTCCTCGCCACTGCACTTTCACAAATCTTCAACTGATGCACCAACATCCCTTTCTGAGAAAGGCAGAACTGGTCAGTATCACACATACCTTAGTTAAAGCCTGACAGAACTATTGTAATGCACTTTACATGAGGACTACCCTTGCAGAGTGTCTGGAAGCTTCAGCTCATACAGAATGCTGCTGTATGAGTTCTAGTAGCCCATGATTGGGTGCATGTAACTTCCATTTTAGACTACCCTCACTGGTTATAAGTGTGCTTCTAGACTTAATTCAAGGCATTACTTAAAGCTCTTGCTATATTTGAAGGACTATAATCCCTGTATTAATCTACCAACAAGTTATATAGGGAGAAATCCACAGCCATGTCCATGATCATACAATAGCTGGTTAGAAATGCAGCTGTGATCCTGACAATGGCTGTCTATGACTGCTTCCGTATACTGCTTCTTCCCATTTGTACAAACATGTCTCTGTGTTATCATGTATATATGATACATTTATATGATTTATATCAGCACTAGCCAAATCACTACCTGCGGGCTGGATCTGGTACAAAGCTGCATCCCTCCCCCCAGGTGAGCAGCGCTTAATGTTCCAGTGTTCTGTTCCTCCCATCTCTGTTGCATGGCATTCCGGGCAGTTGTGTCTGCCCAGAAATCTGGGCACGACGGCTGCTAGGACAGTGAGCTATAGAAGCAGCTGCCCAAAATGTTGCACAACGAAGATGGAGGGACTCCTGAGCCACCTGCTGAAATGGTAAACACAGGCCTGAACGGATACTGATTTAGCACAGCAATTGTGAGTTTGGCGATCGATGATTGAAATGATTGTATGAAGCGGAGATGACCATTGCTTGCACAAAGCAGCCCTGAGTAACAGTCACAATGGTATGGTTCCCTTACATGGAGAGACCTTTGGGATCACCCCCCAAAGGGATGCAGTGTGTGCTCCAGTGGCAGAGTTGATAGGATCAGGCTGACATACATTTTAAATACTGCCATTCTCTCTTTGGTGAAGCAGCTAAAGACCCAGAGGCAAACCGAACTCTAGGGGGAAATATCAAGGCCAATTCCATCCTCTCACAGTTTTTGTGCACATGTTTGTGTATGCATTACTGAGTGAGTTCAAGAATGGTGGCTGAATGTAGTCCCCAGCAGTGCACTAAATTTGATGAGTAACCCAGAATACAAACATTTTGGGAGCCATATAGAAAGCCAGACCTTTGCATTGTGCATCCTAGCTGAAAGGACATCTCATCAAATACCAATGTAATCAGAACCCACTGCATGGACTTTTACTAAAAGCAGCAGCATCCCGGAGTCTCCTGGCAGCCGGGGTGGGGTGAGGTGGTGACGCATTACCCCCTTCATCATCACATTGCCCCCGCTCCTGTACCCCCCCACCACTGGAAAGGCTGCATTTCTGAGCCAAACGGAGACACAGGTGAGCCCAACATCGCACCACCCGCCGCTTTAAGCAACAAGCATTACCCCACACCACAAAAAGACTGGGAAACACCTGGAGTGCCGTGGAGGGGGGATGAGTCACTCCAGCTGACCCCTTGTACTCCACTGCCCCCCAACACCCCCTGTGGCCTGCTGCCTGGGAGCCCCAGCCCACGTGCTTCATCTACCACTAAAAGTAACACCTATTAATAGAGGTGTTTGTTTCTGGTAAATTAGATAGGATTACAGCGTAGTTAACACAATGGGCTTACCTCTGAGGAAAATAAATAACACCGTTTTCAAACACTTCCACCTATTAAGAGTCCTGGAGCTGCAAAATGTTGCAGATTTTGAACATGGCTTTGTGAATGAAAAATCCTGTATAGTCTGGACTACTGTTTTGCGCAAGTGACTTGTGCATTTTTTCCCAGCTAATGTAATTTTCCCTTCCTTGAGCATTTTGTATCACTGCATTTCTGAACCATTGCTGTCATCTTGTTTCTACCAATCCTGTTTCCAGAGTAAAAGAGCTAAACATTGGTTAACAATTTCAATGCAAGCAGGTAGCAACAAGTGAAGCTTTCCTTGTTACTACAGTCCCATGCTGAAGGGAGCACTGTTGGTTTCTGGCTGTCAGCTGTGTTAGCATCAGAACCATTGTCAATAAACAGCAGCAATCCTAGTTCTAGTCATTCCTGTTACTAGCCTGATTAGCCTACAAATTCAGCCAAATGGACTGAGCTGGAAGGTGGTGAACCACAATCTCAAAATGTGAGGATGTATTAGAAATACATCATGAGGCTAACAGCCTGATCCCATTGGGCACTTACAGCAGTGGAATGTCTGGCCCATAAGTACCGCAGCTGCATCATAAAGCTGCCCTACTGGTGTGCACTTCGGCCTGCATATGCGGCGGCAGCTCCCAGCTGCTATGCTGGAGCAATTAAGGTGCTGGAGGGAACAGGAGGGGAGGAGTGGGACAGGGACCAGGGCAGGCAGGGGAAATTTCAAGGGCAGGAGAGATGGATCTTGGCGGCAGCAGCACAAGTCAGGATGCCCGCAGCTCTCCTGTGACTCATCTGAAAAAACTTTTTATTTAAAAATAGTAAAAATATTTTTATTTTCCTCTCTCATGCTATCTGGTCACACACATCATCATCATCATCATCATCATCACACCATTGTATGCAGCGTGTGCTCAGTTACATGGCAGGAGATAGTGGGGGATATGATTGGGTTCTAAAAGAATTCAATTTTGGGTAGCTCCACCACAAGGCTGCTACCCAGCAAGTTGTCATATGAATGGCCCTTAAATTCTGAGTTTAAAAGTAGATTCAATCCATAATCTTAATCAAGGAAAATATTCCCTTAGCTCTTTAGCATCTCTCCTTCTTCTTCTTCTTTTTTTTTAATATTCTCTCTTTAGTTATTGTATGAAAGGACGGGAAGGGTGCAACCTAGCAGTGTCTAAGAAGTCATGACAGTCAGAAAGTTGATAGCTGCTGTTTTTCCAAACATCATGCTGCAGTAAGGACCGTTTTGTATGCTGAACTTGCATCTGCCATGCAGCTATTCAAGAGACAACTTGAATTCTGCCATCAAATGTGACAAACACAGGGGTGCAAAATGGATGGAGGGAAGCAACTGACTAAATGTTTAAGAGTAGATAGAAATTTGTATTTGAATGTAAACCAGTTTATCTCAGTTTGATCTCAGGTACTTTACTACTGGTATTCTGGAGCATGGGAATTGTCACAATAAATGAACCTTCTACCTAAAGCGATTCTCTTGTAAATGGTATAAAGTAGTGTTCCCAAACAGTGATTTATAACCTGATTGTTGCTGAAACTGACAAGCTAATAGCTGACAAGGAAAAGTGTATTGAGTCCTATGGAAAGTAAGCTGAGCCACATGTGCACAATAATAGCCATGACTATTATCAAAGGCCAGGCGAAGGGGGATGTAGGTGGAGCTCAGCAAATGATCCAGAAGGCTGTCCCCCTCCCACCATAGTAAAAAGGATAAAACAGAGACTTAAGCAACTGGTAAAGTGGCACCTTTTTTCTTTTTTTAAAGTCTCATAAAGCTAGTTGGGCCCTGATAATTGTTGTTTTAAAAAGTGGGTCCTGGTGCTAAAAAGTTTGGGAATCACTGGTATAAAGAATGTCCACTCATTGCTGTGCTCATGAAGTTACATGGTCTTCATATGTCTTGATTCAGATGGATGAAATCAAAGCAAAAGACAGAATCATCTTTTCCTTGGAGAAAGAGCTGGAGACCCAGACTGGCTATGTGCAGAAGCTTCAGCTGCAGAAAGAGGCTTTGGATGAGCAACTTTTTCTCGTCAAGGAGGCCGAATGTAACATGAGCAGTCCCAAAAGAGAGATCCCAGGCAGAGCAGGAGATGGCTCCGAACACTGCAGCAGTCCTGTAAGCAGGAGCTTATATTTCATCACAAAGAGAAACATCGGGCTTTGATAGTACCTGCTTTGCCTACTTATTGCATCATTTTCGTGCTGAAGCATCCACTTGTAATGTATAAAAAGCGCCCTCCTGTGGTGGTTGTAAGGATGCATTTCAGTAAACTAAATTTTGTAATGCTTAGCACAATTCCTTAGTACTACTACTGCTACTACTACTACTATTATTACAGATGAATAATGTTTCTGTGTTGGCATCCTTCAGTCTCGGAAGACTATGGTGTCACGCTCTGGATGGTGGTTCTGGAACAGCATCTAGTGTGGCTGGAAAGGCCGATTCAGGAGTGACAATCCCTTCACACTGAGAGCAAATATAGTCTTCCCTGGTGTGTCTCCCTGGCGACAGGCCTTCCTTCTTTGCCACTTTGTCTCAGTCAGTTGGACAAGTGTCTCTTCAAACTGGGAAAGGCCATGCTGCACAGCCTGCCTCCAAGCGAGATGCTCAATACTGAATAATGCTGAATAATGTTTATGTAGCATAGTGTTCAGATAACTTAGGGCCCAAACCTATCCAACTTTTGAGTGCCAGTGCAGCTGAAATGCAGCCTTGAAGAAAGGGAACAAACATTCCCTAACTTAGAGGAGGCCTCCATGATTGCCCCACACCACGGGATGCCGCGCATGTCCCATTGGCAAAGCTGCACCGACTCTGGTTGCTGCACAGTGCTTAATATGCCAATAGGATTGATTATCTACCTTCTACTTTGCGCAGTCACTCACACATACACACGTATAACATACAAAAACAATACTAAAGCGTTGGTCCATCACATAGCATAGTCAAACATTTAAAGGAAAGAAAGAAGGTACCAAATGCAGGAGTGAAATGAGAGAAGGTGCATATAAGATCATTCAATTGATAATAATCTGAATGGATCACTTACTTGCTTTTACTTGAACATGTGAGTGATAAATGGTCTTCTGTGCACCTGTGGGTGTTGCACCCTCATTGAACTCATCCTGGGGAGAGGTCCACATCAAATGACACTGGGCAGGACATGGGGGGTGAGATGCTCAGATATGAGGCAGGGGCCCAAATATTGCTGCTCAAGAGTTCATTGGAGGGGAAACAGAAGGAATAGAAAGGACAAGATTAATGGCTGGAGGGTTGCATCACCCATAATCTCCATGTCTTTGTTCAGGTCTTGCAGTTTCTTCACACGAGAGGGTCCTTTACCATGCTGATATTCAGTATCTTCAGGTCCTTTGAGGCAAACAAGGGTATCACAGGACCCAGACAACTTGCCCTCTCATTTCCAGACACCAATACTTTGTGGCAGGCTCCTGGGGAGCCCTTGTGGAAGGTAGTCCACAACCCTGTCTCACTTCTTTTCCAAGGCAGATAGGTCCCCCTTGTTTAGGGATTCTTCCCCTTCTGGCTAGGCTCATCCCTCTTTTCCTTCCCCTCCTGGCCTCTTTTGCCTCCTTCCTTACTCTGTTGGTCTTCCCTTCCTTTCTCCAGCACTCCTTTTCTCTCACATGTTCCTTCCTTCAGCTGTCCTCCTCTCTCAGAACTCTTGTCACCTCTCTTTCTCCTTTCTCTGCTCTTTTTTCTCACCTTCTTATCCTTGCCTCTTCCCAGGCAGCCCTTTTCAGGTGCTCCTTCTCAATGCCAATCCACCCTACCCTGACCACTATCAGTAGGAAAGCTGGCATCGTTTTTCAGCTCTTCATTGCCACTCCTCAAGGGACAAAGGGTTGATTGCTGCAGCAGCTGCGTGGCCCCAGCAGGGTTCCATCAGATCATCTAAGCTGACAGCATCTTTGAAATCTTCTTTCCTTTCCTTCCAGTAAAGTTTAGAACCCTGCAACTATGTGGCCTGGGCCAACTGTGGAAAAACTTCACATGAAATCACCTGACCAGAATCAGAGGGGATGATTTCATGTTGAAATGCCATTAGACTTGTCCACTTGCTTGTTGGTCTTTAAGATCACAACCATGCCATGGAAGGAACCTGCAGAAAAGATGCTCCCCTGGCAGAACTACAATTTTTGAAGGGTGTCTCACAGGTAAATATTGTATGTGCCTTGGTAGTAGTTTGCCTGTTTGGCCACTCTGGTATTGAATGATCAAACATTTCTTTCTTTACAGGACCTCCGCAGAAACCAGAAAAGGATGGCAGAGCTCAATGCTACTATACGGAAACTGGAGGACAGGAACACACTACTTGTAGATGAACGGAATGAACTGGTGTGTGCACTTAGCCATGTTGGAATGAGGTTTGAGTGGCTGTATTGCAAAGAAGACAAAGACTTCAAAAGGAAGGGTGCTTTGTATTGGGTGCTCATGTCCACATCCTACTATTGCTGGATTTAAAAGAGGATATTGGGA
This sequence comes from Tiliqua scincoides, assembly GCF_035046505.1. Classification (NCBI taxonomy): domain Eukaryota; kingdom Metazoa; phylum Chordata; class Lepidosauria; order Squamata; family Scincidae; genus Tiliqua; species Tiliqua scincoides. The sequence continues at coordinate 180,690,885 of NC_089822.1, forward strand.
AAGACTACTTTTTTTCCCTTAAAACTTCAGAGGACAGTGATATAAATTCTATTTCCACATTCAAATGATGTTAACTGCATAAACTGAGTCAACTTTCTCTCTCCAACATGCATTTTATAATTTTATACCATGCATTCTCTAATTCTCACTATGGAATATAAATACAGTCGTGTGTCACTTAACAACAGGGATGCGGACCAGCACCTCCATTGTCAAGCGAGACTTGACATTATGCAAAGCCTCCAAAGGGTGAGGAAAGCTGCACTCCCCTTATCCCTGTGAGGCTTTTCCATGTGCTGCCTCTGCAAGGCCCAGAATGGCTATTTCGGGCCAATAGACGCGACTTCCAGTTTCCTGGGAAACAAAGTCACATGTTTTCAGTCGAAGCAGCCAGTCTGAACCTCACAGAGGTAGTTCATGGAAGCCTGCTGCCTCTGTGAGGCTCAGAAAAGCCTCCAGTGGCAAGGGGACCATGGCTTCCCTTGACATCAGGGGCTTGGGGGGGCATGAACAGGGACCAGCGGCAACCTTCACATATGCAGGCTGTCACTGGTCAAATGTTGCTAAGCAACGTTCATCTGTATTTTAAATTAATTTCTTGTTTTTAAGAGAGTTGAAAGTAGTTGGAGGGGGCATCATTTTCCATGTACACACGTTTGTTTGCTTCCACTGCTGCCTCTGATCAAACAGGTTTTGCAAATTAATGAAACAATAAATGTATATAAACCCTGCAGACCAGAGGCAAAAGTGGGCTGTGTGCATGCACTGTAAGCAGTGAACCCTATTTCAAACCATCTCTAGTGGTCTGAAGGAGCAAAACAAAACTATTGTTTGTCTCCAGCTAAAGATAATCTAGAAATACCATTATTAGTGTCATAATAATAATGGAGACTTCATTGGACAATAACCAAGAGTGATGGGAAAATGCAGAAGTAAAGAAAGGCATTTATATAACTATAATAATTATTAATTTTTTAATTACAGTTGAAACGTGTTCGGGAAGCTGAAAAGCAATGCAAACCTCTCCTGGAAAGAAATAAGTGCCTCTCCAAGAGAAATGATGAACTCATGCAATCACTGCAGCGCATGGAGGACAAACTCAAAGCAATCGCGAAAGAAAATCTAGAAATGGTTTGTACTGAGTATTGTAGAAGGGTACTTATAGACAACAGTACCCACCAACATACACATGATTTCTATTGTGCAATGATGGGAAGGCATCATTCCTAGAATGGCTCCCACATGCCACACCACATGTAGGAGATTACTGACCCACTAACACCAGAACCAGCCTTAAGTGAAGCCCTCCATTTTTAAAGGCATACTGCCTTACTTCCACTTTTTAAATTATATTTGTGTAAGTGGAAATTGAGAAGCAAGAGCATGGGAACAAAACAAGATATAAATCACCCAGATTTTCTCCCTATCATCTCTCACACTCCACAGCATTTTTCTTAAATTAAGAAAACTAAAGAAAACTTGGTTTCAGCATACAGTGAAAGATTTATTCAGTCAATTCTAGTCTGCCAGTAAATGAGCTGGGATTCATTTTCATTCCTTCATGCAAGCAAAGCTGGATGACTAATTCTCCAGAGATTGAAGTTTATAGGAGTAATCTGTTTTAACATAAATACACCATTTAGAAGACAGGCCAAATTGGAGTATGCAACGCTAAGATGCACACTAAGATGCAGGCTTTTTCAACTCCAGAAAGATAGTTTTACATGCTTTTCTGGACGTAAAGTCACACACTGAATCCAAGGGTGACCTGACTTTCAAAACCAAAAATGGGGACACAGACCACAATGGGGTGGGAGGGGGATGGAGCAGCAGCAACATGCATTTTTATGTTTAAATCCTTCAAGAGAAAGAGGGGCAGACAGAGATTTTAATTTTTTTAATCTAGTAGTTGGCATCCTTCAGTCTCGGAAGACTATGGTGTCACGCTCTGAATGGAGGTTCTGGAACAGAGTGTCCTCTCCAGTGCGCGAAGCCTGGGTAAAGTAGGTATGGAGGATAGGCTGTTACCCATGCAGCAAATCCCCCCTCTCCACGTCGCTGAAATGGTCCAATGGAAAGGCAGAGGCAAATACGGTTGGTTCCAGCGACGTCGCAGGAGTTGCCAGAACGTGACTGTGTTCAGCCATGAACTGCCTCAGGGACTCCGGCTCCGGATTTTGCCTCGAGGTTGACTCCTGAAGCCTTTTCCATGACTGGATGTAGCCACAAGGCAGTGGAGGTTTGGGATCAGAGTTTTCCTTCTCTCAGATGAGCTGCCTTCCCAGGCTGACGAGCCCCATCTACCCGGTGGCTGTTTAGTCGCCTCTTACGACAAGTACAGCCAAACTGAGGGCCTATTCTTATCCCCAGCCCCCTATCTATCCTATGAGCCACTACTATCTCAGTAGTGGCACCAATCTTATAGAGCAGGGGTCTCCAAACTTTTTGGCCAGAGGGCCACATCAAATATCTGGCACAGTGTAGAGGGTCAGAAAAAAATTTAAATGTAAAATTTATATAAATAAGAGATGGAATTTAGATGAGTGAATGAACGGGCTCATTCATTCAATCTCTCTGGCCCTTAGAACACCCTCCAGATGCATCCAGAGCACAGCTCCAATCATGTTTTTAATCTAATTAAGGGCAAATTACCTAATCTTGATGTAGGAGCCTGGGCTTGTATTTCCTCCTGCATGTACCTGTTGTCACATGGCCTGCTGCTTAATGATTTGCCGCCATGACTCTCCTCTGCTCTAGACCAGTCCTCCAGTCCTGCCTGTGCAGGGGCTCCTGTTCTGCCACCATGTGTTTCATGGGAAAGGCATGCTGGGAAGGGGAATGGGACAGACCTCTGTTTGTTCCTAATCTTGTAATGGGTTTGATGAGATGGCATCATCTGAACATGCCCAAAGTACTATTTGCTCTGGAAAACAGAGGACTAACGCATTTACATATATACATTCTGCATCCTATCAATTTGATCTGCAATCCTGGTTCCCACTGACCTGGGAAGATCACAGTGTTCCAGATTGAGAGAGCATGTAACAGTGTGAAACTTATGTCTCTGACTTTCAAACTGCGAGTCCCAGAGTTTCCTGTGCAATCTCTCTTTCTCTCTCATGGGCATACCTGGGATGATGGGGGGGGGGTGATTCTCTGAATGGCACCCCACAGGGGGGTGTCAGTGCTTTCCAGCACTGACAAGAGGGCAATGCAGCTCTGAGGTAAGAGAACAAACCTCCCTTACTTTGAGGAGGCCTCCGTGAGTGACACCCAACTGCAGGATTTAGCACATGTCCCATTGGCACCGCTATGCCAGTGCTGGAAAGCACTGACATAAGGGGTTAGGATTGCACCCTAAAATGCCAAAAAAGGAACTTCTTCTGGTTTTTGGTGAAATCCAAAAGTGACATTTTTGGGGCAGGAAGCCGGGCAGGGGGTGGCATTTTGCAGTCCTGGCCTCGGGCAGCATCCGGCCCAGGTCTCTCTCAATCTGTTCTGGAAGAAAACCAGGGCTGCCAGCTCACTGTTTAGAACAGTGTGCATTATGTTCAGGTACCTCTTGTTCTACACATGTTGCTTTACACATGTTTTTGAAATAGCTCACTTTGAAAATGAATACTGAAACTACAAGTGCTAATTGTCAAGATAATACAGTAAAACTTCCCGGTGCTCTTGCATGCTCAACTGGCCTTGTGCTTGCTCTCTTTTATTTTGAATTTACAGCTTTTGAAATACCCACTGATTTTCAACAATGTAACCCCTGTGTAAAATGAGAGGTGCTTGTACTTAGGTGGCTTCTGCAAATCTAAAGAAATCTAGGTACTCCAGAGAAATACAGGGAAATGGGTTTGCATAAGCACCCTCCAGCATGATCTATAATTGAGCTTCATTTTTTCCCTCATGGTAATGGGCTTGCAGCCTACCCTGGGCCCCAGAACCTACATGTCTGGGTAAAGTGTTCCCTTTTGTTCCCCAAAAATGTCTGAGCCCCAAAGATACCGGTTAGAAACATTAAAAAAAAAAAAATATGGAAAAACGGCAGCCTCTTTGATAACCATAACAATCTGCTAACATTTAAGGTAGGAAGTAAAAATAAATAAATTGAAAAGTAATAACAATCCAGGACACTAAATCAGTAGTTCCCAACCTGTGGTCCGGGGCCTGTCTGGATGGTCCAGGGACCGCAGGTGGTCCATGAAACCCTAAGAAGTGGTTCACAAGGCCTTGGGGGGGGGGGGGGAAGATGATTATCTTGGATCACTTCCAGTGTCTCTCCAAGTGAGTGCTCCCCCATGGATCACTGAAGTGTCAGTTGTGGCTGTAGGTGGACAACCTCTCTGGTGGTCCGGTGCTTGCTGAAGTGCCAGCTGTAAGAGGGTCCATCCTCCACCCTTTCTGGTAGTCTGCGGAAGAGTGTTCACTCGGTGAGATGCTTCCCCATTGACCACCAGAAAGGATGAAGAATGGACCCCCTCCTGCAGTTGGCATTTCTATTGTCTCACCAAGTGCTCCCCTATGGGTTACCAAATTGAATTGTGTTTTTTTGTGTAGTAGGGATGGAGGGGGTTGCATGTGGTCCACGACAATTCCAATTTTTGCCTCAGTGGTCTGCAGGCTCCTAAAGGTTGGGAGCCATTGCACTAAATGAATGTAATGTTAAAGAGTGATTAGTTACTATATTTAGTATCTGTCATTTTATTTATATCACGGTTTGCTGCACAGAAAGAAAAAATGACCTCGCATCCTCCTCTGAAGAAATTAAAATCTCTCAATGACCTGGATCAAGCTAATGAAGAGCAAGAAACTGAATTTTTGAAGCTTCAGGTTATAGAGCAACAGAACATAATTGATGAGCTGACAAGGGTAGGTGGCAGTCTATAAAGAATGAAAAACAAAGCAGTAGCTAATGGAATGCCTCATCATAAAGCAAGCAGGATGTGAATGGCCAACAATTAATAGATAAAGAAACATGTCTCATATCCTGATCAAAACCCCAAGTGCTGGGCTCTCAAGAGCACATAGAATCAAGTATCACAATCTTAACTCTGGTCACCTAGAGTTACCCATAGTGATGGTTTCTCGGTTTGCTATTGTGCTAAGTTATACACTTGTATTTGCCATTATTAAAGTGGTTCTGTAAGCAGTGCATGCTCCATTGGCGTGGGTGCATCCATGGGAGGAATTTAGGTAGGTTTGGGCTGTTAGGGCACAATCCTAACGAGGTTTACTCAGAAGTAAGTCCTATTTTGTTCAATGGGGCTTATCTCAGGAAAGTGTGGTTAGGACTGCAGTCTTAGTCAATCTTGATCTCTGAAAATGTCTGCTGTAACTGTTACTTGATCTTTTTTGTGCAGGACAGAGAGAAACTTATTAGGCGCAGGAAGCATAAAAGAAGTTCAAAGCCAATTAAGGTAAGGATGCAAAGGTTTGGGATGCCCATTTTGTTCTGTCTATTCTAATCTCAATTCCAGTTGAAATTCCTTGTTCAGCACTCCAAATCCCAGCCATTTCAATAGGAAAGGCACTAGGTTTTGCAGTGATTGTGTAACAAAGAAGCAGTGCATTTGCACACATGGCAGTAAATCCAGGATGCAGCTGTGGGTATGTAGAGCCAAGTAAAAATAGCAGTGACTTGTGAATCTGCTGCTCTGCTTCCTGAGCAGAATCTGGTCTGGAGTTTATGTTTGTGGGAAGGGGGAGCTGCAAAATTCCTGCAAAAAAATTAGGCTGTCAGCTGACCATGGACATCCCATCTGTTTTCCACTCCTGTGATCTCTTACCCTTTATGTGGGAATACAAATACTGGAATATGCCTTAAATTCTCATTGATCTGCCTGTCTGCATGATTATTTCAATTTCTTTGGCAAGTATTAAATGCTGAAATCAGTGCTTTGTTAGCCAAACATGCTGATTAAGCAGCTGTGTCATCTTAGGGCATGACTCATATTTTTGTGTGATTTTATTTTAATTCCATTAAGAAGTTTGAAGACACAAAACCAGTGGTTCTCAAACTGTGGGTCCAGGACCCACCAGTGGGTCATGACCCAATTTTTGGTGGTTTGTGAAACTGGCAAGGCATTAGACTATGTGCATCAAGGGTTAAGCAAGCTGCTACTTGAGAGGGGGAATACTGCTGCCCAATCACCATTATAGCCATAACCCTTGGAATTTATAAATCAGGCAGCAGTCTCTAGGGCTTCTAAAAGGTTTGGGAACCACTGCATCAAACGATTAAAAAACTGAGTTTGAATGACAGTTAGGTGGCAAACTGGAACCCAATGTTTTCCTGCACTAATTTTAGTGATATTTCTTCCCATTGTACAGCAGACCATGGAGCTGTATCGGTATCAACAATTGTCACACTTTTGGCAGAGTGGGGAGTGGGAAAGCCATTGTGGGGCACGCTGTGTTTGTAAAGCCAGAAGACCCACTAGTGACATCACCCTGTCCACTGCAGTCCCTGGCACAATAATCACACAAGTTCACTGACTTGATTCTGTGGCTTCACTGCCCATCCGAATACAATCAATGCACAAATACACAGTCAAACTATATTTGTGTTCCCAAAGATACAACACAATGGCTAGGCTTGTACCCGCAACTGAATAGTACCTTGCCATGTAGTAGTCTTTCATGTTATTTTGTTTTACTTTCTTTAGAGGCATATATTGGATACAGTTTATGGTGGCGACGATGACTCCATGGACTCTGAAACCTCATCCATGGCTTCATTCAGGACGGACAGAACACCAGCAACTCCAGATGAAGACCTGGATGAAGTAAGATCTTGTGCATGGAAACTTTAGAATGTGAAAAGGTAGAACCGGGATTGCTGTACAGGTATCATAACAGTTAAAACAATTCTTCAGTTGCTGCAATATTTTTAAAAGAAACAATTGGGAACATGACACAAATCAGCACAGACCCACCTGTCTTACAATGTTTTTACATGGTCATCATGATTGTTCTGTGCTTTTATTGTTAACTGCCTTTAGAAACTTGTTGAAAGGCCATATACAGATACCGTCTGAAGGGTTTCAATCAATGATTTGTGCTTTTTTAACTGTGATTTTATATTTTTTTTATTTCTGAAATTGTTGTAAGCTACCAGGGATTGCTTTGGGGAAAATGGCTGGGGTAGAAATACAGTAAGTAAGTAAGTGTGTGCGTGTGTGTGTGTGTGTGTGTGTGTGTGTGTGTGTGTGTGTGTGTGTGTGTGTGTCATGGAAGAGGAAGAGGCTATGTGAAACAGAAAGCCTCTTCTGTCTTCCTTTAGAACATGGAGAGGTGAGAAATGGCTGTGGTGACAAAGGCATCCATTCAGCTAAGGTGAACACGTTTGCTATTACTTAACCCTCAAAATATAGATGTTGAGGGCCCAATCCTATCCAGCTTTCCAGTGCTGATGCAACCATGCCAACAGGGCACATGGTGCATCCTGTGGTGGTGGGGGCAGTCATGGAGGCCTTCTCAAGATAAGGGAACATCTGTCCCCTTATCTTGGGGCTACGCTGTCATTGCATCAGCTCTGGAAAGTGAATAGGATTGGGCCCTGAGTTGTGTATAAATGATGTGGGGAAAAAATACATTTGGAATTCTGGTTTGTCTGTCTCTTGTATCTGAGTTTTAGGTACACTGTCATAGCATGCTTTAATGAGGCTTTAAAAAATCAAGAAAATAACACATGCTGCAAAAATGTTCCTTGTGGCTTACACGCATCTTGCTAAATTTGCAACGCCTTCCTTTAATTTAAACAATGTCTAGGAAGCTAAGGATGACCTTTCTTTAAAACTGTTTTTTGATGGCTGGGTTTGGAAGCAGTCACTCCTTTGTAATTAAAATCTGCAAAGGTTTCCAAACACCCCACACACAAAATTATGTGGCTTCAGACATGGTACTAAGCCACACATAGGCATTCCACATTTTTTACACATTCCTGCATCCTATACGCACCCAAAACTTTATTTCTTCTCTTGCAGAGCTTAGCAGCTGAAGAATCAGAGCTCCGATTTCGACAACTAACAAAGGAGTATCAGGCCCTGCAAAGAGCATATGCATTACTGCAAGAGCAAACAGGGGGTATTATAGATGCTGAACGGGAAGCCAAGGTCAGTATTTGCCAAGGGCACTATAGCTGTGACACAAACCAAATTCCCAAACTTATAAATAATAGTGGAGTGCAGGAGGCTTAGTTGGGAGAAATGCATTGCTATGTAGCTAAATTAACAGTGCAATCCTATGCATGTCTTCTCAGACTTAAGTCCAATTCTGTTCAGTGGAGTTTGCTCCCAGGAAAGTGTGTATAGGACTGCACTCTTATGCTACACTTACACACTCACCTTGAACTCATTAGGACTTACTTCTGAGTAGAAATGCATAGCACTGAGCTGTTAAAGTGGTTTTCACAGAGCACCATCAATGAACATGCTGATTTACAGTTAGGCAGAAAGCAGAAAGACAAGTCTTTGCTCCAAAGAGTTGTAATCTACATTGACAGTGGAGGAAACAAGAGAGAGAGAGGAGATTGAAAGGGACAAATGAGAGAGACAAGATCACCAAAGGAAGAATATGAGAAAGTGCTTAGGCTTTGTACATTTTTCGAAAAGCAGTTTTGAACACAAGCACTACAGAGGACCACATCTCACTTGATAGTCTGACAGCCTAATCCTATCCAGAATTGGGCTGCTAGGCAGAGAGTTATGACTGCAGAAGTCACTTCTGCTGCTGAAAAATGACTGCTGATACAGCACACCCACAGCAGCCATTCTGCGTGCCCTACCGCAAGAGGCAGCGCCACAGCTCCACTGTTGGACCTAGCCACACCTGCCAGAGCTGGAAAGTCAGAGCTGGGGAGGGAATGGACAGAGTAAATGGGTAGGAAAGGGGAAGGAACCAGAGCTGGGGAGAAGGGGGAAGGGGTGAATCTGGCAGCAATGGCATGCGCTGGATCTTACCCCCATTCTAATGATTCCCACCCTTTTCCTCTCCTTGAACATCCTCCACTAAAAGTGGTGGGATATGTCCCATAGGCAGTTCCAGGGCTTACTGGGAGATAAGTAAAATAATGTTTACTTACCTCCTGTTTGCTCTTGAGATGCCCCTCCCCCACCGCTAGATGTAGTGCATGCCTTTTTGGCATGACTGCATCCATGCAGCTGGCAGGGGATAGGACTGGGCCTGTTTTCTTGTTATCTGTGTCTCAGTTGAACCTTGATAGGGAATTCTTTGTTTGTTTGTTTGTTTGTTTGTTTGTTTGTTTGTTTGTTTGTTTGTTTGTTTGTTTGTTTGTTTGTTTGTTTGTTTGTTAAATTTATAGCCTGTCTTTTCACCACAGTTGGTAACTTGGCTCAGAACTTGGATCCCTGGCAGAGCTTTTAATAAAGACCTGCAGAAAGATTTCTTCTAGAGCAGGGGAAGACAGGGAAAGGGCAGTCTAGAGTCTGAGTTGTGCTTATGAGGACAGTGCATAGAGAATTTGGTGTGCCTGAATACAATGTGCAGCACAATTCTATCTTGCGCTGGAACAGGCAGGCCCAGGAGGCCTGCGCTGTATCCACTTGAAGATAGGGGGCCAAAGTGGCTCAGCCAGAGGTAAGGGAAAACATTTCCCCTTACCCCCTGGTAAGCCACAGCAGCCCCAATGGGTCTCCTCGAATTTGTGCCACCTCCAGAGGTGCTTGGGAATGGGGGCTAGGATCTGGTATATCCACCCTGGAATACCTCCCTCCCGCCTCCTTCCCACCCACCCCAGACCCTTGCGTCATCAAGATCGGCCAATGCAACCCTCCCCATCAGAGTCGGCACGGAGGCTGGATTCAGCGTCCCTGTGCCGGCCCAGCCAACTCTAGATGAGGCGCAAACGTGCTTTATGGTGAACCTCCTGGGCTGGTGCAAGGGGCTTGCGCTGACCCAAGGTGCACTTAGGATTGTGCCCTTACATGCATAACTCGACAACGCTGAACAGACTGGCAGAGAAGCCCACTTTCATTTTGAGTGCATGAATGCAGGTTTGCAAAACAATAACAAATGTCTCATGTTTTCTGGGTTTAGGCATCCCCATCTTAAGCTCATGTCTGCACATGTTTAACATGTGGATGTAGTCATTCAGAATCAAATCATCAAAGTATAGGTGGCAGAAAATCATTCCAGTTACCTTCAGGGCATACTGGACATGATATTGTGCCAAAGGTATGTTCTTTTGGCACTAAATAAATGTTAAACGATATCAGTACCTTGATAGCAGCACTTGCATTATCTCATTGTTCTGCCTTTTCTGTTCTAAAGTAATCTCTTCAGGAGAACAGATAGTGCTTTGTTGAGTCACAAATAAATGTGGAACCCAGAGTGGTTTGGAAGGTTACTGGCACTAGGGGAGAATTTTCCATTCCCAAGCTATGAAAATACATGGTGTGGCTCAACCCTGTAGTATAAACACAGAGAAACTCTAAAATTGGGGAGGAAGCTCTTCATCTTGCAAATATGAGTGCAGAATCCACCTAAAATTTCACCAAATACTTCACAAACTCTGATATTCAGACCTGCTCAGTAAGGTACAGGCACCAACTGGAGAGAAAATTAAAATTAAATACATTTTGACATTAACTTGAAATCTAGGCAGCTGTGAACTGAAAAATAATTTTTTTAAAATTATGGTATGACTATTACTTTAACAGGCACAGGAGCAGCTCCAAGCCGAAGTCCAGCGGTATAAAGCTAAAATAGAAGATCTGGAAAAAACATTGGCCCAAAAAGGACAGGTAGATGCTTTACTAAGGATGTTTCATCTTTTGCCTTGACCAATAGAGAATATTTATGGAAGTTGTTCATGGCAATGAATAAATGGACATTTTGTATGAATGAATCAACTAGGTAAAGGGTAAAACTAGGTAAAATCAACTAGGTTCTTCTGTGAAGAACACAGAAAAATATGACAAGTTCTCAGCTTTATGGGCAAACAAGTCCCATCCATAGACCCACCCATGTCTGTATAATGGATATTTCATTTCCTACAACATAGCAAAATAATAGCACAGTTGTGAAGTCTGCAACCAAATTCATAAATGTCTTTTAGTTGTTGGAAATGCCAGCAGCACTGTAGTGTTTCATGACTAGAATTACTGGTGCTACAAGTGGAAGAGGCAGAAGTAAAATGGGAATTTAGATACACCCTTAGGTACACAAACCAATCACCACTGCACTCTGAAACTACTTTTGATTTTAATGTTGGGTTGCTTTTATTCCCCTCCCCCCATCAAACAGGACTCCCACTGGGTTGAAGATAAGCAGCTATTTATTAAAAGAAATCAGGAGCTTTTGGATAAGGTATGTTCCAAACTTGAATGCCTGGATTGTATGTCAGTGTGAGGCATTTGGGGCTTCAAAATGGAATTGTACATGACTCAATCCCAGGTTTCTATTACATGATTAGAAGCTGTTTGTTTCTCGGTAAATCTAGGAAATGGTGTGATCAACACAAGGAAAAGTTTGACAAACTGTGCTGAAGTTTGCATATGAAGAAAACAAAACACTCCAACATTCAAGAAATCAGGAATGAATGAATGACAGTAGCTAAGATTAAATTTAATTATAGAAAGACAGACGTTACAATTTAAAATCAGAAAACAAGAGGCCCTTACTACATAGGCTGGAAGAGTGAAAGAAATGTTTTTATTACTACAGAAGGGCCCCTTCTGAGCAGCTTTCCCTGTTTTGCTCCAAAATTGTTCTTGTAAGATGTATGAATATTACAGCATGAAAACGGGAAAGTCATCAAAAACAAATCTGCAGGAATCATCAAAAGTATCTTTTTGTAATTTTTTTTCTTTACCACAAAGAATGAAGAATTCCCCAAAAGTCCCATATCAGCACATATACGTATGTCTTGTTTTATATGCCAAGTTGCTTTTGATATCTCCCCTTCAATTTTTAAAGGCAATCTGTGCTTACAGCACATGACTTATAACTTTTGTAGGATTTGTTCTGTTTCCCATTATCATAATGACAACAAAGTTAAAATAGCAGGATATGTTTCCCCCTCCCCCCAGGAGTGAGGGGTCTGCAAGAGAGAGGGGAGAAGATGGTGGTGATGAAACTCCAAATGAAGCTTTTTCATTTGGAAAACTCTCCCAGAAATTAACACATTTGCAACTTCTTTCTAGATAGAAAAACTGGACATAGACAATAATCGACTGCAACAGGAACTGCAAGATGCCAGAGATCAGAATGAACTGCTGGAGTTCCGAAATCTAGAGCTTGAAGTAAGCCATTAACCCTTTACTGTAGAACCCGGAATGATTAGAGGGGAGCAGGCAACTAAGGGCCCAAGTCTATCCAAGTTTCCAGTGCCTATGCAGCCACAGTGCAGCCATGAGGAAATGGAACAAACATTCTCTTACCTGGATTGGCTCCCAACCACAGGATGCAGCACATACCCCACTGGCGTGGCTGCACCTGTGCTGGAAAGTTGGATAGGCCCAAAATGAACCAGATTCATCTTGAATTGTATCTTTGAGCATGCTTGGTGGGCAAAGATAAATGAAATGGAAGGAGGAACGTGGTGAAACTAGTCCAATATATTTGATTTTCAAGTGCACCTGAAATCGTTAAATCAGTGATCTTCAACCATTGTGCTGCAAACTGGGTCACAGGTGTGCTGTGATAATTTAGGGGAAGGGTTATTTATTAATATGGCCATTGGAGGATGTAAGCTCCCAGCTGGCAGTGCAGTGTGCCTCATCAATTGTTAAAAAACCATTGGTGTGCTCTGACAATTTTAGCGCCACGTCAGTGTGCGGTGAGATGACAAAGGTTAAAATGGCCTGAGTTCGATGGATTCACCAGCAAGGTCTACATACCATCTCTAGCTATAAAAAGTATGCTTATAAAAGCACTACCCATGCTTGAAGGACCCTTTCAGAGGGTCCTTCTGGAGAGTATTCATGAAAACATACCCTTTGAACACTGTGGAGAGGGAAAGTCACAGGAGAGCATCTGGATATACTGTGCACACCAGGTCATATCTTTGTAGCACCACCTTGGGCAGGGGAAGAACTTTGGCAGGCCTGATAATGTTGATTTGAAACACAATTGCTTTGTTTGAAATGTATTCCCAAAATTGTTAATAGTGGATAGGGTAATGACAGTCCAGCGTATCAGGAAATGAAAAGAATGGTTTAAAAAAGTGTTTTCACCAGCCTTTCTGCACATATTTATGGGAAAATACTTAACAGTTGTGTGCTAATCCACAGATTTTTATTTCAGATTTATTAATATTTGATTTGATTTATTAATATTCACGATGACAAAAGTATATTATCCTCCATTCCGCCAAGTCTATTGCATTTTAGAAGTATAAAATAGTCCATCTGTTTAGGGTGTTTTTTAATCCCCTGTGAATGAAAATAAGTTTAAAGAATGACAGAATTGACTTGAAGTCATCTTGCAAAGCCTCCTAAAGTGTCAGAGCCAAGATGAGTGAAACATTCCCTCCCCCTCCATCTGTGAGGATGCAGAATAGTGGTTTTTAATAACACAGGCCTACAAAATTGAGAGTCAGAAAAGTTTTTCCCAAACTTTATGGTGGTTTGATATGAATTTGGGGTGCTGATTCCAAAAATGGCATCTGTTTTGCCCTATCACGTCAAGTTTTGGAGATATAGTATAGCCTAATTAGTGAATGGTTCAAGCAGCTTCCGCATGAAGAAGCCATGGTGTAGGCTTCCTCATGAGGAAGCTGCTTGAACCATTCACTAAAGAAGCTATGCCATGTCTCCAAAACTAGACGCGAAAGGGCAAAACGGATGCCATTTTTGGAATCAGCACCCCAAATATACCCAAGAATTGGTGTAACGTTTAAGAAAGCAAAATGTGTGTTGACCTGCGTAACCCTCTGAATCAAGGTTATTATGGCTATTTCTGCACTGGCAGTTTTGGCCAGTACTATTGCACCCTGACTTTATTCCAGTATATAACCACCTCATGTGATTCAGTCAGAAAATCTGTACAGCAGACAAGTACAACCAGTGGTGCTATTGTACTGGATCATACACACCTGCAGGAGTTTGTCAGCACTGGGCTTGCCCATACCATATCCGTCTAGCTTTTCAGGGTACTGGGCAGCCATCTCCCCCCCCCCCAAGCATGACAATACAGCGGTGCCAATGTGGTGTCTGCCATATCCCATGGGGAACTTTTGGCATGTTGATGCCTACTTGGGGTAAGGGAATATTTGTTGCCTTGCCATGGGGAAAATCCATACCAGCCTGATGGGTCTACTTGGATCTGCACCAGCAATATCACTTTAATAAGGATATTATTAAAATATAAGGATAAGGCAGTGGTTCTCAAACTGGGGTGTCACAGTGTCCCAGCATGAGGGCCCTGGACTCTGCCCCTGAAGAGGCAGGGGCAGGGGGAAGGCAGCAATGCGATCCCCTGGATCGCGTCACTAAGGGGGGTGCAGGGGTTTGCATGTACTTACCAGTCCCTGCAGCAGCCTCCCGGGAATGCAGGAAGCCCTGCATGACCCTCCATAGGGCTTCCCGAACATTTGAAATTGAAAGTGAAGTGATCGCTCCCCACTTCCTGTTTGCAAACCAGAGGTGGAGTGTGATCACTCCACTTTCATTTTCTGAAGGTTTGGGAGCCCTGAAGAGGGTTGCGCAGAGCTTCCCGCACACCCGGAAGGCTGCTGCAGGGACTGGTAAGTACATACTGGCCCCTACGTCCTCCTTAGCGATGTGATCCTGGGGATCGCGTCACTGCCTTCCCCCGCCCCCACTGCCTTCCTCGCTCCCTGCACGCACTTACAGCAGTGCTCAAGCTCCCTGGGAGTTTGAGAACCCCCGGGATAAGGATTCGGTAGTCACTGCTGCCGCTGAATTCACCCCCGGTGAGGACCCAATCTGCCATCCCCTGCCCATCTCCTCCCCACTCTGCTCCCTTCCCACCTCCTTCCTGGCCCCTGCACAGTCTTAAGTGACGTGGTGGGTGTCCACCTGCCATCGCCACACAGACTTGGATTCTGGCAGCAGTCAGGCCACGTTCTCCAGTGCTGTCACATTTGTATCAGCTGGAAAGCATGCTATGCCAGGTGAACATGAGTTCTGCCAGCAAGACAGAAGGTGCACATATTCAGAAAAGAAACAAAGGCCACAATCCTAACCAACTTTCCAGCGCTGACCTAGCCACAATGCAGCCCCAAAGTAATAAACATGGCCTTACTTTGAGGAGGCCCCCTTGACTACCTCCCCACTGCAGGCTGTGGCACATTGGCACAGCTAAATCAATGCTGGAAAGTTGGTTAGGATTGCACCCAAAATCTATCAGACATACCTTGTGCTTCAGATTAGAAAAGCTTCAGGATTCAGAATCACTTTGAGTGTAAGAAAAACTGTGGTGCAGCTTTCTTTGTCTCTTCCTAAAGGATTTTAAAAAACACATCAATATTATTATTATTATTATTATTATTATTATTATTAGTAGTAGTAGTAGTAGTAGTAGTAGTATAGAGAACTAAATTGGGGCACAGATGTTATCCTTTGATTAGCAGACATTGTAGAATGTGCTTCCAAATCCTACACAGTACCTCATGTCTTTACTTTTGGTTCAAGGAAAGAGAAAGAAGGTCTCCACCATTTAATCTCCAAATCCACCCATTCTCTGATGGTGTAAGTGCTCTACAGATCTACTGCATGAAGGAAGGTGTCAAGGTATGTTCACTGAAAAGGGATAGATTCTGCCAGGCTAACCTGCCTTCCTCCTTTGAAAACTGATTTTAGCTTTGTTCAGAGCCCAATCCTGAGCTCAGCATGCCAGCTTCCCACCAGCGCGCACTGTCGCAAATGTGCCATAAAGCACATTTGCGAGGCTTACCACTTGCCCAATGCCTGTGCTAGCTCAATGCTGGCCAGTGCTGGGTTAGTGCTGGCGCCCATGAGACTGGGTTAGTGCTGGGTTAGTGCTGGGTTAGTGAGGGCGCCCATCCTCCACCGCTCAGTGGTCGCACGGACCACCAAGCCGTGGCACAGTAAGCGGTGGTGGGGAGGGGGACGGGGAGGAGGCATTCCAGGGAGAACATAAGAACAGCTGCACTGGATCAGGCCATAGGCCCATCTAGTCCAGCTTCCTGTATCTCACAGCGGCCCACCAAATGCCCCAGGGAGCACACCAGATAACAAGAGACCTGCATCCTGGTGCCCTCCCTTGCATGTGACATAGCCTATTTCTAAATCAGGGGGTTGCACATACACATCATGGCTTGTAACTCGTAATGGATTTTTCCTCCAGAAACTTGTACAATACCCTTTTAAAGGCATCCAGGCCAGATGCCGTCACCACATCCTGCGGCAAGGAGTTCCACAGACTGACCACACGCTGAGTAAAGAAATATTTTCTTTTGTCTGTCCTAACCTTTCCAACACTCAGTTTTAGTGAATGTCCCCTGGTTCTGGTGTTATGTGAGAGTGTAAAGAGCATCTCTCTATCCTTCCCATGCGTAATTTTGTATGTCTCAATCATGTCCCCCCTCAGGCATCTCTTTTCTAGGCTGAAGAGGCCCAAACGCCGCAGCCTTTCCTCATAAGGAAGGTGCCCCAGCCCAGTAATCATCTTAGTCGCTCTCTTTCGCACCTTTTCCATTTCCACTATGTTCTTTTTGAGATGTGGCGACCAGAACTGGACACAATACTCCAGGTGTGGCCTTACCATCAGTTTGTACAACGGCATTATAATATTAGCAGTTTTGTTCTCAATACCTTTTCTAATGACCCCAAGCATATAATTGGCCTTCTTCACTGCTGCTGCACATTGGGTTGACACTTTCATCGAGTTGTCCACCACCACCCCAAGATTTTTTGCCCCAATGTGCATGACTTTACACTTACTGACATTGAAGCGCATCTGCCATTTTGCTGCCCATTCTGCCAGTCTGGAGAGATCCTTTTGGAGCTCCTCACAATCACTTCTGGTCTTCACCACTCGGAAAAGTTTGGTATCGTCTGCAAACTTAGCCACTTCACTGCTCAACCCTATCTCCAGGTCATTTATGAAGAGGTTGAAGAGCGCCAGTCCCAGGATAGATCCTTGGGGCACACTGCTTTTCACCTCTCTCCATTGTGAAAATTGCCCATTGACACCCACTCGCTTTTTCCTGGTCTTCAACCAGTTCTCAATCCATGAGAGGACCTGCCCTCTAATTCCCTGACTATGAGGTTTTTTTCAGTAGCCTTTGGTGAGGGACTGTGTCAAACGCCTTATGAAAGTCCAGATATATAATGTCTACGGGTTCTCCCGCATCCACATGCCTGTTGACCTTTTCAAAGAATTCTAAAAGGTTCGTGAGGCAAGACTTACCCTTACAGAAGCCATGCTGATTCTCCCTCAGTAAGGCTTGTTCGTCTATGTGTTTGGAGATTCTGTCTTTGATGAGGCATTCCACCATCTTCCCTGGAATAGATGTTAGGCTGACTGGCCTATAGTTTCCCGGGTCCCCCCTCTTTCCCTTTTTAAAAATAGGCGTGACATTTGCTATCCTCCAATCTTCTGGCACCGTGGCCGTTTTGAGGGACAAGTTGCATACCTTAGTCAAGAGATCTGCAACTTCATTCTTCAATTCCTTAATAACCCTTGGGTGGATGCCATCAGGGCCCGGTGACTTATTGATCTTTAATTTATCAATGAGGTCTGAAACATCTTCTCTTTTAACCTCTATCTGACTTAACTCCTCAGTCAGGAGGGGCCGTTCGGGCAGCGGTATCTGCCCGAGGTCTTCTGCCGTGAAGACAGATGCAAAAAACTCATTTAATTTCTCTGCCATCTCTAAGTCTCCTTTTATCTCCCCTTTCCCTCCCTCACCATCCAGAGGGCCAACTGCTTCTCTGGCAGGTTTCCTGCTTCTAACATATTTGAAGAAGCTTTTATTATTCCCCTTAATGTTGCTGGCCATGCGTTCCTCATAGTCTCGCTTGGCCTCCAGTATCACCTTCTTACATTTCTTTTGCCACAGTTTATGTTCCTTTTTATTCTCCTCATTAGGGCGAGACTTCCATTTACGGAAAGAAGCTTCCTTGCCCTTCACAGCCTCTCTAACTTGGCTGGTTAGCCATGCAGGCACCCTCCTGGACTTAGTCGAGCCCTTCTTACTTTGCGGTATACACTTCCGCTGGGCCTCTGTTACTGTTGTTTTAAGCAGCCTCCATGCACTCTGGAGAGATTGGACTCTTTTTACCTTCCCTTTCAACCTCCTTCTAACCAGCCTCCTCATTTGAGAGAAGTTCGCCCATAGGAAGTCAAGGGTTTTTGTGAGAGATTTGCCTGGTACTCTTCCCCCGACACGCACATCAAAACGAATCGCAGCATGGTCACTGTTCCTCAATGGCTCAGTAACATTGACATCTCTAACCAGGTCCTGAGTACCGCACATTATTAAATGCAGAAGAAAGGCCAGGGAACAAGAAGTATATAGTATGATAATAAATCTCTAATTAAAGGGAAGACAGAGGGTTTTATAAGGCAAACTTTCAAATTGGAAATAACCAATGCAGTTCTGCAAGGATCAGTCTCCAAGCTTCATGGGCCTCTGCTCCCACTCCACCAAGTGCTCCATTTTGGGAATCACTGCAGCCTAGTCCTGCTGTATGCACCTAGTGGGTCTCATCCCTTCTTCCCACTTCATCCAAATATGGATGATGGTGGTATGTTCATTTCATCCTTCCAGTTATTTGTGGTTGGGGGCTTGGTTGATACAGTTCTTTTCCCCATTCAACAGCAGTGGGAACCATCAGGCGCATAAACTGACACTGACATCAATGACTGTGAAAAGTCTTAATCCCCCTAATCTTACATGTGCCTTTGTTTTCCATAGGATGTTAGCATTCCAGACCTCATAAAGCAGTTAGACATCCTGGGTGACAATGGGGTAAGTGATGTGCATATCTCACCAGTTATGTACGCTACAACAAGGAAAAAATGTGGCATCATATTAAGAGCAAAGGGCCATGCAGCAGAATTTTATTAATAATGCTCCCACCATAAACCTTTGTATATAAAATTTTGTTTATTTAGATGCCTTTCCATGATTTATAGAGTACTAGCATAATGTTTGTGAAACTTTATAAAGAGATTGTTTCATAAATTAAAGTTAAAGGACATTGAAATGTAATTATTGATGGGCTAGATTACCTGCCCTGGCTAAATCAAATATATTCGCTCTAAATGTTAATAATGTTCCTTTGCTTAGTGTTAGGTTCAGGCCCAAATCCTAACCAACTTTCCAGCACTGGCATAGCTGTGCCAATGGGCGTGTGCTGCATCCTGCAGTAAGGGGGCAGTCACAGAGGCCTTCTCAAAGTAAGGGAGTGTTTGTTTCCTCACCTCAGAGCTGCATTGTCCTTATGTCCATGTTGGAAAGTAGATTAGGATTGTACCCTCAATCACATAATATTTTTGCCAGTTAACAAAAATTAGCCTCTTGATGATAGGCTTGTTTTTGTCATTGATCCAGAGCCCTATGGACTCTGTGACTTGCACATAGAACTCCTGGGTATGCAGGCGTTCCCATTCATTTGAACAAAGGAGGCAGCCATGCACATGTGGTTTCTTTACATATGCAAAGCTGCTTCCTCACTGAAGTGAATAGTGAACTCTTTGTGGGTTATGGGAGCTCTAAGAACATATCAGAATCTTTGCATCCATTACAGAACCTTTAAATTAAAATTAGATGACCTCTAAAGTTGCTGCACCTTTCTTAACGTGATGTTATGGCTTTTAAATTTTCAGAATTTAAGAAATGAAGAACAAGTGGCCATAATTCAAGCTAGCACTGTACTGTCCCTGGCAGAAAAGGTACTTTTTGTGCAATTGGTGTCTCAAATGTATCTGTTTATGAATCTAAAAGTGTATATAGCAAATTCTACAGAATGGAATCAAGGGCTGTAAACGTTTGTCTGTTTGTTTGTTTGTTTGTTTGTTTGTTTGTTATCACCCTTCCTCCAAGGAGCTCAGTGTTACTGTCCAAGCACTGACCAGTGATTATCTTTAGCAAAGTAGCTGTATCACGTGCTCTCAGACCATTAATGCTGTGTTATTTACCACTTTCCAATTGGCTATGGCACTGCTTTCTTTAGCACTATGGCTTCAGTGATGGTTCATTACAACTAAAAATAAAAGCCATTAACTCATTAAGGCATACCTAAATTATTAGCTATAAAATTGGTTTGATCAGAGAGCTCTTCCTGTGGGAATTATAGTACATTACTATACTCTGCATGCTACTAATACAAAGTTTCTATTTTAAATGGGAAACTGAAGAGAAGTAACCCAGCATGATGCACAGACTACCATGCACACTAATTAGGCAAGTCTAAATGGAAAACAGACCATGAATAATACTTGGTTGGTGCAGATTCTGCTTATCCTGTAAATGGGAAACTGATGAGCACTGAGCTGTAGCCCAGCACAAAGTGAAATAGCTGTTCAGTGCTTTGAATGGGTCTTGAACATACAGTGCCAGGCTTTGGAAAGAGGAATATTCTCAAGAATGAAGGATTTGCAAAATCCATTACAGATAGGGTTCACCTGAACTTAGTCCTAGAACATTCTTGCAATGCAGCAGTAATAATAAATGGCACTTAAGCATGTGCAAGGTACTTCTCTCCCACCAGATATCTTGAGCCATGGTCTTTCTCTTTTGACAAATTAACCACAGATGGCAAGCAACTACAGGCCAAATGGCACTATTGATTGATTGATTGATTGATTGATTGATTCATTCATTCATTCATTCATTCATTTGATGCATACCCTGTATTTCTCCTGAACGGGCATCCAAAGTGGCTGATTGCTGAAACAGAAAGAAGTTTAGAAGATTTCTATTTCATTCATTTGTTGTTTTGATAATTTTATTGATGAAAAATGATGTAAATAATGCGCTCTCATTCTTTGTCTTCTAGTGGATACAGCAGATTGAAGGGGCTGAAGCAGCTCTGCACCAGAAGATGATGGAGCTGGAGAGTGACATGGTAGGCCAAAACATATACTGTTTTTTCCCATGGTTATTATCTTATGAATTGCTTTGAATACTGAATGGGGGGAGATGTTTTGTATATGCCTAAAAGTTAAACATCTCTGGAATATCTAATTAATTTTTCTCCAAAACTTATCATTCATTGTAGGAGCAGTTCTGTAAAATAAAAGGTTACCTAGAGGAAGAACTTGACTATAGGAAACAAGCTCTTGACCAAGCCTACATGGTAAGTTGAAAGCAAGTGCAAGACACCAAAAAAACATATACACTTTCTCACAACATAGATCAATTCCATTCTGATACTATACACATATACTTGGAGGTACATTCTCATTATTTCAGTGACCTCAAAGTAAGTGTAATTTTTGTGTTTGTAGGTTTTAGGAAGGTGCAACGGTTTCCTGGGGTCTACAAAGGAAAACAATTCATGGCACAATCCTAACCAGGTCTACTCAGAAGTAAGTCCTATTGTGTTCAATGGGACTTACTCCCAGGAAAGTGAGGTTAGGATTGCAGCCTCAGTCATATTTCCAGGTTTCTTATATACTTAAGATCCCTAATACATAGGTGGACCTCCAACACTCCCTGGCAGTCCTGGAGGTTAGGGGGCACAAAAGCCCTTGGGTGCCATGCCTGTGGGGGTGACACCACTGTGCCAGCTACACCGTTGCCCACCCTCTGGATCTCTTCTGAGGGCTGGTAAGGCCCTGCATGGCATCTCCTGGCCCCCCAAAAGCCTTTTAGTTGGAAAACCGGAAGTACTGTTTAACAGCCCTCTGGAGGCCTTAGAAGGCTCTCGGAGGGCCAAGGGATGTCTCACAAGGCTATGGAGCCAACCAGTAAGTCTCCTCTTGGGAGGGGTGGCATTTTCTGGTCCTGAGCCCCTGGCAGCACAGGGGCCTTGTCCACAACTGCCGAAACTTACAGGGGCTTTTCTGTTCACTCCAGAGAGGTGATACATATTCTCCTTGTTTGTGCCCCTGCTCCTCCACCTCCTCCCATGAGGTAACTCTATATTCAAGAAGTAAGGTACGTTGTGTGGGAATCCATTGCTTCCTCCAAGGAAAACATGCGACACTGCAAATCGCTGCAGGGCAGATTTATTTCAATAACAATTCACAACCACTGGTCCACGCTGGCTCAGTTCAACTCTTGGTGCCCCAAGTTGCAATTACTGGGGCCCCAGTTCCAAGTTGTCCACACTGACCCTCTCCAAGGTAGGAATTGGGGGTTGCCCAGGAGAAAAGGCCAGGCCCTTTCAATATGGCAAAGAAAGGCCTAGAAATGTGAGAGACCCCTTGCAAGTGTAGGGTGTGGCTAGAGCCAGGCTCTAAGGAGGCCTGGGTCCAAAGGGAGCCCAGGAGGCAAAGCACCCCAAAATTTCCTAAGATGTTTTCCTATCTCATCTGGAAGTGTGGAGTGCTGGGTACACTGCTGCTTCTCCTACAGAAAGCCATGTGTGCTGGGCCAAGGAATGCATACATGACACTCCTTAACACCATGTCAGATTTGGGAGGAAACTACTCTGCTACAGTAGCTGTTTGGCATGTAGATCCGCTTGCCATGAAGGAGTGTATAGGAGCTCAGGGACACAGCTGCAAAACTACAGCTGCTGCAGAAGTATGTTTTGGTGCAAACAGAACACTTTCCATTCTAGTGTGAGCCTAAATAAGATGATGCTAATTTTCTGCAATGATTTGCTGTATTTAAAATATTATAGAGAGGAGTGTATTTGGTTTTTCATATTACTGTTATCTAACTACTGATGCTGCATGGGCAGGTAGACCTGGGCTCTGCATTGGGAAGCCCAGTGGATTTTTCCTGCTGTTGCCAGCTTCCCCCTGCCCTGTTTTGTCCTCTCCCAACCTCTGTTCTGCCCACCCTTGTCACCACCCTCCCCTGCTGTTTCATCACCCCCTTTCAGATGGGACCCAAAATAAACTTTATGCCCCCTAATAAAATTCCTCGGACGCCCTGGGGATAGAAGCAGAGGCATGTATTGAGTGCTGGCTGATATATTGTGCACAGTGATTAATTTGGTCAGTGGGTTGCAGCAGTGAGACCCCAACTTCAGTTCTTGGGAATCATCCTTGAAAAAAAACCAGGGTTGGAAAATGCATCCAATGAAAATCCCCTGTTAGGGGAACTCCGCTTCCTTGGTTGAAAACCAGAGGTGCAGAACATGGGGAAGAACTTCCCTGTGAAATTTGGAGTGGGGAATCATATGATATGGGCACATCAGTTGGCTTCCTGCCCACAGAGGGGCAAAGCCTCTGAGGAAAGCTCCTGCACTGCTTGCTACAAAGGCTCCTGGGATTCCTACAGAGCCAGGAAGTCTGCCAGGCGTTGACTGGCAGCGCAGGAAAAGGGACTAGCATTGCTTCCAGTATGACAAAAGCCTGTGCACAGTATGAAAAAAAGATGTGCACAGCTGTGACCAGGGACAGTGCGATCATTAGGATAACTAGGCAGCTGTCTAGGGCGCAGGCCTCAAGGGGCACAGTACTGACCTTTGAGGGGCACTGTTTTATAAAGATTTGTTTTTTAATTCATGTATAAAATACAACTGCAATAAATGCAACTGCCCCAGAGCTCTACACCCTGTACATGGAGAGCATCTCCACTATTGAAGTGAATGGGAAAACTAAATGTGATTGTCTGCATTTACTAATGTACAACTGATATATAAATAACAGCATCATTATATATACTATATTTAGATACACATTCCTATGCACAGATATAAAATGATCACATTTTCATTTTCATTTGGACCTATCAACATAATTGTTAAAAAAAACATATGCGCGGTGAATAGAATGAGACTCCCACAGGTTCTGCTGTCTGAAGTTATAATCACTTTTCGCTCTTCCCTTTGCATAGAGAATCCAGGAACTTGAAGCGACTTTATACAATGCTTTGCAGCAAGAAACAGTGATAAAGTTTGGAGAACTGCTCAGTGAGAAACAGCAGGAAGAACTTAGGACTGCTGTAGAAAAATTAAGGCGGCAGATGCTGAGAAAAAGCAGAGAATATGACTGCCAGATCCTACAGGAGAGAATGGAGTTGCTTCAGCAGGCACATCAAGTGAGATTCCAATTGCAGTTCATGTCCATTCTTATACAATAAAGCTGATCCATACTATTCAGCTTTATTGTATAAGAATGGACATTGTTATCCACTATCCATGTTTACGGTTAAACTATACAACTTGCAAACTGAACTAAGCAGACTGAGAGCCCAATCCTGAGCTCGGCGCAGCAGCTTCATGCTGCCGTGCACTGTCACAAACATGCCGTAAGGCACATCTGCGACACTTACCGCCGGGCTACCGCCCATGCTAGCCCATCGCAGGGCAGACGCCCAGCCTCCACTGCTCGGCAGTCTCATGCACCGCTGAGCCACGGCACAGTAAGCAGGGACGGGAGGGGGGCGGGGAGGAGGTGTTCCAGGGAGGGGGGAGGTGAGGGGAGGGTGGAGAGAGGGTGTACAGGAAGCGTGCTGGGGGGAGGGAGCGGGGAGGCAGGAGGTGGGTCCAGTGGACCTCCACTCCACCATAACCTGTCTGTTCATGCAGGGCTCAGTGCCCTACACAAACATCTATACCACTGACCTTTTGGTCAGTGGTAAAGTGAGTAGCCCCATTGCGGGGCTGCTTCCTGTACCCAGGGGAAGGGGACACAAATCCCCTTCTCTTGAGGCGCCACCCACAGCAAGCTGAGGTGCTCAGGATGCGGCGGCAGCCGTTCTCGGCGCCACTGAAGCTGCGTGGCCCGGGCAGCTCAGGATTGGGCTGTTAATTCCCCCACATAAATCAAAAAGGACCAAAAGTGTTTTAACTTTGGTTGGATCACATTTATGCCACAAGAATCATAACCGCTCTTTATGTGTGTGAATTCTTAATTGGGAAACCTTGCATGCAAATTCATCCAACCTTTCCCCCCAATTTATGTATTTATTTATGATCAATATATTCTATTTCTAGAGGATTCGAGATTTAGAAGATAAAACTGACATCCAGAAGAGACAGATCAAGGATTTAGAAGAAAAGGTTGGTTGCTTTGCATATTTCAAAAGCATCAGATCAACACAGTTGAGGAAAATTCAGGACTTCCAGTTAGTTTTGTTAGCATAACTGATGAGAATGAATCTCTCCATCATTTTTCATTTTTCACTCTACAGATTCTAATTCAAACACTGTTTACTTTTCTATAAATGTTTTCTTTCCATCAGGAAATAAGCTATTTCTAATGGAGCTGAGCAAAACCTGTGCACCCTCACCCTGGGCATTTTGCCACCTCATGTACAGACTGTAAAGTTGGTGATGGAGTAGGAAGGCAAAGAGGAATGAAGTGTTTGCCCCAGTTACCAGCAGCAGGAGTCACATGCTACTGCTGGGCAGAATTTTTCTGCAAATTTCTTCCTACCTAGAAGACACTGATGAGGGCAGGAAGCATTGCTTCCTCTTACATTCACTTGGATTTGGCTTCAGGACAGTGCCATTAGGGGAGGGAAGGATCAGGAAACTGCCCTCACTCCAAGTGTCTCCTGGGCAGAAAGGAACTGAAGGAAAACTGCACCCAGCAACAGGGGAGCAAAGTAGGTGGGGAAATGTTGCACACTCCCAGCACCCACAAATTTGAGCCTGAATTTAAGAACATTAACTGCAGCTCTAATTTCTATCAAATTATCATGATTGGTATTAGTATGATTATCTTGTTATGATCATCAAAGTAAAAGGCAATGGCCTAAGATGGCAATCCTATACTCACTTACCTGGAAGTAAGTTGCTGTCCTCACTGGAACTTACATCTGAGTAGACATGTATAGGGTTGTACTGCAAGGGCACAATCCTATGCATGCCTACTTAGAAGTAAGCCCTATTGTGTTTGATGGAACTTACTCTCAGGAAAGTGTGGATAGGATTGCAGCCTAAGGGCCCACAATGCAGCCCTGTGGAAAGGGAACAAATGTTCCCTTACCTGGAGGAGGCTTCTGTGACTGCTCCCCTGCTGCAGATGGCACGGCTGCAGCAGCACTGGAAAACTGGATAGGACTGGGCCCTAAGGGCTCAATCCTATCCAATTTTTCAGTGCTGGTCCTGCTGTGCCTATGGTGTATGCACTGCTTTCCCAGCAGGAGGAGAAGGCAGACTTGGAGGGGGAGGCATTCTTGGAGGCCTCCTCAAGGTATGGGAACATGTTCCCTTACCTTGGGGCTGCATTATGGCTGCCTCGGTGCAGGAAAGTTGGATAGGATTGGGCCCTAAGGGCTCAAGCCTAACCAGGTCTACTCAGAAGTAAGTCCTATTTTGTTCAATGGGGCTTACTCTCAGGAAAGTGTGGTTAGGATTGCGACCTAAGTCTTGTAACTTTACTTGCAGTCTAGACCTTCAGGCTTTTCTATATTTGTCTCTTTGACTCAGAATGAAACAAATGGTGGGCAACATGCTTCATTGCAGCAAATAGATTTTAACTGAATAATTCATGAGACCTTTCATCTCTGTAAAAATCAAAGCCAAACCTTGACACTTTCCACTTAAGATCAGCCTGCTGGAAATTTTATCAGAGAAAGGGGCTCAACCCAACAGACTTTCCATTCCAGTTAAACATGAGTGGTTGATGTTCATAGTGCAAAAGCTATACTTAAGGGCTTTTATGCCTTATCAAGATGTCTCATCATCCGATCACTTTGACAGTATGCATTTCTAAAAGCTCAGCTGTAGAAACTTCAAGTTCTTCATTCAAGTCCAGTACTGTGCTCCAGGTGTGGAAACTCCAATGCATGCAAGGAGAATTCCCATTAATTTCAAAGGAGCCTCAATTCTTATACACACAGTTTGGGTCCTTTGAGTAAAGCGAGTGGAGCGCCCAGCATGTGTACTTCATGAGTACACATGCCTCTTGGGCACACTGCACCAACTTAAAGTCAGCTTAAACATTCCACTGAAATTTACCAAACCACTCATTAATAAGGAGGCATGATGGTGTCACTTGAAATTAACCAGTAGAATGCAATCATATTGTTTCAGTCATTCATGACTTTTAGGAGAAGGTCTGCAAGATGTGTAATTATTTAATCACACAGCCAGAGGTAGATCCTTATCACATGGATTACAATAAAAACAAACCGATCTCTTAAAAATGTCTGCTTTCTTTCTTCTGCAGTTTCTCTTTCTGTTCTTGTTCTTCTCTCTTGCCTTTATTCTTTGGCCTTGATGTCAATGTGCCTCTTGGGAAGGTAAGGCTACTTCCTTTATATTCCCTTAAAATGAGACCACATTTATACAATTTTTCACGATCACATTCAAAGCAGCACAGTTTACTCAGTGACCGTCTGACAGCCCAATCCTATCCACACTTTCCTGGGAGTAAGCCCCATTGACTCTACTGGAGTAGACATGCATAGGATTGGGCTGTGAACTGATACAGAAATCGAGAAATAAATTCTGACCTTTTATAATAGCAATTTCACACTTTGCATCTACTGAATATACATTCAACAGAGTTGCAGCTTACCTCAGCTCCCTTATGAGTATATCTGCATGATATAGGTGGATATATCTTCTATTTTGGATATATACTTAAAGACAACTTGGGTTTATATCTAAAAAACGTAATGAATGAAGTGGCTCTAAGGGCAGACTATATGGTTATTTCTAACCCCCTGCCCTATAGGCAATAATCTTCCCCTCTTTCTTCTGCTGTATTGTCCCTAACACAGACAAGAGTTCCAACTAATTGTAAACCATCATTTGGAGTGATTGGTTAAAGGCAGTGGTTCCCAACCTCCTGCCCCTTTAAGGTAGGGTTGGGAAACTTCTGTGGACCCTCATTTTACAAGATAGCTTTGAGAATTTATCAACGTAATGCATGCATAATGCATGTATGTGCAGACTCAAAAAATAATATACAAATGTGAAATATTAACCTAACCAGTGGCTTCTTCTTTTGTGTCGATTCATGAATTTCTGCATTAAATACCAGCAAGCACTTGGTGATTTCACTGGAATCATAGATAAGATAGTGGCTGTAGGCCCATGCTAATTCTCATTTGGTATGGTCTAGTTCAGTGGTTCCCAAACTACTGGGTTGTGACCCTCTAGCCAGGGAAGCACTTGTCCCTGCTTTTTTAAGCGGCGGGAAGAGGGGGAAGGCAGCAACGCAATCCCCAGGATTGCACTGTTGCCAGGGATGTGAGGCGGGTTTTCACTTAACTGAGGAATTGCCAGCCTCTAGGGGGTGTGGGGAGCTCTGCAGACACCTCTGCAGGGCTCCTCAAGCCTCCTAATATGTGATTTTTAAAAAATGAGATCAAAACCACTTTCGTTTTCAATTGGAAACAGGAAGTGGTTTTCAATCTTATTTTTTTTACTGTTTTGGAGGCTTGGGGAGCTCTGCAGAGGCTGGCAGTCCCTCAGGTAAGTGAAAACATTCCCTTCCCCCCCCCAGCAGCAGCATGATCTTGGGGATCACATTGCTGCCATAGCCCTTCCCTCACACACATTTACAGTGCTCCCAACTCCCTTGCAGGAGTTTGGGAAGTACTGGTCTAGTTTTCAGACCATACTGATTCTCATTTGGCGACCCATATTATCTACATTGGGATTAGCAAATCTCAAGGGCTATCCAAAATATTTCCATTTATTGCCTAAGAAAATTCTTTTGAAGCAGTTTAATCCTGAGGTACATGCAGTATAAAGTAAGTAGGTAATTGAAACCTGATTAATTTAATCTTCTTTGACCTTTCATGATTTTCTTTTGTTTCCAGAGAGTTCGACTACACAGAAGAGTTCTCAGAAGGGCAGATGCTTCCAAACCCATGAAGAAGAGAACACTGTTTACAACCATCGCATAACAAAGCAACACTCTGTAGCCAATACCACACCCACCATGTAGTTTAAAGCCATTATCCAAGATTTGTTACTTGACAGTTCCTGTCTCAAGCTACAATATATGCTGCATTTAATGAAATTCTCTAAGGAGGACAAGAGTATCCCATCAGCATCTACCACACTAGGATTCATTTTTTAAGGGAAAGAATCAGCAAGAAGCCACATTCAGCAGATTGAGTGAAAGTATGTCAGGCAAGGAACCAAAGTTACTATGAACAATCTATCCCTGCTGTGCAGGGGGATAATTTTAAACATCACCAACTTCCCATGAAAGTCTTCGGTAATAAAGGGATCTGAGCAGAAGAAATGTATTCAGAACTCCAAGGGGGACAATGACAATAAATAGTTAATTTGGAAAGTCTGGCTTTCTTAATACAGGGATTCTTTTTTTCTCTGATTTTAAACTCAGGAACAATGACAGCTGCAATGTGAACAAAAGGAAAAATGTACTCTTGTTTCATAATGGGTAGAACTTGGCAATGGGATAGATACAGTTGGAACATTGACCTACTGCTGCCTACAGTAGCAAGGCAAGGAAAAATATGGATGACTGATGTAGTGAGGACTGCTGGCGATGCTCTTGAGGATTCCTAACAATGCTGTAGCCTTAACTGTCGTCAGGATCCTTCCACGAAGGACGGCGTGTTAGAGCTGTTTGTTACATCGAAAGAAGAGCTTCAAGAACACAACGCTCATGTCACTTACTGTTTTATGTACCTTCAGTAGCTTGATTGGGGTGGAAATGTCTTCTGACTCAGAAATAGTTGTGTCCGAGAGGAAGCAAATGCCTGTTCATCCAGCCTCGGCCTCCAGAAGAGTTTCTGCCTCCACTCATCTGTTAATGTACAAGTGAAATACGTACAAACATATTTTTTTTTCCCCTTGTCATTGTCTTCTTCTCAGTTGGCTGCATGAACCAAAATGGGGAAATCTAGGGAACAGCTCTGTGTTACCTTACCCATCCGGCTCAAAGGCATGTCGTGCTGCTGAGGGTAGACTTGAGTTCATAGTTAAGGTCTGCCTTCACACAGCATTTAACTTCTGGTTTGTAATACTTGTCACTCCCTTTTGCAAGGTTTCTTTGAGGAAGCAGCCCTTGCTCATGCTGATTCCTGTTTAGGGTCCTTGGTTTGTATTCAGAGAAGTTCTGATCACTGGCAACTTCACTGAGGGCAAACTTCACCCCTGAGTTGAAGGCAGTGGTCAAGCGTGGTTCCATGTCTTTGCCCTAGAAGAATGTCTGCTCTGTTTCCTCAGGTCCCCCAGGAACCTGCTCTTCCATTTCCCTGTTTTATGCCTCTTTCCCCTTGTAGACAGCAGGGACTTTTCTTACCCTTCTGCACTTGCATACGTTAATACGTTCTAGACAGTTCAATAAAACAAGCATAGGATGCCTTGTCTGCTCCTGAAGTAACATAAATAACAGTGACCAGCATAAAAACTTGTACTATGCATTGCTTCCAATTCACAGTGAGACTTTGTGCAGACTTACAGCAAAGCCTCTGGTTTTTGAATGTAGGAATGCTGCAAGAGCACTTTGAGCATCCACTGCTTCTTCACCACTTCACTTTTAACTTTCTGACACCATTCATATCCCATTGCCCTCAGTCTATGTTCATCTCAGTTCCTTGAAAAACCAAGGCCCTCCTCTCAGTTCCTCAGACAGTCCAGACAATCTGTTCTAAAGGGATGAACAACATTCTCGTGTGCCATGGATGCCTGCCCCCTCTTTTTGTCTCACATCATGGTGATGGTGGGTGACTTCACAGCACTGGAAGGCAGTGCCTGTTTCAGTGATGGGGCCCCCTGGGTTCCATGCCCAACCTGGCCAACTATCACTGCCATCCCTGCTGTGAGGAATCATTCCACTAAGCAATCTCTTCTCTTGTATATATCCCATAGACTAGAGTTACTTCAGCAAGAATTTTTAGACACTTCAGACTTTAGCCCAACAAGGCAAGCCATACAAGACAGACTCCTGTCTGCTTCCTGTCATCTCACTACATCTCCAAACATGCATTGTTCTAATCCTATGGCTGATTACAGTATCTAAGAGCCCACAGCAATATAGAAAGACAAAATTTTCACAGGTGTCTATTTTCTCTTCACAGTGCTGGACTGAAGGGGTAATTTCACCCTGCTGGAATTTGACAGACATTTATTTTCAGACATCTAGTTTCAGGGAAATCTATTCATGTCCCAGAAAAAAAAACCCTGCCTGTCTGCTATGGAACCCCAACATGTTGCACAGTGTTCTGGGAAGTGCCTACTCTAGAAGTACTACTTCTCTGGGAAGTGCTACTCTAGAGGCCATTGGCCAAGATTGTTGGGTTTTGCAGGAACGTCATAAAAACTCAGAATACCCCCTGGCCCTGGTACACCCCAGAGCTGCCCTGTGACTGCAGTTCTGTAGAACAATCAGTAGTGGTGAAGTTTCTCTGCCAATCACTAGTGAAGCTTGTCTGCAATTCCTGATCTTATTCCTGAGGAACATAGTTTTTGAAAATTAGAATCCTAAGGGTACAGCAGCCTTGTCCCTTTTGTGTGTATTTATCATGTGATAATCATTAGGATTGCCAGAGTGCAAGCTAGAAATCTGTGCTATACCACACTGTAACTACTGCAGGTGTGGACTGAGCTATTGAAGTAGGTCTCATGTTTCTGTTTATTTTTGAGCAAAATCTGTGAAATCTCAGCTTTTTAATGTGGATCTATCCTTGATTTGCTGTCAACTAGTGAAAAGTCAGGATAAAAATTGCTTCTAAGTCAGTGGTTCCCAAACTTTTAAACACCAGGACCCACTTTTTGAAATAAGACTCTGTTGGGATCCACCTAGGTTTATTAGCCTTTTTAAAAAAAAAAAAAAAAAGCATTTTCATTTTACCAGCTGCTCAAGCCTGTTTTTTTCCTTTTTACTATGGGGGGGATGACAGCTGCAAAATGGCATGTCACCATTTGTGACATCCATAAAGGACCTTGCAGAGCCTGAATGCTAGTGCTGGTAGCACAAGGCCCCAGAACGATTGGGCCCAAGATATATCTACCACATTAGTTCTGGACAAGATGAAAATGTACCTAAAAACAAGTATTATAGCCCTTAAAGGAATATAATCCCTGTCAAAAATAAAATCTAACAACAATAGTAGAGAGTGTTCTGAAATCTAGCAAAATACACATATCACTGGTGATAACGGAGCAATGCAGCCAGATAAATTTTGTCCTTGTTTTTCAGAACTTAATGGGGAGGAAGAGAATGGGGTTGCATTGCAACTCTGACACTTTTATTATGATATCTGTTACTTCTTTGAGCTGCCATGATCTGAGAGTGGCATTCAACTTGTGGCATTAGCATCTTATAGATTTAGATTTAAAGACCTTTATTGGCATTAATGCATCTTATACTGATTGCTTCCATTGCACATGTTCAAGTTATTTGTGGCACTAATTACTGTGGAAGCAATCTTCAGCGTACAAAATATTACCTATTTTATATGAGAGTGATGTTGTTCACCCCATTGGTCCAGATTTCCATTGCCAAAATACTCAAACATGAGCTTCAGTTACCGTTTTGTTTTTCCCCTTCACAGTGGTGATGCAACATTTGCAGTGTAATGCAGGAGTGACTCTTGGACTCTTTCTACTACATCCCCAGAACCTACAATTAAGAAATGATTGTGGAAGTCATACAAGGGTACAAATTACGCAGTTGGCATGCTATTCAGTTAACAATGTTTATGAAAGGTGGGATGACTCATTCTTTGGCATAGGAAATTGTGAACACTCATCCACGCAAGCACCCTACAACGGCAGCCAAGACTCCTACAGTATGACTTCCTTTGAACTCCTGCTTCCATTTTTGCCATCCCTTTCTTTTTCAAAGTGCTCAGCTCTGCACATTAAAGCACAGTTAGCATTTCAAAATGTGTCTTCTGAGGCCATGTACCAGTTATCACAGGTAGTGCCAATGATGTCTGAGCACTGCATGAAACCAAGTCCAATCCAAATATTAGGAGCTTTCTGGGGGATAAGACTGCCTAATACTATTGATATGTTTACTCATGTCTATGCCTACCATTGGGGAGCTCTGTTCTGCTCTTGCACAGTCATCTGCAGATAACTTCTAGTTTATATACCCACGTCATTCAGTTTAATGTGTTTTTGCCACTTGAGACTTGCAGTAATTGAGTACTAAGTAACTCAGATTTGGTCCTGATGAAAACCAATGGAAAGACGTCTTTGCTTTGGCCCAGACGGTTGCTGTGACTCCCTGTCTTTTATTTTTATCACACTGTTCTTGTTATAACAAGCATTTCTCTTCCCACAGAAATGAATGGCTAAATTCTCATGGCTTCCAACTGTATTTTTTTCCAGCCCTTGAATAGTATGGGAAGATGGGGCTGATTAAGATGATGTTCCACAACATTCTTAGCATGCTGAAGAAGCTTACATGTTCTCCTCGCCACTGTGTCTTTGGTATTGCAATATGTTCTTTGTGTATGCATGTTCATCCCGCTTTATCTAACACATCAATCAATACATTAAGGCGTTGGAGAAGGACAGATTATCCCTAGCCTCTTTGTGAAAATTCTACTGCTCATAGCATAGAATGAACTTGGTCGATTTGCTCCAGTGACTTCAGAAAGGAGGGAAGCTGGAGGGGAGGATCATCTGTTTTTCTCTCTCCTCAGTACAACACAACCTGTGCCTAATATCTATTTCTTGACACTGACTCTGCAAATCCTCTACAGATCAAAATGAGTTAACCTTTAAAATATGTATGTATGAGTTCATATATACATATACTGTTGTATATATCTATCTATCTCCAGTGTATATAGTAGGATGCTGTTAGATTTTATAAAAGTGTACTTCCATCTCTACAAATGAAGATGTGAGGCCAAGGGTGGTTCAGAGGCGACATGGCTAGTAATTCCTGATGAATTTGGCAGCAAACCTGCAATTCCATGTTGGGTGAAACTTGTGTCATTTCATCCTGCCTTCACAGGAGGCTTCTGTGCATGTTTCACTCTAAAACATCACAGAAGTCTACACAGGTAGCCAGAACTCTGTTAAGTTCTGAGGGACCCGCAGATGTCAAAATGGATCCTAGGACGTTCAGATGAAACATTTGGGTCCAGTGAACCTTTCCCTGAAGTGGACCCAGATGTTTCCACCTGTCTCTGTTAGCTCCTCATGTTTCAATTTGGCACCTCACTGACAAAAGTGTTTTCTTTTCGCATTAGTTCCCTATGGCTCTGACTCTCTTTATCCACATGATTCTTCAGTTTCATTGACACAAAGTATTGTGAAAGACCTCTCAGATCAGCCTTGTGCAGTGAAAGTAAGGCAAGCACCAAGCAAAAGATAGCCTCACACTCAATCCAGCAGTATTACTGTCCACATGGATCACACATTTACAAAATGTCTCTTTTGACGTCCCAAAAGAGCATATTACATTAGATTACTGCAAGCATGATTTAAAAAATTCAAATTTCTCAGCTTAAGGGCAGTGCGAACACACGCTGAACCACCGAAGTGTTTCTTCAAGTCTATCCCATTTGGGCTGAACTAGCCAGACCCCTTTTAACTCACTGAGTTTAGACGCAACAAATTACTCATGTGCTCAATACAGTTCCACTTTCTGATCACTGCATCTCCCTGTATATAACTTGTTCCCAGTTTTGTGTCTATAATTCCAAAAGAAAACTGTACATTATTTGGCAGAATGACCCTTTGATAAACACCGCTGGCCATGTATATGTACTGTATGTATTAACGTGTAGATGAGAATCCTTATTGTATGTAAAGTTTTATGAATGGTTATTTTTTAATTTATGTATTTAATATAGGATTCAATGACCTCTGGTGTTTTAGTTTGTATAAAAGAAAATAAAACAGCAGCATTTTGTAAAACTTCACTTTACACTGATGGGTTATTATCCACAGCCTATTTGAAATTGTTTTAAAATAATATACAGAGGACAAGAGAGCAATAAAATAAACTGCTTCCTTCCATGTACTAAACTATCACAGGAAACGGAGTAGAATATGATGAAATAATTTTCTGGGGTTTAATTGGTGCCTAAGACCACCCGCCAAGGCTCATCCATAACATCTGTTTTCAGTACCAGGACTAGATCCTGGAATATATGAATACTAATAAAAATGTGCCTCTGAACATGTGCAGAGTGAATTTTTTCTCCACTCTCCACTCTCAAAAGCAGGTCCATACAATTTTGAGCCCTATCTATTTTATTTTATTAGAAATTAGGCATTAGAGTCTCTTCACAACAAGACTTTCAAAGGCACAAAAATAAACCAAGTACTTTGGAAAGATATGAGATGTTTCATGGATAAATAGACCAACAGATTAGAACACAGTATGGAAGAGAGAAAACATCACAAATCAATTCAGAATAAAAAAAATAAATTATGCAGTTTTATAAATGCCGGGATAGAAAACTAATCAATGCAAAGCCTGCTGAAACAAATTGGAGGAGTGTGAACCACCTGTGCATTTCATCCTTCCTCCTTTACCTAGCCAGGTAAACTGGCTGCCCAATCAGTGGGATGTGCCAATTGTAGCAGGGGGAGGTGGATCTCCTGGAGAACTCCAGATATGAAGACAGGGGATCCACATGTGACTCATTTGAGATGCCATGTGACCCTTTTAGAATGGTGCTGAAGTCAGGGCCTCTGAGAGGAATTTTATCAGGGGGTACAAAATTTCTTTTGGGCCCCTTTGCAAAGGGGGAGGAGTGAAACAGAGCAGGGGAGTAGCCAGAATGGGGGTAAAATAAGCAGGGGGAAGTAGCAACAGCTGGATAGTCTTTGGAGCCCAGGTCTATCAGTCTTCCCAATGCAGAGCTCAGGTCTACCTGCCTGCCCAGCGCTGGCAGCTAGATACAGTAATATGGAAAACCAACACACTCCTAAGTCTCTCTAAAATCTTCCAAATATAGAAAATCATTGCAGGAGATGAGTATCATTGTATTTAGGCTCACACTAGAATGGAAAGTTTCCTTTGTACACCAAAACTTGCTTCTGCAACAGCTGTAGTCCCACAGCTGTGTCGCTGAACTCCTCTACACTCCTTCATGGTAAGCGGATTCATAAGCCAAAGAGCTACTGTAGCAGGTCAGTTTCCTCCCACAAGTGACACTGTTAAGGAATGTATGCATTCCTGGGCCTAGAGTGTAAGATCCCCCAAAATTTCTGGGCCCCCTCCTTTGGCTCCTGGGCCCACTTTCTGACCCTGGGAATGGGTACAAATTTACCCCCCTCTCCTAGGACCTGGCTGAAGTCAAAAGGGCAGGGTACTACTGGAAGATGTTCCAACAATTTTCAAAGGCTGAGGGCCAAATCCTATTCAATTTTCCAGTGCCGGTGCTGCTGTGCCAATGGGGCATGTGCTGCATCCTGTGGTGGGGAGGCAATCACAGAGGCCTCCTCAAGGTAAGGGAACTTTTGTTTCCTTACCTTGGTACTGCATTGTGGCTACACCGGTGCTGAAAAGTTGGATAGGATTGGGCCCTGAGACATTACAGAAATTTTGGGGCAGGGGAAGTTAGTAAGGTCCAAAAATAAGGGAAAATATGCAGGAGGAAAAAAAGGATAAATCAGAAGTTTTTACCACATGGTCCTTCAAATATTTAAATCCCAAACCATTAAAGGCTTTCTAGATAATCACCACCGTGATTTTGAATTGGGCCCAGAAATGTGCAGACAGCAAATAAAGATGGTACAATAGGGATGTGACTGGGAAGAGGAGACAACCCTGAGCTTGGTGGACCAGTAGCAGTTGGTGGATAATTGAGGCTAACTTTCTATGTCTGAAATATGCAATTATTATATATATTAACTAGCCTAGGCAGTGTAATATGATGAGAATAACTAAGGGACCACATAATGTTGAATAAGTAAAGTTATACTGAGAGAGAGAGAGAAATGACAGAACTTCTTCTTTAATCAATTAAGGGCATGATCTAGCCAAAGTTAAGCACTTTGAAGTACAGATCCATCCTTCAAATCGAGAATTTGGAACCTGCAGATTTAAGTCACCACAGGTTCTGAACACAGGTGGACAGCTGAACCTGAGCTTCTGAATGTGATGCGAAGTTTTCTCTGGTAACATCTGGGAGACTTTCTGAGGTCTCTCTGGCACCTCCAAATACCTTTTTAAGGCCTGCAAAGGCTGCATGCGGCCTCTCCGGGCCTCCTAACACATCTGGACATGACCAGAGAACATCTCTGGTCACGTCCAGAGGTCCTATGGACTGGATCCAAGAATTTGCTTATCCATGGGTTTCGGTACCCATGGGAGTCCAGCAACAGATTCCCTGTGGATACTGAGGTCCAACTGTACCTGAGGTTTTTGGATCATAATGTGTATGTAAAAGTACAATGATTTATGTACTTTTAATGAATTTGTACCAAAAATCCTTTGCTTTTGAGTGAAAATTGTAAGAATAGTAAGCCATGTTCATGGTTGGGCATATGGAACCAGAGGGTGGTAATTAGGATTAACAAACAATGTGCCAGTGTGCTATCTTGATTTGTGTGGCATCAACATCATCCCAGAATGTATTGGTATAGAGCTATAGTACATGGGGCTGAATATAATGGAATGAAATTATTCAATTATACACACTTTTTATAATACAATCCTATAACACCTTCCAGAGAGTAAGCCCCATTGAATACAATGGGACTTACATCTGAGTAGGCATGCATAGGGCACTATAAGCAACAGCTCCTTGCCCATTTTCTCTCCAGCTGGAGGAGAACTGAAGCACTGATGAGAACGGCCCCATTGGCTGCCTGAAGGGGGACTTCCCCCTTCCTCTTCCTCCCCATTTCAACCAGATTAACACAATAAAAGATCAAGCATAAGTTACTTTTGCTGCTGTTACCCCTACTTGCTACAAGCAAAAGAACAGAAAACATGGAAAAGATAAGCTGTGGCGAAGGAGTGCTCTTTTTAGGAGTTGTCTAAGGTGCCATCTCAACTGCTCTGAGGACATGAAGCCCATGGACATTAAAAAACAGAGGAGTTTTCCTGTCACACATTCAAAAAACATATGGAAGATACAGAACTCATGGAATAAAAACTGAACATAGGTACTTGGAAATTCTGTGGCAAAAAAACTCATGGGTGTCTCATGCATAAGGAAAATCACGTGGGTTTTCTGACCAGTTGTTGTTGTTGTTGTTGGCAACCTTCAGTCTCGAAAGACTCTGGTATCGCACTCTGAAAGGTGGTTCTGGAACAGCGTCTAGTGTGGCTGAAAAGGCTGATTCGGGAGTGACAATCCCTTCCACACTGGAAGCAAGTGCAGTCTGTCCCTGGTCTGTCTCCCTGGCTATGGGCCTTCCTTCTTTGCCTCTTAGCCTCAGACTGTTGGCCAAGTGTCTCTTCAAACTGGGAAAGGCCATGTTGCACAGCCTGCCTCCAAGCGGGCCGCTCAGAGGCCAGGGTTTCCCACTTGTTGAGGTCCACTCCTAAGGCCTTCAGATCCCTCTTGCAGATGTCCTTGTATCGCAGCTGTGGTCTACCTGTAGGGCGCTTTCCTTGCATGAGTTCTCCATAGAGGAGATCCTTTGGGATCCAGCCATCATCCATTCTCACGACATGACCGAGCTAACGCAGGTGTCTCTGTTTCAGCAGTGCATACATGCTAGGGATTCCAGCACGTTCCAGGACTGTGTTGTTTGGAACTTTGTCCTGCCAGGTGATGCCGAGAGAATACGTCAGAGGCAGCGCATGTGGAAAGCATTCAGTTTCCTCTCCTGTTGTGAGTGAAGAGTCCATGACTCGCTGCAGTACAGAAGTGTACTCAGGACGCAAGCTCTGTAGACCTGGATCTTGGTATGTTCCGTCAGCTTCTTGTTGGACCAGACTCTCTTTGTGAGTCTGGAAAACGTGGGTTTTCTGACCAAACATGCAATAATTCCATGGCAAATGCTCATTTCCATGTGAATGTTCCATGTAAGCACAATCAGTCTGGGTCTCAGTATAAACATTTCTTATTGCCACTGGTCAAATTCTTGATTTGTTCCACAAGATGGCAGGCTTTTGCTGTTATCAATGGAAGATTGTTGGGAGCGAGGGATGGTCTAAGGAGGGATGGAAAACTGAAGACTAGTTTTTTTTTTACTGTGAGTATTAAGTAGTACAGTATTCTATTTTCCTACAGTACTTATCTCTCTCCATCCTGAGATTATGTTCTCCTAAACACAAATTAGTCACAAATCTTAAACAATGTGATGTTTTGTACTGAGTTTGCACCCTGTAGCCTTGTGCACAAATGGCACAAAGGGGGGGGGGCGGAAAGTATATATAAATCTTAGGCCATAGATTTGTCTTTCCAACCACTCTTCACTTCTCTGCCTAAGGACTGGAGCTGGCTGTGTGCTGACAGATGCAGTAAATTAACTTACAGATCCGAGACATGCTGTGTTCACAAAGAGCCTTGGAACCAATTAATTGCACACACAGCAATTCAGCCTTGCTCTTCTGCCAGACAAGAAAAGGCTAAAGGTTAGTGTGAGTCATTCTCTAATTTTCAGTTCTGGGGGGCTCAAATCCTTTGCTTCTGTTTTAAGAGAGGGGTGTGTGTGTGTGCATGTGTGTGAGAGAGAGAGAGAGAGTGTGTGTGTTTAGAGGCCTTCTAGGATTGTTTGTGATGTTTTGAGCATAATCTGGTTTACAATTTCTAATTATTTTTGAGACTTACTTGTTTGCTTCCTGTGCTCAGGGTTTATATTTTTACTCTGGTTATCTCATAGGAAGCTATATTTTATCCAGTATTGTGCATGTGCAGGAATGGGCTGTGACATAAACATTTTCCCTAGACTAAAAAGTCTTATCCAGGAACTGGGGCATCACAAGGACAGGCCCAATCAAAATGAGCGTCTAGAGCAGGGGTGTCAAACATAAGGCCTGGGGGCCTCATGCGGCCCATGGAAGCTTTTCATCTGGCCCTTAGGCTCTCAGCTGCTGAGCGGTGCTGGGGTGTTACTGCTGAAAGGGCACCCCACATGAAAATGGGGCTCTCCCATATTTTGAAAGATTATCAAGATCTGTGTATTTTCTCTTCTGTCATTTCCAACTAATGAGTTCCTAATT
This sequence comes from Tiliqua scincoides, assembly GCF_035046505.1. Taxonomy (NCBI): domain Eukaryota; kingdom Metazoa; phylum Chordata; class Lepidosauria; order Squamata; family Scincidae; genus Tiliqua; species Tiliqua scincoides. Next base: position 180,730,932 of record NC_089822.1, read on the forward strand.
GAGAAAAAATGGTGCATATTTTTGGTTATGACCAGTTTAATGACATCACTTCTTGCCTAATGACATCACTTCTGGCCCCCAGAAGGCATCATGAATGCTATATGAAACGAGTTTGACACCCCTGGTTTAGAGGACCAGTCAACCCCATCAGAACTGCAGAAGACTCAGAAATAAATCCCACTAAGTGCTTTATAGTGAGTAAAAATCAGTGGGTCATGAGAAGCTTGGTACTGGCAGTGGCCTGACAGACAAGAGTCTTTCCCAACCTTACCTGGAGATGCCAGTGATGGAACCTGATGGCATGCACTGAACTTCTGCATGCAGAAGATGTGCCCTATTACTGAGCTAAAAGTGTAGTACCCACTTTTTAAAGGCAGTCTCTGCAGATGCATAGATGTCTAGATACAGTGAGGCACACATGAAAATACAGAAATCCGTTTAACCACCCTGCAAATTTCAGAAAGTGAGGCATTGGTACTAAATATTGCAGATGTGGCTGTGCTGCATGTAGAATGGGCTCAGAACCCCATGGCTATTCAAAAGGGATGCAGGCTCTGACTCACCTTGATAATGTCACTTTAGATACTTTCTTACCCAAGTTGGCTGGGTTGAAAGGAAACATATAGTCTTATAGATGGCTGCTTGGTCCAGTGTCAATAAATCTTTATTGCTCTTGAACACCCAAGGTGCCTACACCTTCTCCTTGCAATGCATGGCTGAGGGACAAAGCAAAGGTAAAATTAACCCTGGAGATGAATGAAACAGGGAATTGATTTGAAGCAAAAATGCTGGATCGGTTCTTAGAGCCATGCTGTCCAAGCAGAATATTCATAGCTCTTTGCAAACTTTCTAGCTTATAGTTCAGAAACCTTGCAAGTGGATAGAATTTCCATCAAGTGACTTTTCAAGGCAGAAGTTTTAGTGAAATTTTAGACGCTGATAGGACAGTTTTATTAACACTCTTAAAACTTTAACTATCTCCCAAGGAAGGAATCTGTATATGGGCCAAAATGGAAGGACCCCTCAAAAAATGCTTCAGGTGAGAATGAGAAGCAATCGAGAACTTATGCCCACCTTCATGCTGGTGGAAAGAGCCAAAGCCTGGTACTTGAGGGCTTTGGGGTGTGATCCCTAGTCAAAGCCATCTTGCTAAAAGGCCAGTGGAGTGCTGATGCCCAACAATATAGGATCTAACCATTTTCTTCTGCACCAGTGCAAAAGCACTCTCCATCTAGCTTCATAAATCTGCACCACAGGGGACCTACCAAGCCTTAATAGTATCTAGAACTTCAGTGGAATAGCCATTCTTCTCTAGCAGTGCCACTTCAGTCTCCATGTGTAGAACTGAAGCCATTCTTCTTCCAGGTGGAAGAATGGGCCTTGACTCAGAAGGCTGGAAAACAGTGGCAACGTCCACAGAGGATCTATGGCCATGTGAATGAGGTCTGAGAATCCAAGTCCTCCTGGGCCAAGCTTGGAGTCACAAGAATAATTTCTGCTTGCTCCACATGAATCTTTTGGAGTACTGTTGGTAAGAAGGCCTTTGGCCACAATGTTATTATTACATTGGTGTCTTCAGTGTCTTAGCAGTGACTTAATCTGCTGATGAACCTGGATATCTTATTTGCCAAGGAGGTGAATAGGTCTAACACTGGGCTTTCAAAGTTTTCTGTGATGGTTTGAAGATCTCTGGGTGGAGACTCTATCCTATCTGATCAAAGCTCAACTGGTTTACATAGTCTGCTGTGTTCTACATGAACTGGCCTCCAACATGCTCTGCTGCTGAGCACATGGTTTCTGCTCAGATGAAGAGAAGTTGAGATTCCTCCATCAGGCAGCATGACCTCATTCCTCCTTGGTGGTTAATGTGGTCCTTTTCTATCAAGTGATTCATTCTGACTAGGACATGCTGCCCCCTTGAGCTGAGCTGGAGATCCTGGAAAACTGGCCAGATTGCAGAGAGCTTTCACCAATTGATAGTGTGACTTGACTCTAGATGAAACAACTTACTTTGTGTCATCCGTGACCTTGAATGAGCTCACTAACACATCAAACTTATCACAGCTGTTACTGGGCCGTGTTAGAAATTGCATTGTTACTTGAACCAGTTTCTTCCTTCTGCCCCTTACATGTTGTTATGGAACTCACAGTAGCTAGCCTACTGTCTCTGGCAGGAGGAAAAGCCACTTCTATAGGCTCTGAAGATTGGGTAAGCTGCCCCTGAATCTTAGAATCAGGTCAGGGGACTCCTTATCTGATCCACTAAAAGAACCTCTGCACATGAAAAATCACTCTGAGCCAGATTAGCCCTGAAGCACCATCTCTGGGCACTGTATGGGCAAGACTGGGAGGAGACCCACTTTATGGTACCGTGCTCTCTGGTAACCAATATAAAAGTTGTAGTGGATCCCACTTTAATGTTGGCCATTTCAGTTTGAATTTTCGTTTTCCCTGCCTGAATTTAATAGACTATGGAACCAAAGGATTTACTCCTTTACAAATTTCCCTCATTGTAACTAGTCTTATCCAGTATATATTGGAACAAGTTTATTGGCCATTAATGGTAGGGGGGAGGCAGGGGTGGTGGGGAGTTGTGGCCACTGTAAAATGCTGCATAGCTCATTTGGGACTTTGATTTAAGCTCCATGGTTGCTGAATCAGTGCTGGTGATGCCGCTTGAGGAAGAGCAGGTCTCCCAGCTGCAGCATCTAAGGCCTGCTTAGTGTTGTGAGATGAAGGGTCGGGCTAGCTAACTGAGCACCATCTTAGTCCCTGTATCTGCCTGCCACTGCTGGGCATGAGATCCCTCCATGGGCGATGCATTCTCACAGCTCTGGGTGGAGGCAACTCCTCATAGGGCACAATCCTAACCAGGTCTACTCAGAAGTAAGTCCTATTTTGTTCAGTGGGGCTTACTCTCAGGAAAGTGTGATTAGGATTGCAGCCATAATGTCTTGAGAAGGGGAGTCCTGCCAGGTCAGATGGGCTTTGCACTCTTAGGGTTATGTTAGAAGAACTTGCTGTTTTCCACATCTCCCTTTGGTGTGAAGCTACAATATCCTAGACAAAAAGGCTGCTGAAATGTGGTTTGTGTCTTTCAAGATGTAGGCTGATGGATCCCTCCCTCTCTAAGCTCATTACTCACAAGAGCCACATTAAAATAAAGTTTGTAAAACTTTGAATTATTTTTCCCCATTCAGTCTGCTAAGGTCATATTGGAAGGAAAAGACATCGCTCTCTCTCTCTCTCTCTCTCTCTCTCTCTCTCTCTCTCTCTCTCTCTGGAACTTGTTTTTCCATAAGTTTACTTGCTGCCTTTAACCAAATGATGATATTTTAGAAGGCTGCTGATGTTATCTCATCCCACAGCCTTTGACTGCATTCTTGCAGTCAAAAGGACAGTTGGTTCGTTACCACAACCTTGTTTTATCTGAGTGACATTTCCAGAGGGCAGATATTTTACTTTCTTTTCAAAAACTGCCTCAGAAAATGTTTTATGACACTTGAACCACTTTTAGTCCTTTGGACCATAATGAGTTTCCATTTTCCATTGTGCCAATTTTACACAGGCCTGGTGGCTTGGGGGGGGGGGGAAAGCTAGCCTGTCTGAAACAGGAAGGTTCTTCGTGTCAGACATATTGCAACAAAGATTTCTGAGGCAAGTTGAATCCAGCAAGCAAGAGGTAAATATTGTCTCCCTTCAGAATGGTGCTGGTTTGAAAGCAAGTTCTTTTTTTCTTTTAGCATTTACATCAACTGTTCTAGTTTTCTTCATTCAGAATAAAAAAAGTATCCATTATACAAAATGTCACTTTTTAGGAACTTGAGATATCCCCCTCATGTATCATCTGTTAAACCTGGATTACTCAGGAAGACTCCCCAAAAGTATTAATAATGTCAAAGCTCATTACACAGGACCGCGCCTGGAGGAGGTTGGTGATGGTGTTAGAGGTTCCTGACAGATCCTATCCCTCCTCTCAGGTCCAATCTGCAGACACAGGGCTGCTCAGGCTTGCGCTAGCAATTTTGCTGGTGCAGTCCTGACTAGCCCTATAGCTGTTTCTGGGGTTTTCCCCAGAGCAAGGGTACAAATGTCCCGTTACCCTGAGGAGACCTCCAGCAGCCTATGCTGGATATAGCAGTGGCTGTTCAGTGCTGCTCCATTGCCATTAGGATTGGGCTGCCCATTCTTTTCACAATGGGATCAGCAAGGCTCATTTAGATATTACTGCTGCCATGTAGAGGATGTTTCAAAATGTTCCAGAAAGAGGCCGGTATCACCTGGGAAACACTGGGCACACATCACTTGGAGGGATTTTCTCCGTGCTAAATCAATGCCTAACTCGTGCCTCAAAAATGGAACGAGACCTGCAGTCAGGTAAAGAAGTTTTCTTTTCATGCAGAGTAATAATTTGAAACAAAATATCTCAGTGACATGATAACAGTTCAAATAGTTCACATATCAGTGACAGGTTAATCGGTGGCATAGCTGGAGGGGGGTGGAGCACTCAGCCTGGCAGGGAGGTGGGCGAGTGGCCCCTCCCTTTGGAGCCATTCCCAGCGGGGAGGGGTCAAAACGGAGCCATATGGCTCCGTTTTGACCCCCCCCACCGGGAATTGGCTCCAAAGGGAGGGCCCACTTGCCCACCTCCCTGCCAGGCTGAGTGCTCTGCCCCCCCTCCAGCTACACCACCGAGGATAATAGTTCAAATAGCATTAACATGTAATTAGATTCTAAAGCTTGTCTTTCATCTGTTTTTGGAAAGCAAAGTTGGTATGGAGGATGCCAACGAATAGCCTTCAGTGTTAGGAATTTGTACACCTGTATTCTGACATGTTGCACTTCTGAAAACTGATCAGAGAGAAGATGTGCAAATATTTGTAAATAACATTAACCTAATATCGAGCATCCTATCTTAGGGCTGTCATGGAGTTCCTACAAGAAAAGCCCCCTTCCTTTTGACCCAGTTCCAGGATGAGACCACTTCTGGGAATCAACACCCACATCTGCTGAGATGAACAAGCTAGGTGTGTCCTGCTTTTGCTGAAATTTCATTCCAGCTGAGAGGAATTGGTTTCTTTCACACTCCTTGTTGCATTGGCAGCAAAGCTTTGCTTTTATTGGATCTGTTGTCAAAGAGACAAAATATTATTCCGTCTTTCTGGCAGAGTATAATCCCATAGGCGGAAGGGTAGCACAGAAGAGTAAAGTCAAACTGCACCACAATGGAAGACTTCTGCCGAGGAGTGGCCAAGAAAAAACTTAATAGGAGGGACAGAAAGTACATTTTTATAACTACAAAGATTTAGTTAATTGTTTAGTTAATTGTTCAGTCTCTCTCTTTCCCTCTTTCCCCAAATCCTGGTGGTAAATCATGGTAAAAGATGCTTTCCTAACTCTCTCTCTCTGTGTGTGTGTGTGTGTGTGTGTGTGTGTGTGTGTGTGTGTGTGTGTGTGTGTGTAATTCATTGTAAGGTGGGAAGAGCTTTTCCTTACAGGATGGCAAGAATCAGAAGAAATTGCCATGAATCATAAAGATATAAATGAGAGCTGATTATCTGAGCTTGTATAATAATAAATAATAAAACTTCCTATAAGTGAATCTGTTGCTAAAGCAATAAAATACATTGCATGGGATCTGGAGCTTATCTAGATGTCAGCAAAGCTTTGTAGCTTCCAAGTCATCTTTGTAAAACATTCTTAGACTAACATGTAAGACTCTCTAAGTTATTCTTAAAGTGTGTATTGCTAAGGTGATATAACACATTATATGGGATTTGGAACTTTTGAAACCCAGCAGTCCAAGGATTTTCTATAATACCATAGCAAAGACTCCTGAACACTTGTTAGCCAACCAAAACTGTGTCCATAGAAATACTAAGCAACCATTTAGCACATACTGTATTGATAATGTAGTGGGACCATACTATCATAAGACACAAACTTCTATTTCATCAATACCAGTTAAAAAATTAGCTGGTCTAGTTAATTACTGAAAACTATGTAAAACTTACAGAAAAAGATCTGAATTCAAATTTGCAATCTTTCTGGGGCTTTGAATGGCTGTGGGCACTTTGCTTTCCTTCAGCTTGGTGACCATTGTCCACTGGGAAGAACAAAACTCAGGTGTGAAAGACAGGCCCAGTTCTATCCAAGCTTTCAGCACTGATGCAGCCACAGTACATCCCTGAAATAGGGGAATAAATATTCACTTACCTCGAGAAGGCCTCCATGACTGCTCCACCACCACAGAATGCAGTGCATGCCCCATTAGCATGGCTGCTTCAGCACTGTAAAGTTGGATAGGATTGGGCACTGAGCATTATAACACGACCTCTTCAATGGTATAAGAATGGAAGAAGGGATATGAAGCACTGAAGTTAAACATAGTACTAAACATTGATGGCATATGAAAAAATCCAAAAAATTCTGGTAATATCTTTATTAGAATTGTATCAATCAGCAGTTCCCAAATTGGTGGGTTGCAACCCACCAACCTGGGAAGCAGGGGTGGGGGGGGGGAGACAGCAATTCGATCCCTAGGATTGTGCTGCTGCCAGGACAGAAGGGGGAGGTTTTACTTATCAGCAGCAAGTGCCTGCATCCAGGGGGTGTGGAAAGTCCCACAAAGCCCTTCACAGGGCTCCCCAACCCTCCAGTTCACTAAAAATCATGATCAGAAACCACTTCTGGTTTCGCAATCAAAAACCAAAAGTGGTTTCCAATCACAATTTTTAGTGAATTGGAGGCTTGGGGAGCCCTGCAAAGGGTTTTGTAGGGCTCCCTGCACCCCCTGGAGGCCAGCACTACCTGCTGGTGAGTAAAAAACAAACAAAACCCTTCTACCAGCACAATCCTGAGGATTGTGTCATTGCTGCGGCCATACCCCCATAAAGACTCAAGTGGTTCCCTCCTCCCACAGAAGACTTGGGAACCACAGGTATAAATATACGTAAATAAAGTTTATTAGGGCTTTACAAGATCATTAAATAATAAATAATAATATATTTAGCACTTTCTGCAAGTGCAAAGAGCTCCACAGGAATTATTCTATATGAAATCCTTACAACACCATTGTATGGTAAGTATTGTTATCCCCAACTTGCAACTGGGAAGCTAAGGCTGAGAGTAGTGCCTTGCCTAAGGCCATCTTGTGAGTTCATGGCAAAGGTGAGATTTGAACTAGGGATATCCAGATGCACCCTTCAGTCTTTTAGCCACATAAGCTCTCACAACACTACTCCTGTGTAGTTCTCAAACATGGTGATGATTCCCCTGTGTGTTTCATATACTAAAGTCAGCTGCATTGTGTGAAGATTTTAGCATGCAAGGAATAAAATAGTACAATATTGTGACAGCAATGACTTCCATTTTAGCAAACACAGACAGACTACTTCTCCTAAGGACAGGACATGCTGCATTTCCTCAAACTCCAGTACCTGCTCTGGTTGCTTTCTATGTTTTTAAGGGCATAAATGAAACTGCTCTAGTCAACCAAATGGCCTCTTCTCCAATGGTAGATAAACAGGACATTTTGTGAAAGCCCTTATGACAACTACTAAAGAGTAGCAGGTCTAGAGATGCAAAGCTTTCTTTGTGAGCCCTAAGACAACAGATGGGGTCTTCAGAGAGAAAAGTCAGTAATCTGTGGATTAAAGACGCCCTAATTACACACTGATTACAGCTGTATTGTGGAGACAGATAACAAGGCAGACACAGTCATCTCTGCTCTAAGCAACTACCAGATGGCCTTTGACCTATAAGTCCTTTCATCCATTAGGAACAACCTACAACCACATGCTAGCTTTCTTGGCTAAATATGAACCAACCAAACACAGGTATTCCCCTGGTTAGATTCTGGAGGGTTCTACTTAAATCAGACATTATTTTATTTATTTATGTGTTGTAAACAACTTTCTGTAGTGGTTGAAAAGCAGTATAGAAATATTTATTTCTATAAATAAATTATCTATAAAGTAGATCATTCATGAATGAATGTACAACCTCCAGTGCCCTGAATTTTTTGTTGTGTATTATACAAAATGGACCCCAGAGCAACTTAGAAGCGGTGGGGGGGGGGGGGCTGCATTTATATTTCAGTAGTTGCATTTTACAAGAACTTACAGTCTGCATTTGTATTGGTTGGAGATGAACATGAGTACAGTTCTAACAAGTACTGTGCTGGCTCTCCTTTACCCACCACTTCAACATGAAGCATCTCTCTCCCTCTCAAATACACAGTCTCAGAAACACAGTGTCTCTCTTCCTCTGGGCGCAATCCTAGCCCCTTATGTCAGTGCTCTCTATCACTGGCATAGCGGTGCCATTGAGACGTGTGCTGCATCCTGCAGTTGGGTGTCACTCACGGAGGCCTCCTCAAAGTAAGGGAATGTTTGTTCCCTTACCTCAGAGCTGCATTGCCCTTATGTCAGTTATGCCCTTATTGCCCTTAAGGGGTTAGGATTGCACCCTCTAAGAAACAACCAGTGTCTCTCTCCATCTCCAAAGCCAGCGCTCTTGTGCTTGCGCAAAAACATCAGAGCAGACAGACTACTAACTCGAAAGCACAACATGGCTATTGTTAAGACATTCTTAAGTTGGATGTTCTTGTCATTCTGGGCAGCATGCCTACAATTTTGTTTCCTTGATTTGCGGTTTCTCATTTTCAGACTTATGCCCTGTGCAGTTTTGTTTTTTGCCATTTTGTCAATTTCATCACTATTTGTTAGATACCAACAGTTCTACCCTTCTGAGACAGTTTTGCATGATTGCCAATGTCACTGATTATGTTGCTTTTATAACAAAAATTAGCTTTTAGTATGTTCATATTGGTTATTGTTATTGTTATTGTGGTTAGTATGCTAGCCCGGGTTGGACAAGATTTCCCGTGCCAGGATTAATGCAATTAAAGGTGAAGCAAGTAACCCCATTTTCACTCTATTAGCAGGTCTTTGTGAGAGACTGGGAAGAAATCTTTGCTGTTGCTATCCTAGCTGTGGTCTTCAAAATCCCTCCCCCCCCCCCCCCAAGCTTTGGCCATATGCAGAAGAAACTGATTAGTTATGACAAGGGAGAACAAAGTGCCTTCCTGCCTCTGGACCACACTGTGATGACCTAACCTTTTTTCTATGTCTTTACATTATAAATGCAGCCTGGGAGCTACTGACAAAATGCCGGGGTCCCAGTATATTCTCTTTTGTCCAAGAGGCTAGTCAAGTGAGTCAGCTCATACATCATTCATTCTTTGCATAAATAACAGGACTTATTCTTCTCAGTTAATTGCATGCTGGGCCTTCAAAATGTTGTAAGAGACAACCTGTCTCTCACCCTTGGATCCCAGACATTCTTTCCTAAGGCAAATTCCAGCACAGGCATTGATTCTTTGAACACCTCCAGTTCTATACAGAATTTCCCATATTTCCTAAAGATATGGGAAAGAGAAGCATTTTGGGATTCCTGTAGCCTTTTGTTGAAAGTCATTAATCACAAGTTGCATACTGAAATAGTCAAGCCACAAAGATAATTGCTCTGCCCCTAACCAAAAGTCTTAAGCATTAGATATTGAAAGTGCAGCATGTTTCACCTTCAAGGCCAAGCTTAAAAACTGCATGCGCCATGAGCATCAGAATCAATTTAATAGACCAAGCACGATAGGCACTAAAATACAATCTACTATTACGTGTAGTATGGTGGCCACTGAGAATGTCTCTGTATTTTTCTCCTTGGCTAGAATGTAAACTCAAGAGAATGGTCCTCCTCAAACACTCAGGTGGTTATAGGAGCCCTGCTCTGTGTCCCACTGCCAACCACGTATGGTTGGGCAAACACGAAAGGATATTTTTCATTCAGGCTATGAAACTCTCTGCCCCAGACAGTGGCAGGCTTGGGGGGCAGGGGGGTAAAGGCCTCAGGCACCACCAGTGCTAGCACCTCCATCCACAGTGCCACATCTACCTGCATTCCTGAACTGTCCCACGGGCAGGCCAAGCCCTTTGCAGTGCTCAGGACTGCTCGGAAAGCCTTCTGAGGCTTCCAACACAGTCTTTGCAGTACTTCTGGGAAACTGGGAAATACAGTTTAAGTCCGCGTCAGAAGCCTCAGAAGGTGTTCCAAGCAATCCTGAGCACCATGCAAGGCTCCATGTGGCTAGGTAAGTATCCAGGCAGGGGGGTGCAGTGTGATGCGGGGGGCAGCACTGTGGACCTGTGCCCCAGGACACCACAGGGGCCAGATCCATAACTGGCCCCAGACGCTTTGGCTGTCTCCCTCCCTAAAATAAAGATTGTCAAATGAAATGTTATTGTCCCAGCAGACCTATATCACAGGCCTACAAAACTGAGGGTCAGAACAGTTTTTCCCAAACTTTATGGTGGTGTGATATGAATTTGGGGTTCCGATTCCAGAAATGGCATCCATTTTGCCCTATCACGTCTAGTTTTGGAGATATAGTATAGCCTCATTAGTGAATGGCTCAAGCAGCTTCCTCATGAAGAAGCCATGGTGTAGGCTTCCTCATGAGGAAGCTGCTTGAAGCATTCACTAAAGAGGCTATGCCGTGTCTCCAAAACTAGACGTGATAGGGCAAAAAGGATGACATTTTTGGAATCAGCACCCCAAATATACCCACGAATTGGTGTAACATTTAAGGAAGCAAAATGTGTGTTGGCCTGACAAGCTCTGGAGCTGTTATTCAGATTACCCTAAACTTTCTAAAAAGTAAATTTTTTCTGCTACTGCTGTTGGTTTTTTTTTTTAAGTATATAATTTTCTTTTCTTATATGATTAACGATTATTAACCATTATATGTTGATATTAACCATTATCTTAAAGATGATGGAAATGTGAGATACTGTATAAATATTTTAAATCAACCTTTTAAATCTCTCTTAAACTTGGTAGATGTGATGAGACATAGGGAAGGTAGGAGGTGGTATATATTCCCTTTGATGTCAATGGAAGCACACAGCACTGGAAGTCACGCATATCACTGTAATTTCTCGTTGAGCTGTTGGAGGATGCTGACTCAAAATAAGTAGGTTTTTTTTGGGGGGGGGGGGGTTTCCCAGAGGACACAGTAGGGGCTCATTACAAATTGACACTTAGGGCAATATAGCAATCTTGCTGACTATGGTACATTCTGCCCTAGAAAGTCTGTTCCTGTCCTAAACTTATTTTAACAGTGAGTAGCCAAGGGATGATTTTGTACACATACACAGGTTTATGAAAAAAGGATAAGCTTGCAGACGTGGAGAAAAATGGAGCTATTACATCTATTCATTCCTCAGTAATACTGCAGACATTCATGAGATTTCTCTAGAGCAAGCTTGCTTTAATGTTGCACATACATCACTCACTCTCGTTGGCAACCTTCAGTCTCGAAAGACTATGGTATCGCGCTCTGAAAGGTGGTTCTGGAACAGCATTTAGTGTGGCTGAAAAGGCCAATTCGGGAGTGACAATCCCTTCCACACTTGGAGCAAGTGCAGTCTGTCCCTGGTCTGTCTCCCTGGCAATGGGCCTTCCTTCTTTGCCTCTTTGCCTCAGATTGTTGGCCAAGTGTCTCTTCAAACTGGGAAAGGCCATGCTGCACAGCCTGCCTCCAAGCAGGCCGCTCAGAGGCCAGGGTTTCCCACTTGTTGAGGTCCACTCCTAAGGCCTTCAGATCCCTCTTGCAGATGTCCTTGTATCGCAGCTGTGGTCTACCTGTAGGGCGCTTTCCTTGCATGAGTTCTCCATAGAGGAGATCCTTTGGGATCTGGCCATCATCCATTCTCACGACATGACCGAGCCAACGCAGGCGTCTCTGTTTCAGCAGTGCATACATGCTAGGGATTCCAGCACGTTCCAGGACTGTGTTGTTTGGAACTTTGTCCTGCCAGGTGATGCCGAGAATGCGCCGGAGGCAGCGCATGTGGAAAGCGTTCAGTTTCCTCTCCTGTTGTGAGCGAAGAGTCCATGACTCGCTGCAGTACAGAAGTGTACTCAGGACATAAGCTCTGTAGACCTGGATCTTGGTATGTTCCGTAAGCTTCTTGTTAGACCAGACTCTCTTTGTGAGTCTGGAAAACATACATACACATTGTACGCACATACATAGACATTTCAAATGAAGGTTGCTTTAGGTGGCACAAGCTATAATGGGGAAAACAGAAAATAGCACAGTAAAGTGTAGCACTGTATATTAGCAATTAGTAGTCATGAGTAGCACTGTATATTAGCAATTAGATAGTGGTATCCAAGTAAAAGAGATTGAGATATCACACTTCATAGAATGCCTCATTGACAGAATAGAACTATCCTACTGAAATAGCTTACTTCAGAGAATATTCTGTTGATATAAGAAAATTCTAGTTACCACCAAAGCTCATGTAATATTGTTGGAAAATCCTTTTTCCCTGTGCATTAGGTGTAATAGTAAGCTTCATGTATTTTGTGAGAATTTTTTTCCAGTGTAAAATAGTAAACAGTCGCTTATTTGCTGTTTATTATAGTCAGAAATGGCTTCATTAGCCACCAGACTGACAGACCAATCCTATCCTTCCCTAGCGCCCAGGGTTACAGAAGCACCGAAATGGTTACTGCTGTATCTTTTGGGGCCAGGGAAGCAGCCGCAGGTCTTCTTGGGGTATGGGAACAAATACTGCCTTACCCCATGCCTACCAACGGTGGCCCCAATGGGTCTACTCAGATCCATGCCCCCCTTTGAGCAGGTGCAAAATTGAGGAGACCCATGTTGGGTCTCCCAGCTCGGGAGGGAGCATAGGAAACTGTCACCATCTCCACCCCATCTTGGGCTGCCCTCCAACCACCCTCTCTCCACCCAGTTCCACCCCCTCCCTGCCCCCAAAACTCATAGTACTGGTCGCCGGCCATACTCACTGCCACCCATGCCTCAACGTTAACCCCCTGGCACTGAAGCACAGCACCACGTGGCGCTGCATCAGCGCTGGCAGAACACTGCTACCAGTGGCGAAAGAGTGCCACTTTTGTGACAGCGGTGCCTGCAGTAGTAGCACACCACCGGCGCTACGGAGGTTAGGACTGGGCCATGAATCAAACTATTGACCCACCTAGTCCAGTCCTACTCTGACTGGAAGCAGTTCTGCAAGTCCCCAGGTAGAGATCTTTGCCAGCACTCTTACCTGAGATTTTTGGACTGGAGAGATTGATTGATTGATTGATTGATTGATTGATTGATTGATTGACCTTCTGAATGCAAAACACATGCTCCACCCTGTGCATGTTCGGTATGAATAAGCAAAAATGTTTTTTGTGTCCTGAAACAAATAGACACAGTTATCCATCAATAAAGCCAATGTTAAAAGTAAGTTACCAAAGGCCCTATCCTACTGAAAGGCAATGCCGGGCAGAATGTGTGTTCCACCAGAGCTGGCTGCTGCAAAAGCATCACAGAGCACTTTGCGGCTGCGCAGGGAACCAGCATGCCAGCAGGAAGGCCAGAGTTTCCTATGTGCACCAGAGGAGCGACAGAGGACCATCAGAACAGGTAAGCCCAGCACAGGGGGAAGAACAGAGCAGGGTAGGATGGGGTGGTTGCCGAACAGAGCAAAGGGAGGGCAGAATGAGGAGGAGATGGGGCAGGGTGGGAGGATTGGGCCTGGAAGGGGACAGATTCAGTGGTAGCACATACCAAATCCCGACCTCCTTCCCAGGCCTGATCCACCTACATGGATCAACACAGACCTACACCAGCAATATGCTGGTGCAGGTCTGAGTTGACCTGTTGTGGCTGCTGGAGCTTACCCCAGGGCAAGAAGACAACTGTGTCCTTATCCCAAGGAGACCTTCAGCATCCACAAGTCCCCCACGGGGTGCAACTTAGCCCATGCCAGCACCGCTGCATGGAGATTTTTATAGGATTGGGCTGTAATAATAATAATAATAATAATAATAATAATAATAATAATAATAATAATAATAATAATAATAATAATAGGTATTTATATACCGCCTTTCTTGGTCTTTATTCAAGACTTTATTCAAGGCGGTTTACATAGGCAGGCTTTATTTAAAACTCTTATTAAATAGGGATTTTTACAATTGAAAGAAGGTTCTATCTTTCAAGAACCACTACATTCGGGTGTTTCATTCCGATCTGGCTTCACATTCTGGCCTCCATCCTCCCACACTCAGAGCAGATGGAATAGCTCGGCTTCAGCTTGTCAGCTGCTTCAAGGTCGCACAGTGCCGATGGCCTCGAACTGGTGACCTTCTGGATGTTATCTTCAGGCAGACGGAGGCTCAACCCTCTAGACCAGACCTCCTGCCCTGTACATTTGCTGTCCTACACACACATATATAGAAGTAAGGCCCATTGGACACAGTGGAACTTAGTTCTGAGTAAACATGCTTATGATTCTACAGACAGATTCTACCAAAACTATGCCTTAAAAAAAGAGAGCAAATCCACTTCTGATTGTTAGATGTCACAAACAGAAATCACCATATGATATGAATTTATGTGAATTGTGCAAGTAAATGCATAAACTCGTCATCAGTCTACTAGGACAATCCTAAACAATCCTAAAGGTTCATTATATTCAGTGAGACATTCCCAGGTAAGTGCTTACAGGATTGCAGCCTATCTGTTTTTAGGAGAAATTCAGAAACAGAAGCTCACATTCTTTCTGGCCAGAACTGCATGCCCTTTTGAACAGCTCTGTAGGCCAACTTGGAACTGATGGTGTTTTGATTCAGATATAACTTTGAAAAATAAGTTAGAGAAGAAGATAAGAAGCTCCCAAGATACTTAATTTAATCACATAGGAATGGCAGTATCTATTTAATATTTATATTATAAAGCCCTCAGCCTATGCTATTAAAATAGCATGAATTCCTTTGTATATGAAAAACAACCACTTACAAATAACCAACTCTCCTGCTATTTCTCTCTAAATCCATGCTGTAACAATTGAAATTTTAACAGCTGCTGTGAAAAAAATGATTCAACCATTCTTTTTTGTCAGAAAAACACACACACCCATGTCACAAATCCTTTTTTAAGTAGCCCTCATTTAAGTGTCTTGACCTATGGTCGTCCATGAATAAGCTTTTTAAAGACCTAAACACTGGTATTGAGATTCTGGCATCTTTAGGAGCATGTGCAAATCAGTGCATCACACTCAATGGAATGGTGCTCTCCGAGATTCAAGGGCCCGAACTATGAGTCTAAGCCAGGATGTGGTTTAGTGAGTTATCACAGATGGTGTGAACTAAGGCCTCAGAGTCCTCAAATGCAGAAGGGGTGCACAACGTTTGTGATTAGAACTAAAGCCTCTGGATTGGTCAGACTGGGTAAAAATATGGGCAGCCCAATCCTGTTGGGTTGCTCTGCTGGTGGAACTGCATGCTGGCTGTTGTAAAGCAGCCGTAAAGCATACGCCAGCAGCCACACACTGCTGGAGTACCGGCAGGAAGGCCAGAGGCTTCCCACGCACGTTGTCCCAGTGCTGGCTGCCCATCACAGCAGGTAAGGCATGAGGTATGAGATGGGCAGGGAGGTATGAGGGATGGGATGGGCAGGGAGAGGTGAAACTGGATAGGGAGGGGGAGAAATGGGGCGGGGAGGCTGCAGGAAGAGGTGGATATGGCAACGAAGGTGCGTGCCAGATCCTATCCTCCTTTTCCACAGCCTCCCTGCCTCCTTTCTGTCCTCAGATGCGGCAGCGAAAGAACTGATGCAGGTCCAAGGAGACCCATTGCAGGGTTGAAGGCTTATGGAGGGGAAACCTCCATAAGCCTCATGCTCTCCCCCTCCCCACTGGAGGTGAATAGTCTTGGTGAATAGAATAGTTCAGTGTTTCTCAACGTTTGTTCTCCACCATTCTACTTCACATGATCCACCTATTTGAAATATCACCAGAAGTAACTGGCAATGACATCATCGCCAGTAGCAGGTGTTCGGGGATTCTGCAAGTACCACCAAGCACCACCTCAAGTACCACTGGTTGAGAAACAGTGGAGTAGTTCATTCTTTGTCTTTCTGTATTACTTACCCTGCATATGCCCAATCTCGTCTGATCTTGGAAGCTAAGCAGGGTCAGGCCTGGTTAGTACTTGGATGGGAGACCACCTGGGAATAATGGGTGCTGTAGGCTTATACCATAGTCTTTCGAGACTGAAGGTTGCCATCCATCACTCCCATGACCCTCATGCTGAGATGTCCATATACAGTCCCAATTTTGCCCTGACAGGATAATGAATGTTTTGCATTCATGTTCTGCCAAGAATGTAAAACCACCTACCCCCCAAAACTATAGGATGTCTCAAAAAATGTACACACATTTTAAGGAGCTCCAATGGATTCTAACAACAGTGTACAAAACCTGCAACACTCAAACATCTGGGGAAGCAATTGAAGAGATGTGTGGAACCATCCCAGTGAACAGTGGATGTCAGCAGTGTGTAAGATGCCAACGGGGAACATTTCAAGCACTTGATTTAGGGCACAATCCTAACCCACTTTCCAACACTGACATAAGGGTAATGCAACTTCGAGGTAAGGGAACAAATATTGCCATACCTTGAGGAGGCCTCCGTGGTCCCCCAACTGCAGGATGCAGCACATGCCCCATAGGCACAGCTATGCCAGTGCTGGAAAGTGGGTTAGGATTGCGCCCTTAATTCATTAACTAATGAACTGGGTCAAGCAACTGCTTCTGTGTATGAAGTGTATATGTGAATTATGTTATCATAGCATATGAGTGAATTATAGCATAATAAATTTGACACTATAAAGTATGTATACATATACACCCTGTATACGCTGAGGATTTATTGTTCATCTTGGTAGTTTTTTGTTTTTTTTTAATCTTTGGCTGACAAATTACAAACTAAAACCAACAGTAACTTTTTTTAAGGGTCTTGACATTGGTATATACCTCATACTGCATATGCAAGGTGTGGGCTTAGAGTGTTGGGCACACTCTATAAAGCTTAGCTGCAAAGGAATCTATTTTGGTAATACCTAAGAAGGATGGTGGATAAGATGCGTTCTATCCAACTTTGCAGTGCTGGTTTGTTCCCTTACCTCATGGCTGCCCCATGGCTGCATCAGTGCTGGAAAGTTAGATAGGACTGGACCCTCAGACACTACTTTCACAACTGATGTAGTGGGTTATTATTGTTTCTGCCCTTCTGGTTTGGTTGTTTCTGCTGACAGAGGTGGTTCTCTTTTTCTTTCAAGTGGTGTTTGGCAGTCAGTTCAAAATAAGGAGCCAACAGTAAATGAATGCAGAATTGGCATAAATGCTAACCTTCAACTAGCATGCGAGCATTACTCTGAGGGAAACCCTTCCAGCTGTGAATGGCTTGTCGGGGGGGGGCAGTTGCTTTTGCCATGTTGCTTCCTTCACTGGGCTTGGAAGCTTTTGTGCCTTACGTTGGCACTGTACCCTAACAGTTTTCTCAGATGCCCAAAGATGTTGAGTTCTTTTGTCTTGTCCCTATAGCTACTCCTGCTAAATCCTGCAGCTTGGCTGTCTTGCTTGATTGATGAAGGCAGGCAGCTTCCCCCCCCCCCCAGCATAATCAAGAGCCACTGAATTCTCTCCCCAAGTGTATCTTTACCTCCATTAAGAGTTTGTTCATCTCATTTTTAAACTGATGAAAATTAATCCAAGAGGTGAGATCCTGACTTCACTTTTACCAAAACAAACACATGAAATGGACCAGGGGAGTTTCTATGAAGAGATTCTACGTATTTAAGTATACCTACTAAAACCCACAAGGAATCTTAATCCTTTGTCTCCTATTCCCTGTTAGATTTTCACAAGCTTCAGATGATGGTCCACTAATTCTACACTCTCTCTGGATAATCATGTTCATTTGTATTTTTTCTGCTACCACTTTACAATTATGATGCTGAAATCTATTTTTTACTTTGCTTCTGCTGTGGCTCTGATCCTGACCATGCGTCTCCCTGCATGCTAGTTTAGGACGCAATCCTAAACAGTGTTGTAAGCATGCTGTAAGGCACGTCTGCTCCCCTCAGCGCCAGTCCAATGCTGGTGCTAGCTCAGCACTGGTGGATCACCGCTGCTCCGCTGTTCCATGGTCATGCTGACTGCTAGGCTTCGGAGAGGTAGGTGAAGGTGTGGGGGGAGGCGGAGAGGAGGCGTTCCAGGGTAGGGGGAGGTCGAGGAGTAGGCATGCTAGGGGAGGAAGCAGGGCGAGAGGGAGACAGGACTGGTGGAGCTTTGCTCCATCAGATCCTGAGCCTTCGTGTTGGGCCAGTGGCCTGACACAGAGGATCTTGATTCTATGCTGACCCTTGGGTTGGTGTAGAACCAAGTAGCCCCATTGCAGAGCTACTCCCCTTACCTGATGGAAGGGGATGAAGGAGCTTCTTCATCTTCCTTCTCCTGAGGAGCAGCCAGCACTGCCCAGGTTATGCTCAGGATGCAACAACAGCCATTTTCAGCAGCACTGCAGCCCCATGTGCCAGGCAGCTCAGGATTGGGCTATTATTTAGGGAAAAAAGAAACTTTGGTTGAAACTCCGTGGTTGTGCAGAGACTTCTTCTGTTTGGAACAGGGAGGAGGGGTTGAGTCGGCATTTTACTTTATCAAATTATACAAGTTTCTGTACCACCTGAAACTAAAACAGTAGGAAATTTATGGTTAAAAAAATAAATAAAATAGTGCACAACATGTAGCATACATCTGTTTTCCTTGATATGCACTCTGCATTGTTTAGATTAGAACATAAAGCACTAAAACATATTTTCATCTGTTATTACTTTGTTCAGTGGCAGTTGTTGCTCAGAGCAAAACTTCTGCCAATGTCTAGGTTCATTTCATGGCCAAAAGTATGTCTCTATAGGTTATTCTTTGCATGTTTCTACTTTCAAGTCCATGGAATTCAGAGAAGAAGAAAAAACAGCCACCAAATGGTAAACATACGATTCTGTTCATTTCCAGGCTGAGATACTTTAAAATGTGCATTTAGAGACAACTGTCAAACAATGAAAGTAAGATCAGCTTTGCTTTTTGTGCCTTGGGTCAAAATACATTGTATACATCCACATCTTTAAAGTTTCCTTGTTCGCCATATAATCCAGCAGTTTATTTTGCCAACACAAATAGCATTAATTTTTATATTTTTAATCTTAATGGAGATACACCATGTCTTTCTAAACATGGCAAATCATACCTTCTTGACACTTCTTACCCCATTGCTTTAAGGGGCAAATGATGGTATTAATTTGAGCAGAGACACAAATCTTGAGATGGAACTTGACCATGAACTTGTACACAACCAAGTACTAGGAAAAATGTATGGGTAACAAACCATGTCTAATAGAGTTAGGCTTTTGGTCTCAAACAGAAAATTTCTCTACCAAAACTTATTTATTATTATTCATATTTTTAATACCACCCTTCTTCCAAGGAGCTCATGGTATACATAGTTTCTCTTCTTCTTTTGTCCTCACAACAACCCTGAGAGATAGAGATAGTGACTGGGCCAAGGTCACATTCAGAAAGTAAAGGTATTTCAGCAGGCACAACGGGGCAGTCACAACATAGCCCCAGAGCATGGTCTAAAGGCACATAATACAATAAACTTAAGCTGAATTAAATAACACTTTGGCTGCTTTAAATGCATGGGAACAGAATGAAGGACACATGTTTCCCCCTCTTCCAGTGTGCCAATGCCTAATTGTGCAGGAGTGACTGTGGTTTGTTTGAGTCACCCCTCAACGCTTAAATACTATTTTAAAGTAGTATTTAAACCACATGTTGAGGAATTGATTTGGACAAACCAGCCCCCACATATGTGCATGTGCCCACACTCCTTCCCTATGCATTAAAAATGACTGAAGTATTGTCCCTTACTCAAACCCAGTAAGTCTGGATCAGGTAAGTGCCTTGATGGGAGATTGTCTGGGAATCTCACATATGCTGCCTTGAACTCCATGAGAGAAAGATAGGCTCAAAATATTTTTAAAATGTAAGTTTGTATGTATACTGATGATATTGTGCAGTGATAATTTATAGTGTAAATCTGAGAGCAATTGCACTTCCCTCCTCAGACAGAACTTAGAGAACTTTTTGATGTAATGATGGGGCTCTTCAGTCAGAAAAATGACGACTGAGGGGGGACATGATTGAGACATACAAAATTATGCAGGGAATGGACGGAGTGGATAGTGAGATGCTCTTTTCCCTCTGATACAACACCAGAATCAGGGGACATCCACTAAAATTGAATGTTGGGAGTTAGGACAGACAAAAGAAAATATTTCTTTACCCAGTGTGTAGTCTGTGGAACTCCTTGTCACAGTATATGGTGATGGCATCTGGCCTAGATGCCTTTAAAAGGGAACTGGACAAATTTCTGGAGGAAAAGTCCATCGCACATTACAAGCCATGATGGGTGTGTGCAACCTCCTGATTTTGCAAGAAGGCTATCTCAGAATGCCAGATGCAAGAGAGGGAACCAGGATGCAGGTCTCTTGTTGTCTTGTGTGCTCCCCGATGCATTTGGTGGGCCACTGTGAGATACAGGAAACTGGACTAGATGGGCCTATGGCCTGATCCACTGGGGCTCTTCTTATGTTCTAATAGTTTGGATTGGATGCTGTTGTAAATCACCTTGGCCAGTGGTTCCCCAACTCCTACGGAAGAGTTGGGAAGCACTTAAGTATTCGTGGGGGTGAACCAATGGTAGCCAAACAATCCCCAGGATTGTGCAACCGACAGGGTCAGAAGGGGTTTGTTTTACTTGCAGGCATCTGTGTTGGCTTCTGGGGGGTGCAAGGAGCCCCACAGATGCCTTCTCAGGGCTCCCTAAGCCTCCAAATGAGTAAAAATAATGACAAAAAACTTCTTAATACTTAAGTGCTTGGCTGTCATTGCTCCATCCTACCCCTTAAGGGGCCAGAGAGGTGTGCTTCCCTGGCTGGTGGGTCACGACCTACCAGTTTTGGAACAACTGTAATGTAGGCCCATTGGTGTAAAAGTGCAGTAAAAATTATTAAAACAAAGAAAAATAAAACAGTATAAAAAACAGAAATTTGATAGTCATCCTGCAACAAACACTTTCAAAGGGTTAGCTGTATCTATGTTATTAGCTCCTCTCATATCCTATGTTGATACTCCATTGTGGTATATTTTAATTCATTTTGTTATTGTGTAAGACTGCATTTTGAGCACAAAATGCATGTAATAACTTATTTATATAGCATAAAGCAAATTACAATCATTTCTTAGGAATGCAATTCTGTTTCTAAAAGAACATGTGCTAATGTGAGATTAAAGCCCCTGCTCTAACTTGGTGATCTTTGACCAGCTGGGATCCAGACATTGTTATACCCTTGAATTCTTTGCCAAGTTAAGCCCTTAAGCCACAAAATAAATGTGATGTTCACTTGGGTGGGCCACAACATAATTACTTGAAGAAATGAGAACTATATCAGATGAACAGCTGGCAAGCTCCTTGCAAGGCCAAAATGGAAACTGCCTGCATTGTGTCACCTCTCCAAGTTGTCTTTCCAAAGCCAAATTTCTTTGGTGCAGGACAGAGGAACAGGATTGGTAGGGCTCTAGAGAAACTCCTCCCGAATGGGTTCCCGTGACAAGAAGATCAATCACAAGTGATTGTGTTGCATATGTCCAAATTTTCTACTCTGCGTCAAATCCTGGAAAAATTTAGACAAGTTCTGAAGAAAGAAGAAAAAAGAAAGCAGGAGGGAAAAGTTTTTGATGGTACAAGGAAGTAGGCATAATATTGTCACTAAAATTGCACCTAAAGATCCATCATTCCCTGTACCATGATGGTCTGTGCACACTGTGGGTTCATTCAGGGTTTTCTCTTTTTCTTTTTCTTTGGGAATGAAAGTTGAAAATCTTCTGCTCACTCTATTTTTTTTTTTAATTTAATTTTCACACAGCCCATTCCTACCTAACTCCCTGCGCAATGATGCCGTCATGCCAGCAGGATCCATGCTACATCCCAAGGGGGAGTTATCATCAGCTAAGTCCTCTTTGGGGTAAGAGAACATTTATTCCCTTTCCTTGTATTTTTAGTTTTCTTGAAGCAAGGATTAAATCCTTCCTATTTTGGTTACAAGAAGTTATCAACTGAATGAGTAAATCACTATCGTTTCAATGTAGCTGTTTATAGCAAAGTAAAGGAAATCGCAGTCTACTTTCTGCTTACCAGTTCTATTGAATTATTGTTAACATTTTTTTAATAGCATGCCTGCCCTAGTTTTTAGAAGAGGGAAGATATAATTGCAATATCTTTCCTCCTGTAATTCCTCTTTATTGCATTTTCAATAGATGATCTATGAAGCTAGCTAGCTATCAACAATGGCAATCAGGTTATTCCCTCATTACATATCTTCTGTGTACAATTACCAAAGGGTGCTGTCTCCAGGTCCACCGGAAAACCACTTTAATATCATTTCCCACTGATGGGATAAATAGGAAAAAAAGGACAATCTCAGGTGAATGGTTTGGGAAGAATAAGGACATGTGCATATGCATCAGATTGTAACTATTATCAACATCTGAATTCAATTCCCTAAAAATGTCACTTTCAGTCCTCACTTTACCAAGTAGCAGGAAGTTCCAGGGCAGCATTCTTTACAAGGCTAATTGCTGTCTGAAGAGAGAGGACTGAGAATTTGTGGTTTTCCCCTCATATCTGTTCATTTGAAAATATACATGTCAGAGGAAGCAAAACTCACCCAGCTTTTAAAGCTGGCCTTTAAAACTTCCAACATATCCCTTGGCGCCCTTCAAGCAAGCTTGTTGTCAGCCAATGGCAAAACACAGACATTTTTACTTTGCTGTTTACATTGCAGACTGCCAGACTGCCTCCTTCCACCCCAACTCAAGCAGGTGGAGTATATCTAGTAGCAAGTAGCCATCAGCTGTCAAGGACTGTTAAATAAGAATCAAGCTATACAAAAGATTAGAAAGGCAGTCATCTCTTTATTATGGCACAACAAAATAATATCCTTTTCATTACCATATACTTTAGATCACTGTGAAAGGAAGACAACTGCCTGTAAGTTCTGAACCACCTCACCATTAAAGAATGTGAGTGCTGAGCAAAGGTATTTGAAAAACAAACACTGAGCATCATTATTTACCTGGCATTGCCTCTATTCTGCTTGTTTACACACAAAGATAGAGAGCAGCAGCTGTTGGACTTGTGCAAGCCAGAATATAAATGAACGCTAACAAGGGCTTAGACTTTGTGATAGAAAAAAGGGCCACTGAAGAGAAAAACAGTACTCACCCGAGTGCTTGACAAACAGTAAGAGACTCATTGTAAATCGTGACCATGGCCCAGTTTGTGTGCTATCACCAAAACATTTTATCTCTCAAGCACCTAAACCATCTGAGCCATATGAGAATCAAGAATCAAAAGAACACAAGAGCAGCTCTTCTCAGCAGTGTTGCTGAAGCATCCCGCACCTAAGGTGGTGATAGCCCCATGCCAAGCAACATCTCCCTGCCCTGTTACGCCTCCTCCTTACTGTTGGAGTGCAATGGCAGGCCTGGGCCTGGCCCACCATTACCTGGTGTGACTGCATAGTCCACCGGAAGTAGCTTGGCAATGATGTCATCACATCATCGCATGCACTGCTGAATCGCTTCCAGGGCCATTTGTGGCCATTCAGAGCCATAGGTGGGCTCATCTGCTGCTGAATGTGGCTTGGAGCTCCCCTTGCCAGATGCTCAAACAGCACGCCTGTCACACACCCCCACCCCAGGCTGTGGCACCTGGGGTGGCCTGCCCCGACTGTCCTCACTTAGCAATCAGGCCAAAGGCCATCTAGTTCAGAATCCTGTTTCCCACCAAATGCTTCAGGGAAGCCCATAAAAAGGAGATGAAGGCAATACGCCTCTCATGTTGCTCATCTACAATTAATACTGAGAGGCAGGGGAGTTAGCATATGACTGTCAAGACTAGTAACCAGTAACAGACCTGTTCTCCATGAATTTGTCTAATCCCCTTTTAATGCCACCTATGCTAGTGGCTATCACCACAACTTTTGGTAGCAAATTCAGTAGATTAATTATGCACTGTGTGAAGAAGTATGTGTATTTCATTTTGTCCATTCTAAATCTCCAGTCACTCGGTATCATTGGATGAATCTGGGTTCTAATGTTGTGAAAGAGGAAGAAGAATTTCTCTCTAGCAACTTTTGCCACACCATGCAATATTGTATAGGCGTCAGCCATCTCCCCTCTTCTGAGGTATGAGAAATCATGGATGAGATAATTATCCATCCGTCTCTAGAAACTACACCCATGCCTGATGTCAGTTAAAGTTAGTACTCATTCATCACAATGAGAAACTCAATTTTTTGGAACAAGGGTGGGGAAAGCAGAACAAGGTGGTGTTGGGGGGGGCGGGAGGAGGGCAAAACAGGGCGGTGATGGGGGTGGACAGATCAAGTCGGGGAAGGTTCAGTGGCAATGGCAGCTGCTGAATCCTAGCCTCCCTCCCAAAACGTATCCTGCGGCACATGTCCACATGGACCCGCACCAGCAAATTCACTAGCAGAGGTCCAAGTAGACCTCCCTGCACTGTGAAAGTTTGCCCCCAGGTAAAGGAATAAATGTTCCCTTACCAAGTGGAGACCTCCTCAACTACCCCACCATGGGATGCAGCAGTAACTATTTTTGTGCCATTTTTGATTAGCTAGGGGGGAGGGGAATAGATAGGATTTGACTCCGCTATTTCCTAGGTTTCATATATAATAAAGAACTGCAATTGGTTCATATAGTGGAAGAAAAACCTTTCACTCTACTCCTGATGTATGAAGGAGGAAAAAAGCGAGAAGCCTGAAAGCCCATGAAGCTTGAAGCTTCATTGATGCAGTAGAAGACTATAGCACTGCCAGAAACTATAAGATAATTTGAAACAGATCACTTATTTCTTAATTGTTAAGGCATGAGTATGCATTCTTGCATGGAAAATTTAGAAACATATCAATGAACCATCATTAAAGGGGAAAAAAAGTAGAGCACGCAAAGTTGAAATTACCCATCATGGATTAGAATTTTAGATGGACCTCTTGCCAGTCGCTTCATATCATATATGACAATGCCACTGATATACAGCATAGTGTATACACTCACATACAAGAGGGCAGTGCCATCGCTGGGGGGTGAGACATGACTACTGGATAAAATTTCTAATATCTTGGTATTTTTGAATAATATTTTATACCAATCATTTAATGTGTGATTTCATGCAGAATGCAATGAAAAAAACAAAACCATGTTGTTTCTGTTGTTGAATCTCTATTCTATCAAAAGTTATAGCCAAAAACCCAAAGGGGGGTAGGGTGATGGTGCACTGCCCCGCCCACTGCATGGGAGCAGGTTCATCACGGGAGTGATGCACTTGCCTCCTGCATTGGGTGAGGCAAACCCTAGTGACGCCACTGCAAGAGGGTAAAGTTTCTTTCAATCTTTTTATAGAAGAGACCTGTAAAAAAGTTACAACAGAATGGAAAATTGGATCCTAATCTCTAGATACACCAAAGTTTCCATTGTAGGGAAGTCTGAATACACATGAAGAGGAAGCTGACTATTTTTCTGTTTCCACTTTCCCCCTGAAATACATTCAATTTTTATCACATAGTTTGGCTTACTCTACAGGCTAGAAATGACAAGTGGCCTACTAAAAATAAAGACGAGTTTGATAGCACATGTTTTAATGACTCACCTAACCAATGAGTTGTAGCAGACACTGAAATTAGACAAAACACCACAAAATATGTTGTGGCATTTCATCCTGCCTTGGCAGGGGACAGACTAGTAACCTAATAGAATTTACTATTAGTAACTAGATGTTGTTGTTTTTTTAAATTTGAGTAACACCAGAATAACATCAGTGTGAAAAACATTCCCATGTATAGTAAGGACTGCAGTACAAATCATACAGCGGTTAGTCTCGGTTTTAGCAAAACCCAGCTAACAGTTCCACAACAGGCAAAAAAAACAATGAACAATAGACTGTAGGACTACAACATTACAAAAAGACCACATCAGGCAGAGCGGGAATGTCTCATTTCATTAACTAATCCTCCTGTTGAAAGGGATTTGCCTAGAGGATATTTTTAAGAAGACTGCATGTCCCTTCCTCATTCATAGTTGCAATTACAGATTGCTTTATAATGGTGGCTTGTTAATGTTTCCAAGGTGAAAATAGCATTCTAACCTTGTGATTTTCAGGAAAAAATATATTATGCATCTTAAAAATTAATCCAATTTTCTGTGCAGAAATCTGACATAAAGAGCTGAGCTGCTGGATGAAATTGTGTTAATATAAAGTTCAGCTCCAGGATTATAAAGGAAAAAATGTTGTCCCAGAAAATGTATGGAAAAACTAATGTAAGATGAAAGACCCTGTTTGTGCAAGGTTTGGAGTGCATTTTTCTCAGGTCTGCTCAATCAGATCAATATTACCAAAAGCAATATGGCACCAATGCACATTCTATGCACATGCACATACAGCATATACAGAGAACTGCTGACTATGCATAGGTAATACTTGTCCTTCATATGCATAAGCATATGCATAAGCACATAAGCAGCACAGCACATTGTTAAAAAATCAAAGTACAGAAGGTAGCTCACTTCTTTTGCTTCCTACTGACTGGATTAGCCTGCCATCAGGACTTTCTTGGTGGATGAGCTCTGCCTGTAGATATCCCTTTGATCTGGACCTAATTCCTTTGAATTCTGGACAATTCAACTTCCTTATTTACAACTGTATTATGCAGAATTAAAAGCTTGGTTGGATATCTGTAGACAATTATTCTTTATTATTTTTAAAATTTTTGGCTGAAAATCCAATTTCTTTTCACCATAAGATCAACACCCGTCCTTTGTCAAATAAGTCTTTTGCCACATTAAGTAAACTGTCTCTGGAGCCACACAAAATTTGTAATTTAAAAAGTAATTAATAACACCACATTTATTTTCACAATATCTTTGGATCAATTCGCTAGATATCAGAAACATATTTTTATTTCTATGTTTGTTTTATCTCAAATAGGACCACAAACAAGATGATGTGTTGTCTACACCTCCCCTCCTGTGGCTTGTTCTGATTAGTTCTCCATTTCCAGGGTTCTTCTGGGGGCCGGGGAGGCTGTGGGCAGCCTCTGGGGCCCTTTAAAGGTCTTCTAAGGTCTTGAAAACAGGCCCAGGAAAAAAATGGTGGCAGGGGAAGGTTCATGGTAACACCCCCCCCCCCAATGGAATGGTGCTTTGGGACATTTGCCCCCCTCAACCCTCCCAGGAACACCAGTGGATTGATACCTCTTCATTCATCCTAACTTACATCTTATATCTTACATCTTATTCTTTTGTGCTTTTAAATTTATTTTTCACATTTTTATATTGTCCTTACTCCAAGGAGCTCAGGGACATGGTTCTTTAGCTCTTTTGGTCCTAACAACAACCCTGTGACAGTATGTTAGGCTGAGAGGTGACTCAGGAAGCTTCATGGCTGAACAGGGATTTAAACCTGGAATTTCCAATCCAAGACCTCTATGCCATCCTGGTTCTTTTTCTAATATTGAACAGATGTGCAGACTTTTTGTCAGCTATTTGTCAATGGGCTCATTTTGAGAAATACATGTAACTTCTAATTGATTTGTGCATGGTATTTCACAGCATTTTGATATTAATATTTCAAGCAATAGCTCTGTAATTATAGTCATTTGAAGATCTGACATCAATTAAGTCTAATTGAACAATGGGGGGACGTGTTCAGATCCATTAGCTCCTCTTGCATGGTTATGATGCTGTTCTTTCAAAGCCTATGCTCAGAGGGCCAGTTATGGATATTTTGCTGCTTAATCCAAACCCCAAACTGTAATTCTTCCCTTCCCCATTTCAGTGGTGTGCATCTAGTCTGCTGTCTAGGTGTACCACCAATGAATTGGTGAGATTGAGCCACCAAGAACTCTGGGACACAATGTCACTTTATGCAGAGAATCTGGTCAGCATCGCACAACACTCTTTCGTACCAGTTTTATTGGGCCAAGGCACCTTGCATGAAGGGAAACTGCATGAGATGGCTATCAAATTGCTGCCCATCCACACTTTTGTACCCACATCTGCTCCTTGAATTCCAAGAGTGCCATATAATCTTTCGTTTGCTATATAATCAGGCCAACCTTGGCCTTCAGAAGAGATTCCAATTTAAAGACTCAGCTTTTAGAAAGAGAGAGATAATGAAATTTCTACATGTATTATTTTGTCTAAGTCTTCATTTTTATCTGACATTTACTACTTTTAAGTGCAGAAAGGGTAACACCTCCCTCCCTGAAAACTCAGTGTAAGATTTAAAAAAAAGTTTAAACAGAAAAGTATGAGGAATGGAAACTATTTAGAGATAGAGACCTAGGGCCCAATCCTATCCAACTTTTTGGTCTGGATGCAGCCTTGTCAACAGGGCGCATGTTGCATCTTGCGGCTGGGGAACAGTCATGGAGGCCACCACAAGGTAAGGGAGCATTTGTTCCCTTACCTCAGGGCTGCATTATGGCTGCATCAGTGCTGGGAAGTTGAAAAGGATTGGGTCCTCAGAGCACAATCCTATGCTGTCTACACAGGAGTAAGTCCCATTGTCTTCAATAGAGCCTACTCAGGAAAGTGTGCATAAGTTTGCAGCCTGAGTCATAATTTATTTCTCTTCCATTTCATTACAGTATTTTCTTGTCCCTGCTCTTTGTCAGTTTTGTAATCAGTTTTACGGACATTACAGAAAGCTGTGTGTGTAGGATATTTTATTCTGGGAGCTTTCTTCAACTTTTCTCAGTAATGACTGACAGGTTTTTTCTTACTCACAACTCAACGTAGGTTCTGACATCCATTTTAGCAATGATACTGAAAGTCACAAGAATCCTGTAGTAGCAGGAACAGGTGGACATGGAGAGAGAAGGAAGATATGCTGGTGTAGGAAGTTGCATTCGCTTTGAAAAGGGCTGTTGTGTTTTGCCAGGAGGCCCAAAGAGTCGAGCACAGAAGGCAGATGTTCAGGTGCAAATGTGTACATGGATAAAGATCAGTAAATGGCCTGAGTAAACAAATATGGTTACCTAGGTATGAACCTGCCAGCAGTATAGATAGGAGACCACTGGAAGCTCTATGTGAAACATACTACTTTAATTCAAAAATTAAGAAGGAACAATTTACCTAACTGTGAACTGAGTGAATAAGGTTGCAATCCTACACACACTTACCTGAGTAAATCTCATTGAACTCAGTGGGGTGTACTTATGAGTAAATATGTGTTGGCGTGAACTGTAAGACTGCAATAAGTCTTTCCTGGGATACACCCTTTCCTGGAAGCAAGTCCCATCGATATGCCTACTATTATGCTGTGGAGATATGCATAGGATTGCACTGTGAGATCACTAACATATCTTCAATACGCAACCAGACATGCAAGGAAATACTTTGGATGTGTATAAGAACAATACGAACTGATAGACATTGTAGAAACATATATTGTGTGCTTCCAGAGATGGTATACATTCCATTGTCAGAAACTGGCTTGGGCTACAATCCTATCAACACTTACATGGGAGTAAGCCTCATTGACCATAGTGGGGCTTACTTCTGAGTGGACAGGCATAAGATTGGGCTCTGGGTTCCAGTTTAACACCTTCAGTCTTTATTATTATAAACTGAACTGTGCTCCTTTGTTCTCACAGAGAAAAACTAACAGCCCTCTTATGAGGAGGGGGGATGGTGAAGATGAAGAGTCACCGTTGCCACCTCCAACAGCCAGTGTCTCATTAAACAGGGACTGTGTCCCTGAGAAATAGCAACTGCCTTGTGGGGAAGAGGAGAAGTGGGAGAGGCAATTCTCATCCTTTACTTTTGTATTCTACTAATATGTAATGAAAAATACTGCTAGAGCACTGTACAATCCTATGTAATACTTTAAGAAGTCTTTAGTTGGCAACCTTCAGTCTCGAAAGACTATGGTATCGCACTCTGAAAGGTGGTTCTGGAACAGCATCTAGTGTGGCTGAAAAGGCCGATTTGGGAGTGACAATCCCTTCCACACTGGGAGCAAGTGCAGTCTGTCCCTGGCCTGTCTCCCTGGCTATGGGCCTTCCTTCTTTGCCTCTTAGCCTCAGACTGTTGGCCAAGTGTCTCTTCAAACTGGGAAAGGCCATGTTGCACAGCCTGCCTCCAAGCGGGCCGCTCAGAGGCCAGGGTTTCCCACTTGTTGAGTTCCACTCCTAAGGCCTTCAGATCCCTCTTGCAGATGTCCTTGTATCACAGCTGTGGTCTACCTGTAGGGCGCTTTTAAGAAGTATACTATGCAATATACTATGCTGTAAGAAAATGCCCCTGAGTTCAATTGCACATACTCCCAGGTAAGTATGTATAGGACTACAGACTAAGGGCCTAATCCTATCCAATTTTCTAGTGCCAGTGCTGCTATACCAGCAGGGTATGCACTGCTTTCTGTGTTGGGGAGGCAGTCACAGAGGCCTCCTCAAGGTATGGAAATATTTGTTCCTTCACATTGGGGCTGCATTGCGGTGCTGGAAAGATTGGTGCTGGAAAGATGAATAGGTTTGGAACCTAAGGTTGCAATCCTATGCACACTTACCTATAGGAGAAAGTCCCATTGACTCTAATGGGACTTATTTCTGAGTAGATTGGACTGTAAGTTGCCCTGAGCACCTTCCAAAGGGAAGGGAAAAGTGGGATAGAAATAAAATAAAAAGTTCATACAGAATGAAGGCCTCAACAAAAAGATGACTAAGCTCTTGGCATGCACTTGCTGTCTGAATAATACTCACTGAGGAAATACCGCATGCTATTAAGGAAAAACATCTTGTTTTAAAGAGGCCCTTAAACAAAAACAGCAGCACTTTGATAATAACTGTAATAAAATCAATGTACTGCCCTTCACTGTAACTTCTCAGTGAGAATCTTTAAATAATTCAGATCTATAGTCGAAAGAAATTTTTATTGATATTTAGCCCTTTCAAGGAACCAACATCCAGCCACTTTAAGATATAACTTCCATTTTAAGACTAGGGGGAAAACCATCTGCCTACTAGTGTCTAGACTACTCAATAGTCTGTCAGAAACAAAATCTGACTTGTTTTCTTCTTCTGACTATTGGAAGAGATCAGCAATTCTTAGTTTCCTGCTAAAGGAAAAACTCATTTCCAGGCAGGGCAAATGTCTAGATTAACAGTTCCTATACTATTCCCATCCTGCTGCTCCTACAGAGAAATCAATTAAAATGTTAATCACTCCCTGACTTTTGAAGTCACTGTGACATCAAGAGCCTCCACTGATCCCAGATTCAAATGAATGATTTTGCTTTTTCTCCTGTCATGCAGCTCTTATGAATAAAATGTGGCCTAACCAGGTTCTCAGATATCTAAGGAGAATATCTGCCTTCTTCTGTCTCCTCAGCTGCCCACTGGAACTTTTTCCTGTCACTCAGTGGAAATCATATTTCTTCTCCAAGCGTTTCAGGACTTTACAGGATTTGACTCAGCCTGCTTACCCATGACTTGGAAAAATTGACTCCAGCAGCAGACCCTTTATCAGAATTGGGTCACTGCTGAATCTCTATAATGCACTGTGGGGGCAATTTAAAACACATTAGAGTTGGATGGAGGCTGACTCCACTGCCCCCCCCCGCCACTTCTCTCCTTGTGGGACTCAGAAACTGGGGGGGGGGGAACTGTTGGTTAAAAAAAAAAGCTGAGGAAAAGATTCAGCATTTCCAGATGCACCCCTCCTGTCCACTGTCCACCTCCACTCCACCCCTATTTTACAGGAATTCCACCATATCACATGAGTCAGGTCATACCACTTGGCCTTTACAGACCTCAGGAAACTGGTAAGCACACCTTGTCTTCAAATAGTCTTGCTATAGAATGAACTACTCATAATCTCCCAGGACCTTTATCCACCTGGAGGTAAATATTTGATAAAGTGATGGAACTGATACCCTTTTGGGTTTGTGAAAGTATAAGAGCCTAATCCAGTTTGAGTTGATTTAAAATAATGGGTGATTTGGAGCAGCGTTGAGGAACTTGGGAAATTGCCAAGGGAATTAAACTGCAGAATACAATGATGCAATGGTTCCCAAACAGTCATCTGTGGTTCCCTAGGGAGCCGCAGAAACCAGCCAGGGAAGCCATGGAATCCTTGCAAAAAACCTGCTGCCTTATACAATGTAAGGGACTGTAGCCCTAATGGGGAGCTGCATTATGGGGAGCCGCCAATGGCCCAGTATTTCAAGGGTGCCACCAGTCAAAAAAATTTGGAACCACTGCAATAATGGATACCTAAGGACACAAAAGAACAATTATGAATGATGAGTTTGGTATGTTGAGGGTAGGATGACTTCATAGAATTTATTAAGATGAGCAGCTCAGTCTGCCTCTACCACAGTTTAACCTTTGTGAGAAAATCCTGCAAATACAATAGTACTATTTATTTTATTTTCACCCCCTCAATTTTTCTGACCAATTTCAGGCTCATTGGGTACGAGGGCTAAGCTGGTAGGACAGTTGTCTACACCTCAACGTTTACAACTTCAGTCTTTGGGATCAAATGAAAGGTAAATGAAAATAAATCATGAAATGTCAACATTTAAAAGTTAAAGCCTGCAACCCTATAACACCTTCCTGTGAGCAAGCCTTAATGAGCAAATTGGAACTTATTTCTGAGTCAATCTGCTTAGAATTGTGCTATAAGACTGTAATCCTATGCACACTTGCCTGAGAACAAATCCCATTGAATTTAATGGGGCTTACTTCTGAGAAGACATACATAGGCTTGTGATTAAGCTGCCTGGAGGTTGAGCCTTGCTTGAAATGCTAAGCAGGATGAGCTTGGGTCTCACCTTGGGTGAGTGATCAAGAGCCGCTGGCAAAACATAAGAACAGCCCCACTGGATCAGGCCATAGGCCCATCTAGTCCAGCTTCCTGAATCTCACAGCGGCCCACTAAATGCCCCAGGGAGCACACCAGATAACAAAAGACCTCATTCTGATGCCCTCCCTTGCATCTGGCATTCTGACATAACCCATTTCTAAAATCAGGAGGTTGCGCATACACATCATGGCTTGTACCCCATAATGGATTTTTCCTCCAGAAACTTGTCCAATCCCCTTTTAAAGGCATCCAGGCCAGATGCCATCACCACATCCTGTGGCAAGGAGTTCCACAGACCAACCACACGCTGATTAAAGAAATATTTTCTTTTGTCAGTCCTTACTCTCCCAACACTCAATTTTAGTGGATGTCCCCTGGTTCTGGTGTAATGTGAGAGTGTAAAGAGAAGCTCTCTATCCACTTTATCCTTCCCATGCATAATTTTGTATGTCTCAATCATGTCCCCCCTCAGGCATCTCTTTTCTAGGCTGAAGAGGCCCAAACGCCATAGCCTTTCCTCATCAGGAAGGTGCCCCAGCCCAGTAATCATCTTAGTCGCTCTCTTTCACACGTTTTCCATTTCCACTATGTTCTTTTTGAGATGTGGCAACCAGAACTGGACTCAATACTCCAGGTGTGGCCTTACCATCAATTTGTACAACGGCATTATAATATTAGCCGTTTTGTTCTCACTACCTTTTCTAATGATCCCAAGCATAGAATTGGCCTTCTTTACTGCCGCCGCACATTGGGTCGACACTTTCATCGACCTGTCCACCACCACCCCAAGATCTCTCTCCTGATCTGTCACAGACAGCTCAGAACCCATTAGCCTATATGTGAAGTTTTGATTCGAGGAATTTGGAGAAGGTAAGAATAGATAACATCTTTAGAACCAGCCTGGGTCATTATTTGTAGTTGACTGTGGAAACTTGGAAACTGCAAATGCTCTGTAGCCAGGACAACGATTACACTATGAAAGGAAACACCTGGAGAAATTGAGGGTTCTACAAGTTCTCTCATAGAATAATACTTGTAAAAACGCCATTTGAAAAAATGAGGTTTATGGTCAGCCTGAGTCTAAGAGAAAGGCAGTACCCTTGGAGGCCCCTGGACTAAACATTATGTTGCTATGGTCTTTGCAGAGCTATCTAGTGGCTGAGGCATTTTTTAAAGCTTTGAAAATTAATTCCCAACTGTTCCTTGTGAAAATAGATGCTTTGTAAACACAGTTGCAAGAATTTTTGTAAGAATTAAAATAGTGAATATGAATCTAAAATTGGCACTATAACTACTACAAGGAAGAATCACTACACCTTCAAATGAAATTGTCTTGGACCTAGTACTGATAAACAGTCCAGGGAGGGATTAAACTTGCATTTAGGGATACAAAGAGACATGCAGATTTATTATACCTTCTACCTTGGCCCATATTTAGGGAATTCTTTGCTGGGGAACAGAGTTTGCATTACATTATTTTTCCACCATTCTCTGTGCCTGCAGATTCTTGTTTCAGATGAACCAAGGTTTTCAACCAGCACCTTGATTATTACAAAATTTGGAACAATCAGGCTTTGGATTTAGAATAATCAAACAGATTATTCAGACACTGTGCAGAGTGCTACCTGAACATCTAGACAAGTAGCAGCCCAATCGTAAGCTTCCCTAGTGCCCAGGGCTCCAGTGGTGCCAAAATGGCTACTGCTGAATCCAATGGGGCCAGAAAAGCAGCCACAGGTCTCCTTGGGGTGTCCTGTGTCAACCTATAGTGGCTCCAATGAGTTTACTTGGATACGTGCCTGCCTTTGAGCAAGTGCAGAACTGAGGAGATGCATGTCAGGTTTCCCATTTCAGGAGGAGGGATAGGATACAGCAGCAGACACAGCTGCCATCTCTACCCCACTCCTGGGCCTGATCCTCCCCTCCCTCTGCCCAGTTCAGCCCCTCCTCACCTTCCCCTAAAACTCATAGTGCCAGTCGATGACAACACTCACCACTGTCCATGCCTCAGTGTTGACCTCCTGGCAATGCATCAGTGGCAGTGGCACAGTACTACTGCTGACAGTTGTTTCTTATGGCACTTTTGCAACAGCTGGAGTCAAAGGTCACAGCATACCACTGGCACCAATAGGACTGAGCCCTAAATCTGTTACTCTGATGAACAAATTTGCCTGTTATGCAAACCTATACCTCCACTACAAAAAAAGTCAAAATAAACAAACTGAGGACGCAATCCAGCCCTTGACTTGGGCTGGCGCGTTATGCTGGATCCCAACCCCTGTTCCTGGGGAGAATGGAGCTGCTCCAAGCCTCAAGAGGTGACGCAAGTCCGAGGAGACCCATAGGGGCCAGTGGCCCTTACCTGGAGGTAAGGGGAAATGTTTCTTCTTGCCTCTGGCTGAGCCGCTTATGTCCACTATCCTGCGCTGGATACAGCGCAAGCCTCTTGTCTTGCCTGTTCCAGCACAGGAAAAGATTGTGTTCAGAAAAGAATATCACTACAACCATCTGATAAAACTTCAGATTAATTGTATACACTCAAATACACTTTGGCAATATTTCTGCCTGAAGCCTACCTGTACATTTACATGTAAATTAGGGATTTGCAGGTAAAGAAAAACTAAAACAGGCAAGTTAATGTCTGCATGTGATTATATACGTATGGCTATATTCTATTATGTATACCAAGGGCTCACTAATTTAGGATGGCTACTTTTCAATGTGTAGTTTCTGTGCCTTAGCTTCTTCCAGGCAGCAGAAATAAATAAGTAAAGCTCTTCTGGCCTAGCAATACAGTGACGGAAAAAGCTGCATCTGTTAGTTTTTGCCTGTTATGTAATCCATAAATGGCAACTCTGGAAAGTATGAGTTAGTTCCTGGTAACTTAGAGTCTGTTCTAAGCAAATGTAAAAAGCTTCACAAGACTTCCCTAGGCTTCCCAATGCCTTAAAAAGCATTAAAAACATCACTTCTGGTTTCACGGAAAAAGTGGAAGTGACTTTTTTAAACTCTAAGGGAGCAGAGCTCCCCTCAGCTCGGGGGGGGGGGGCATGTGTTCACCCATATCTGTGGTTTTACTTAACCATGAAGGGTTCTGGAATGGAATCCCCATGGATACAGGGCCACGCCTGTAATGTATTCTTAATAATATTTTAGAAATTATGCACTGCTGAAGTTGCTATCTGTAAGTTTCTAGTACAAAAGACAACCAGAGAAAGCTTGACAGATAACTCAAACACAGCATGCAAAACACAACGATCAAGAAAGTGAGTCAAGTCAAAACACAGGTGAATTAATGGGAGAGAACATTCAGAACTCATACAAAGCAAACCAGTTCTGTAACATGGGCTCCACTTATACTTGTACCATTCAATTATTCTTAGTAGTCCAAATAATACTAGTTAGGTTAATTTTAAAACTATATATCAAGTAAGCCCTCACATTATCTTAAGCAAAACATAGTGTCACTTTAATATTACTATAAAATGGCATTTACTATTATTACTTAACTATAAATTTATTATTGCATATACTATTACTGTAAAACCTGTAGTATTTGGTTAATACCCACCACCATTTTAAAGATGAAAATCCATTGGCATGGCTGTCGCATTACAGCACACACTATTACACTTCCCATGCAAGCACACTCACATGCATACACACATAAATATCTTCCTTCCAATCAACTACACAACTTCTGTCTACATAACTATGCACTTGCATTAACACACCTGTTCAAACTGTCTCTCCCCATCCCTCCTTCCCAACTCTTACTCAGCAGGCTAGGTGCACCTGCATGAGTCAAGCTGATCTTCTGATTTTGGGATCTTCTGTTACTTGTGTGTAACAAATCAAAAAGATCCATCTTCAACAGTTCACACCAATACCATGACTGATATCACAGGCCAACACACATTTTGCTTCCTTAAACGTTATACCAATTCCTGGGTATATTTAGGGTGCTGATTCCAAAAATGGCATCCGTTTTGCCCTATCACGTCTAGTTTTGGAGACACGATATAGCCTCATTAGTGAATGGTTCAAGCAGCTTCCTCATGAGGAAGCTGCTTGAACCATTCGCTAATGAGGCTACATTGCATCTCCAAAACTAGATGTGATAGGGCAAAACGGATGTCATTTTTTGAATCAGCATCCCAAATTCATATCAAACCACCATAAAGTTTGGGAAAAACTTTTCTGACCCTCAATACTGTTGTTTTGTAGGCCAGTAGGCTACCAAAGTCAAGGAGGCTTGTTGAATAGCCAATGGATCTCCAAGCTAGCTACTGTCACACTCACCTAGGTGTGAAATAATAAGCAGGAAGCCAGCAAGCAGGAAGCTCCCCAAATTGCAAAGGAGAATCCCTTGATTAGTTCAGCACATCAAGAATTCCTTAGGATACTATGGAGGAAACAAGCATAAAACATTTATAGAGCACTCAAATTTTGTGTTCTTCACCAGCTATCCTGCCTTGCTGTTGGCCTGTTGTTAATCAGCATTAACCTGATTGTGCTGCATCAAGTCACTTTCATTCTAGGTGCCATATAAGGACCATGACAGCCACGTGTCTGCTACCCCTTTCCTTTTCAACCTCTCTTCTTCCATCTCCTGAATGGCAACCAAGCCACTGAGGCAGCACAGGCTGGTCTGTGGGTTGCCCCTCTTGATGTCCCTTCCCTTCACAAAAGAAGTGTGGCTTTCTTGCCCGGCTTCCCTCAGTGAATAAGCCCACAGCTTAAATTGCATGCTTAAGGCTTGCTTCAAAGCCCTCTTTCTGGGGGTTGCTTTCAAACCGTGCTCTGTACCAGGCAAACTCTTTTGACTCTCCCTCAAGTCATCTGAAATATGGCGTTTCTGATGGAGATTCTTTTTGGGATGCTTGGAACATCAGTTAATGTATACTCACATGGCAAGTGGGTGAAGTGTTCACACCCTGCCTACAGGCTCACCCCTTGCCTGCAGCTGTTTACACAGGCTGCAGAAAGCCCCTCTTCAGCCAGTCTTTTGGTGTGGTCTGAACCTCAGGAATATTTCTCCTTCCCCTTTCCCATGAATCACCCCACTTTCCTCCCTCTTCCTTCCCTCTTTATACCCTAAACACCAATTTCCTGACTCCAGGTTCCTTTGGGAAACCCATTTAATCTCTCAGTGTCCCATCTCCTTCTTTTCCCCTATTTCATTGTTTCTCAGACTGTGGGTGGGACCCACTAGGTGGGTCACGAGCCAATTTCAGGTGGGTACCCATTCATTTCAATATTTTATTTTTAATATATGTGACTTGATGCTACCATAGTATGTGACTGCATTTGGGGAAATGTTACAGACCTGTACTTTTAACAGACTACTATGTATATGCTTTTAACAATGATAGTAAAGAGGACTTACTCCTGGGTAAGTGTAGGTAGGATTGCAGCCTCAGATTGTTAAAAATTTCCCTGCTCGATGATGTCACTTCCAGTCTTGACATCACTTCTGGTGGGTCCTGACAAGATTCTTTTTCTAAAAAGTGGGTCCCAATGCTAAATGTGTGAGAACCACTGCCCTATTTCACTGTTACATCTTCTCTCTAAAGATTTCCTTTCTCCTCCCTCTTCTTCTAACAGCTCACTCAGGGACCTGTTATGCATAAATGATTAGAAATAGTTTTTCCTCTGTCTAGCCATAAAGTGAATGAGCAAGTTCAGCTAGGATCAATTTTTTATTCATTTTTTTAACCCCTAATGTCCTTTTATTGCACCATTTGACCATGACTCCCTCTTTCTTTCCCCACCAAACTGCACAGCTGTGCCACTGGCCACTACACAGGATCCCTACACACAAAATTGTTTGTCCTGTGTACATGTTACATCTGTTTTTAAAAAATAAAGCTGGTCTCACTAGAAGCTTTGGTAGTGAAGTGGAGGGAATGAGTGACAGTTGCAGCGCTAGCCCATCCATGTGGCAAACTGAGGTAGTTGCTTCAGACAGCAGATGGGGGGTGCCATCTCTCTCCACCCACTTGCTTCCAGTGCTTCTCCTTCTGCTCCCTGGATTGGAAAAGGAAGGGGACAGAGAGGAAGAAATGTGGAAGGGAAGAGAGTGATGGGCTAGAGCACTAGACAGTGGGAGGAACAGAAGCTGGTGCATCATTGGGTAAGGGGGGGTAGCAGCTGAAATACTGCCCAGGCACCAAGTGGTCTTGTGCTGGCCCTACACCTGTAGAATGGGTGAATGGGCATTTGCATCATTGCTGCCACAATGCTGCCTATTAATTGCCACAGTATTGCTGCAATCTTTATTTTCCTTCCAAACCAACTGAAAAGAGGTGAAGGAAAGCAGTGCCAGCAAAGGAAATGTTCAGAAGCATCATGCCGCTTCACTTTTTTCCTTTGCTGTGGTACCATTTGTTCCAGGCAGTGGGACATAGAGACTTGGCAATCCAAGTTTTTTCAACATGGTGGCGGTAACAGCAGTACCCGTAGCAGTACCATAACCCTAAGGCCAGGTACCAATCCACCAGTGGACAACTTCTGATTTAAAGGAATACCTTCTCCAGTATGAACATGCCTGTTTGCTGAGATAATTCTTTGAGACCTTGTTGTGTACATCCCTGCCTTTGGAGGTAGCTTCAGGTAGCAGTTGGCCGTGAGGCCTTCCCTGTGGTGGCACACCAACTGTTGAATTCCTTCGCCACACATAGAGGTGTTTGAAAATGGTGTTATTTACCTTACTCATAAGAAGTAAGCCCATTGTGTTCAGTAAGACTAAGGGCCCAATCTTATCCAACTTTCCAGTGCTGGTGCAACTGCAATGCAGGCCTGAGGAAAGGGAACAAATGTTCCCTTACCTGGAGGAGGCCTCCATGACTGCTCCTCTACTGCATGATGCAATGCATGCCTC
This sequence comes from Tiliqua scincoides, assembly GCF_035046505.1. Classification (NCBI taxonomy): domain Eukaryota; kingdom Metazoa; phylum Chordata; class Lepidosauria; order Squamata; family Scincidae; genus Tiliqua; species Tiliqua scincoides. The sequence continues at coordinate 180,770,748 of NC_089822.1, forward strand.
ATTGGCATGGCTGCACCAGCGTTGGAAAATTGGATAGGATTTGGCCCTTAAGCTGGTATCCTATCTTACTCACTGGAAACAAACACCTTGACCCACACACATCTGCATGATGCCAACACTGCTGTCTTTTAAGGAACCACATTAGCAGCCCAATCCTATGCATGTGTACCCAGAAGAAAGTCCCATTATAGTCAATGGGGCTTACTCCCAGGGAAGTGTGGATAGGATTGGCCTGTAGATCTGTTCTTGAACTGCTGCTTGTCTTGATGGTTTTGGGAGCTTAAACATGTTTTTTAAAAGTCTGCTTTTAGTTGTTACAGTATTTTACATCATTTTAAATTGAGCTGATAGGTAGCTTGAAGACAGTGGCATACCCAGGGCTTCTGGCTCCCTGGGCAACGCCTGCCGTCATGACACCATGCAGCAGGGAAGTGGTTGGAGCATGAGTCTGCGCTTGGCGGCTGGAAGGGCCATTTTGTACTGCTGAGAGAGTGCATGTGCTTCCCGATGGGGAAGCGGTTGAAGCGCATGCTGTGGTGCACCCCTCAATGGCGCCCAAGGCATGCGCTGTGCTACACCCCTGCTCGAAGACGCAGCCTGACTGAAAGGCAGAAGGGGAGTTTGTAGGTGTAAATGTGTGTGTCAGGTTCCTATTGAACAAGGACGTGCAGTGGGTGGGAAGGCAGGGGAGGCAGAGCCTCCCCACTGGAGTCCTTCGCGCCGCCGCGGTGTGAGGCACCCAAAGCACCCACAACCCACGCACAGGGTGGAGACTGTCAAGGGTGGAGCATGCGGGTTGTGGGTGCCTCACACTGCGGTGGCGGCGCGAAGGACCCCAGTGGGGAGGCTCTGCCTCACCTGCCTCCCCACTCACCACACGTCCCTGCTATCAGAGCACAGGAGCAGCCCTGGTGGAAGAAGGTGGCAACCCTGTGGCCCACCTCAGCAGTGCCCCCGTCAGCTGCGTGCCCCCCCCCCGAAGGCACAGGAGCGAGGAAAGCTGGCCGTCGTTCCTAAGATGGAGGCGAACGGCGGCCCGTCCCGCGTCGTGACGGGGATGCCGCCCAACGGCTGGTGCTCGTGTGAACAGCCGCCCTCGTGGCCGGCCGGGCAGCCCCGCCGCCTCCCTCTCTCCCTCCCTCCCTCCCGGCGGGCGCCGCTGCGCTCCTCTCCCTCAGCCAGCCAGTCCGCGCTGAGCCGAGCGGAGGACCGGCTGCGGGCGGCGCGCGCGGAGCCTCCCTGCTCGCGGGGAGCCGCGGCGGCCGCCATGGCCTCGGGCGCCGGGCGCAGAGGCCGCGAGCGGGGGGAGCCGGAGCCTGAGGCGGAGGCGGAGGAGCTGCCCGTGTACCTGGCGCGCCCGGGCACCGCCGACCAAGTGCCCCGCCAGAAGTATGGCGGGATGTTCTGCAGCGTGGAGGGCGCCTTCGAGAGCAAGACGCTGGACTTCGGGGCGCTCAGCGTCGGGCAGCGCGGAGCTCGGCGCGCCCCGTCGCAGCCCCGGCCCCAGCCCCAGGCAGCGCCCGCGTCGGAGGAGCCGCCGGCCGGCGCCGTCGAAATCCGGGCGCCCTCGGGCAAGGAGCTGCTGCAGAACCTCGGCCGCGAGGACCACAAGGTGAGGGGCGCGGAGGGGGGGCGAGGGAGGGGAAGCCCTCGGAGGTGCCCGCCGTCTGGGCTGGATGGAGGGCCCGCGGCCCCCGCTCTCCCTCCCCTCCCGGCCTCGGGGCTCGCTCTCTGGCCGCCGCGGGGGGAGCAGGAGGGCGACGGAGGCTGGCCGCCTGCCGTGGACGCGCCTTCCTCAGGGGGAGGTCTTCTCGGAGTAAGCCCCGCGCCCCCCCACGTACAGCCCAAGCCTACGCCCGTCTACTCAGAAGTAAGTCCCATTAGAGTCAATGGGGCTTACTCCCAGGAAAGTGTGGATAGGACTGCAGCCTGAGAGCCCAATCCTATGCCTGTCTACTCAGAAGTAAGTCCCATTAGAGTCAATGGGGCTTACTTCCAGGAAAGTGTGGATAGGACTGCAGCCTGAGAGCCCAATCCTATGCCTGTCTACTCAGAAGTAAGTCCCATTAGAGTCAATGGGGCTTACTTCCAGGAAAGTGTGGATAGGATTGCAGCCTGAGAGCCCAATCCTATGCCTGTCTACTCAGAAGTAAGTCCTGGTATAGTCAGTGGGGCTACCTCCCACGAAAGGATGAATAGGATTGTAGCTTCACTTGCAAGTACTCCTCCTGTGGGATCCGCGCCTGCAAGGGCTCGGCTAGTCTCTTGCCCTTCCTTCCTTCCTTCCTTTGGGGCGCCTATTAGGGTCTGGCGTGATTCGCTGCCTGAGAAACGCCTGGGTCTTTCATAGGCATCTTATCCACATCTTGTCCTCCTAAAGCTGCAAAGTGTTAAATTCACCAGAGAAGTTAAAATAAAATGAAAACTATACAAGCGCTTAAAGTCCAATCCTATGTATGTCTACTCAGAAGTAAGTCCCATTATAATCAGTGGGGCTTACTCCCAGGTCAGTGAGGATAGAATTGCAGCCTTAGCTTCCAATTTTTACGGCCTGTTGCAAAGTTGCTGTGGTTCCTAAAAGAGACAGGCAGAGCCCTGGCTTTTGCCTTCCTAAAGAATACACTCACCTCACACCCTTGTTGTTGGCAACCTTCAGTCTCGAAAGACTATGGAAGACTATGGTATCGCGCTCTGAAAGGTGGTTCTGGTCGCTAACTTTTAAACACTGCTGATTTAGTGGTATTCTTTTGTATTGTGGTTGGGATGAACCACCCCCCCCCCCCATAAAGATGAGAAATTGAAATTTGGGAAAGCTGAGAAGCAGCAGCATTGACCAGAATAAGTTTGCTCCTACCCAAACTTTAATTGTAGAGGTCATGTGCCTGTATTTTAATTATTGTTCACTGATTTGAAAAATAAACTGTCTGTGGAAATCTGTTGCTCATTGTAGCCTGTGTATGCTGTATTTTCATCCTTGCTCCCAGTGATTGTGGTTAACCAAGAGGAGACTCTACAGCTTTCTCCTGTTCCTTCTCAACAGAAGGGAGGGAGCTCTTCTCTTCTGCCATAAGCTTGTCCTACACAAACTGCCAGTCAGCATTTTTAAAGTTATTAACTTAAAAGGTCTGTGCTCCAGTTCCAGGAAGAAAGCACATTGGGACAGAATGCAGTTAACTTATGCCAGCGTTTTTTACTTTGAAGACAATCCTCCCCTTTTCCCCTCAAAGAAGGAATTCAAGTGGTTTAAATTGCTAAAGCTTGATCTTGATCCTCTTCTGGTGTCAATGAAACTGCTGCAATACTAAATCATAGAATCAGAACTGGGAGCTCTTTTGCCAGTGTAGAATTTACTTTCTTTGTTCTTGGGAAAGCAACCCAAGAATTCTGCTGAGATCCAGAAACTCCCAGCTCCTGTAATTTAATAATTGCATTGCTGTCAATATTGGTCTACTGTTATCAACTGCAAAATAGAGGGGCAAAATCCATCTTCCATCATTATTGTATTCCAGTACACCTTTGAAACAAAAGCTGATACCCATGATTTTGTAAATCTACACTATTCTGTTTGGTCAATATACTGTAATTCCTCAAGTCCATGTTTGTTTTTAGACTTCGTTAAGAGTTCAGATGTGTAGGGAGACTTATTCCTGAGTGAATGTCACTTCCCAGGCTAAAAGGGGTGGAGCTGTTTTGGATATGGGAGCAATGCTCACACATAAATTAGCCTTGTTCTTTACCAGTTCTAGAACAGTGTAAGCTTCTTATTAATAGACTGAACTCATGTTTAATGTTTCATTTTATTTCATTTCAATATGATTGCTACTCTGCTTATGTGTATTTGTAAAGGGGTAATCTTGCACTAAACCAGCAATCTTCTGTTCATCTAGGTATGAATGCCTTGTCCATTATACTCCAGACATCAGAGCTCAGTGAATGGTTTTGAGGATGCATAGATACATTTTTCTGTGTAGCAGCTACCATACCTTAACTAACAGTTAATCAACTGTTGTCCTAACAAAGGGGGAACTCCATAAGTGATAAATTGAATTTAGGAATGAATTGTTGGTGAATATTTATAATATTGAAGGCAACTTACTCTATTCTAAGGTGGAGCCAACATGTTGATCTCTGGACCAGGGTATCTTAGAGATCGCCTGCTCCCGTACAATCCGGCTCGTCCTCTTAGGTCATCAGAGAAGGCCTTTTTACAAGTGCTGCCGCCTAGGGAGGTACGTGGGGCGGCTGCAAGAAATAGGGCCTTCTCAGTAGTGGCACCAACGCTATGGAACTCCCTTCCCCCTGACTTAAGAATGGCTCCCTCTCTTGAGACCTTTCGGCGAGGCCTGAAGACCCTTCTGTTTAAACAGGCCTTCTGAGTTCTCGGCCTTTTAACATCTTTTTAACATCTTTTAATATTTTTTACAGGCCTGATTCTTTTATGACTTGCTGCTGCTCTATGCTCTTTTTACCTATTTTTTACTCTGACTGCTGTTTTTTATGGTGTGTTAATATGTTTTTATTTGTTTTTAAATTATGTTTTTATATGTTGTAAGCTGCCTTGAGTCCCTTTGGGGAGAAAGGCGGGATAAAAATAAAGTTATTATTATTATTATTATTGATCTCGTATTGGTCCTTTAATTTTCTGCTTTGGAACACACTGTGCCAGTGGTTCCTAAATTCACCATGTTCATGGTGCCTTTCTTTCACAGCACCCTGTCACAGTACTACTAAACCAAGGGAGGACAGGCTGGCTGCTAGCACTTTCCTGAGAACTCCTAGTGCTGGGACACCTATTTATTTTGGAAAATTTCTTCTCTGCTTTTCAAAGTGACTTACAAAATTAAGATTAACCATTCAAATTAAATACTTCTAACATGAATAAAACTGTACAGTGTTAAAAGCATGAGTGGCAGAGAATTTGCCTGGCATCTAAAGGATAATTATGATAGCATCATACAAGCTTTGCCTGAAGGGGAAACATTACGGTTGGGGCACTATCATAGAGAAGGGCCTCTGGTCGCTGCCTAATCTTTAAAGATGAAGGGGCCTCATCTTTAGAAAGATAGAGAGGGGCCTCATTTGAAGGTCTTAGTTGATGAACTAATTCATGTGGAAGGAAGTGGTCCTGTGTTACCCAAACTGTTCAAAGATTCAAAAGTTAACACAAGCACTCTAAACTGTGCTTTCAGATAAGCTGGCTGGTAGTGTACATGTTTTAAACATGATGAGAAATTATCACTGTGGCAGATTTCTGTCAATACCTACATAGTTACTGTGAACCAAAAGTCAACTGGTCCAGAGCACTTTTTAGAGGCAGCTATGTGTGTACAGGACATTGCATTTACATAGCCTGGATATTGCCATAGCATGGCTAATTGTGCCCTGATCTTTTCTTTGAAATTGGATGCAGCTAGTGAGCCAACTTGGTGAAATGTTTCATGCTATGAATACCACTTGCAGATCCAGCAGAAAATCTTGATGTAGAAGAAACTTCAAGCTATGAAACTGACAGTGGCCAAAACAGGGGGTCTGTAACCTTATCCAAAATGTTGAATATCATTAAAATGGTCTGATAGACCCCCTGTCCACCACAAGCCCATATTATTTGCATTAAGCTTCAGTTCATTAGCCCCCATTAGCCTCATTACTATCTCTGAGCACCTACAGTATTTAGAACTTTTACTTCACCAATTCTATGCTTGGGATCATTAGAAAAGGTATTGAGAACAAAATGGCTAATATTATAATGCCATTGTACAAATCGATGGTAAGGCCACACCTGGAGTATTGTGTCCAGTTCTGGTCGCCGCATCTCAAAAAAGACATAGTGGAAATGGAAAAGGTGCAAAAGAGAGTGACTAAGATGATTACTGGGCTGGGGCACCTTCCTTATGAGGAAAGACTACGGTGTTTGGGCCTCTTCAGCCTAGAAAAGAGACGCCTGAGGGGGGACATGATTGAGACATACAAAATTATGCAGAGGATGGACAGAGTGGATAGAGAGATACTCTTTACACTCTCATATAGCACCAGAACCAGGGGGCATCCACTAAAATTGAGTGTTGGCAGGGTTAGAACAGACAAAAGAAAATATTTCTTTACTCAGCATGTGGTCGGTCTGTGGAACTCCTTGCCACAGGATGTGGTGACAGCGTCTGGCCTGGATGCCTTTAAAAGGGGATTGGACAAGTTTCTGGAGGGAAAATCCATTATGGGTTACAAGCCATGATGTGTATGTGCAAGCTCCTGATTTTAGAAATGGGCTATGTCAGAATGCCAGATACAAGGGAGAGCACCAGGATTAGTTCTCTTGTTATCTGGTGTGCTCCCTGGGGCATTTGGTGGGCTGCTGTGAGGTACAGGAAGCTGGACTAGGTGGGCCTGTGGCCTGATCCAGTGGGGCTGTTTTTATGTTCTTATTAGATGAAAAGGAGCAATTGAGTCATTGCAAATTGGTGGCACCTCACTCTAAATACTCACATGGTGGTATATAAATGTGCACTCATTTCTTTACCACAACGCTACTGAAATACCACAGCTGTTTCTTTGACGTTTTTCTGCTGTGAGATGTAAGAAATTAAATAAAATCTACTTTAGAATTTAAAAGGGTAGTATAAATCTCTTGTTTTATTGCTTCATAGACATTGAACTTGTTCTTGTGTAACAAATCATAGTTTTTTGTTGTACCCCAACTGGGCAAATTATGGTTTAGATGCAATAGCAGGATGTTGAAGCTTGAACCTAGTGTGAACTCAGTGATTTTTAACTAAGGAATGATTGGGGGCATCACAATTATAACTATAACATAATAACATATCTGCATATGTAAAGGTTGTAGTTTGGTCATGCCAGTGATCCCAGTATCCTGCCTGAGACAGAGTTCAGATGAGCTTCAAAAGAAGTATAGACAGCACGAGTCTATAATGGAGGATCCTGTTTGTTACTGTTGACCTCTGCACAAGGCACTGAATAAGTAATTATAACATAAATTTATATAGCACTTTGGAGTGTTCAGTGTGTGTCACATTCTTTTGCTGTGATCCTTGAAATAAGTTCTTGTGTAAAGAAGTTCACTAAGATAAACTTGTATATATCCATTTTTTGATACATTCTTGTTCATCAGTAAATTTTTTTTAATGTCAGGTTGTGCTCATGCAGATGTTTTCAGGAAGCAGAAAAAAATTCTCCATTAGACATATATTATGGTATTGCACTCAAATTCCAGACTGTTAGAGCCCAATCCTATGCATGTCTACTCCGAAGTCCCATTATAGTCAATGAGGCTTACTCCCAGATAAGTGTGGATAGGATTTCAGCCTCAGTCATTCTTGGGAAGCATAAAGTGGTATTGGAGTTCTTATAAATTTCTTTATGCCTTTATTTTTGTTTCGCGTTCTTGAGAATTGAAGAAGTATACAGTATATCCTTTCAGTTTACTCCTTTAGCATACAATTCTTCTGTGAAATAGTCTGTTAGTATCAACTGCAGTGTGAGACTCTATCTTTGCCACAATTACCAGTTAGTTTATAAAAACAAATAAAATGCGCAAAATTGACATACTTTGTTCCTTATGCTTGAATGAGCCCCAGCTTGATGTAAAAGAGAGGCTAGTTGTATGTCTAAGGGCGCAATCCTAGCCTTCGGTGGAAGAGGCAGGCCAACTGGTCTGCGCTGTATTCAGTGCGGGTTTGGTGCAGACTTCCCCCTACCCCGAGAAACACCCTAGGAAGCCCTATGGGGCTACTTGGATCTGCACCCACGATTTAGCAGGCGCAAATCCAAGCAGTCCGAGTTATACCACTGGGGCTGGGAGTTGGGTTCTGGCCTGCGCTACTGCGGCCGGTCTCACCTCCTTCTGGGACTGATCCACCTCCCCTCCCAGGAATACCTCCTCCCCACCTCCATTCATCCCTACTGCCATCCTCTCCCATTCCCTGTGCCAGTTTTCTCCGGGCTGGCAGAAATCTACTGCCACCAGGTATGGGACCAGCTCCACAAGGCTGTGTCTGTGCACTGGCCTATCCTACTCTTGAGTCTTCACAAATATGCTTTATGGCACATTCACAACTGGGAGCTGGCACAAGAAACTTGCTCAGATGTCAGATTTTAGTTTATCTGCAGAGTTCTGGGTAATTTACAGTACCACAGTAATGGTCAACAGAAATTGCTATGGCTCTTGTGCCTACAGGTGCAGCTTGTTTTTTGCTAATTTAATATACTTTAAATAATTATGATTAATTAATGATTAAATAAATCACTCTTTTTCATGCTTGCATTGGTGAAATGAAGAGACTTTGGCTCTTACTCTGATTACATTAAGATAAAGTTTAGTCTGGATACAAAACTGATCATAAAGCCTGATTTGTACACAATTTAAAGTTTTGAATTACTGCTTTCATTCATTTAGGTCTTCTATTTGTAAATTTAGTTGTAATGTACAATATACAGTTTTATGTCAATTTGTATAGAGTATATTTTTGTCCACACTAAGCGAATTGCAAAGGTATTAGTCTGCTGCCCTGCGAATGAAGAAACATCTATTCAGTGAATAGTATGTTACAATGATAATTATTACTAATAAATGTCTACCTAAGTTACTGTCCAATTTGGGGGTCAGAAGAAGGGGAAGCACAAGTCAACTCCTCACAAGTTTATCTCTTGAGGCTGGTTGTTTAGCCCAGCTCATGCTCTTATGTATTCTCTGCATGCTCTGCAGCATCAGCTGTGGTTAGCAGACAATCTTGCCAGTTATGTCTTGTTCCTCCTGACCATACAGGGTTGAGAATACTACTCTGGGTCTATTGACGGGGAGCGATGAAGGCGGTGGTTACAGCCTGTGGGAGGAAATTGTCTTGTTTCTTATTACTGCGGTCACTTTGGCATACTCCAAGCCAAATGTCACTGAACAGGGAGATCCAGCTTTTGTGGGATTTTATTTTCGTTCTGTCCCTTTCCTTCTGAGCTTAACGTGGAGCAAGTCCAGGAAGAGAGGCTGGTTGTTTCATTGGCAGGCCTCTGTATGCAGTGGTGGGGCACAGCTTCTCCCTTCTGTTCCCTGTATTTCATGGAACACCAGCGGGCATTGCCATTGACTTACTTGCGTTTTGATTCCTCCATAGAGCATAGAAGGGAGCAGCACAGAAGCTGATGCAGCTCTTCACAGAACTGCACTGCTTTCTTCCCTTCTCTTTCTTGACCACTTCCTGAACTTGGAGTGTGTGACAGAGCAGGAAAGAAATTATTCCAGCTGCTGTTACCACTTTATTCAACCTGACAGAAATTACAATGGGGAAGTGGGGAAGTTTTCCAGAAGTGGGAAAAGTGCCTTTTCCATGTAAAATGCTTAATTCTTGTGCTGGCTTTCTTTTAAAAAAACAGACCTTACTGGCTTATGACTATAACCTTTATTCCATGCTCGTGTGTGTCAGTGTTTAGAATGCTTTTGAAAGTCTTCTTTCCTGGTGTTTTGTTGACACTGCCATGTAACATGTAATTTCTCTTTTACTCTCATGTTGTCAGGTCACTCTTTTATTATTCTTTCCAAAACTGTGTATTCTAACATTACATCGAAAACGTCTGTGGAAATCCTCCAAGAATAATCGTCTGTGGCACTTTGCTGGACTCTTCTCATACTTAGTATTACTTTCTTAGGGTGCAAGTCTAATCCATTTTCCAGCAGCAACATAAGGGCTATGCAGCTCCGAAGTAGGGAAACAAACATTCCCTTACTTTGAGAAGGCTCCGTGAGTACCACCCAACTGCAGGATGCAGCACACATACCATTGGCACAGCTATGCCAGTGCTGGAAAGTTGGTCAGGATTTGGGCCTTAATCTTGCAAAGTAGTCCCATGTGTATTCCAGCCATGGAAGACCAAAGTGAGCATTATCTTCCTGCACTAACTAGACACTAAATGTCTATAAAACAGGCTTACAAATAACTATACAAGTTACTAGTGCGCATGTAGTCACTTGCAAGGAATCGAAAATAAGCAAAAACTAGACTCTTCCCATTTAAAATGATTTTCTGCCTAATTGGCAGATATTTTACTTGCCACAGGCAACTAGCCCAGTTGTTATTTACAAACCTCTTTTTAAAGCCACTTTTCACTTGAACTTTCATGAGTGTATCACTTGGGTACTTTCTCTCTTACATCAAATTCAAAACAGACTAAATGCAACCCAAGCAGGATAACATTCTTAATGCTTGATACAAGAAGTTGTTCACACAATGATGCTATCCACTCCCCTTTACACTGAAGTAAAGACACAATTAGTGGACAACTAATGAGCTGGAGTTCTGTTAAGCCCTCTGGTGGTGGGAATGGGAAATTGCATTGGAGGAACTGCACTTGGAAGCAATCTTGGGAGCAAACTATGGCGTTTCAGATATTTTTCTTCTGTCCTCCTCCTCATTTAGTCACTTGTTGTTCTGCTGCATCACTTCCATGACCCCTTGCAACTATTTTATTAAAATGGGTGAATGGGCAGGAAGAGGAATAGTGTGCTTTACTGGGGAAGGCTTTGCACAAGCAGGGAACTGTAGCTTCTGAGGCATAACAGTAAAAATAATAATACAAGTATTTATATACCACCTTTCTTGGTCGTCAGATTTCTCCTCAGACTTATTTCAAGGCGGTTTACATAGGCAGGATTTTTACAGTTGAAAGAAGGTTCTATCTTTCAAGAACCACAACATTCAGATGTTTCTTTCTGATCTGGTTTCACAATCTGGCCTCCATCCTCCCATGCTCAGAGCAGATGGAATAACTCGGCTCAGCTTGTCAGCTGCTTCAAGGTCGCACGGTAGCCTCAAACTGGCGACCTGTGGATGTTATCTTCAGGCAAGTGGAGACTCAACCCGCTAGACCAGACCTCCTGCCCTGTTACAAGAGGGAAACAACTGCATTTTCCATTTCTCTATTTTCTGGTTTCCTGTGTTATAAATTCCCACCCTCCCAGGCACATCCCTATTTCCAATCCATGCCTTTGTGACAGGGTGAATTCCTTTGCTGATGGGAGGGGTGGCAGGGGAAGTTGAGTTTTTTTTTCTCCCATGAGTTTACTGATGGATACTTCTCTGGAAACAATTTGCCTAATTTTTTCCACTTGGAGTCTCTGCATCACCTTGTTGGTCCACAAAAATGCATGCATTGTTACCCAGGACAATAAGTGTAACCTCAATATTGACTCTTTAGAAAGAATGATGCATTCTGCAGTGGAAAGAGATAAGAAATCCTATTATCTGAGTTAAATTCCCTGAAAACATGATATTAAGGAGGGTACGGGGAAGAATAACTTCATAGAAACAGTAAAATGTTCTGTGTAATTCCAGACATCAGAACAGTTACAGTGCTCTAAGAGCATATGCTATCCTGTGTGTCCTTCCACAGAAATGTGGTGCTGTATTAACCCATTTCTGCCCAGCTCACAGGTGTACACATTTTATCCCTGTTGTGTATATGCAACGTTGGGCAAAAATGACTTAACCACTGTGGTTGGATTTCAGTTTTATTCTGATAATTGTTTGTTTTACCTAAAACCTAGTACAGTGGTTCTCAGACTGTTGGTCTGGGACTCACCAGTGAGTCATGACCTAATTTTTGATGGTTCACGAAACTGGCAGGGCAGATCAGGCTACGTGCATCAAGGGTTAAACAAGCTGCTATTTGGCAGGAGGAGCATTGCTGCCCAGTCACCATTATAGCCACACCCCATGGAATTTATAAATTGGGCTACAGCCTGTAGGGTCTCTAAAACGTTTGAGAACCACTCATCTAGTACATTTCAATTTGTGTACTGTATTTGTATTAGGTTGGGTATTGCTTCTGTGCAGAAACCAAAACAGATTCCAGTGAATAATACTTCTCCAACTTATATTTTCTAAATCTGTGAAGCAAGTACAGGTTGAGCCTCATTATTCATGTTTGCTCCAGTGGTTTAAAAACAGCCTTGTTGACCTTTGTGATGTAAGATAAGAGTCCTTAAGAAGACAATCCATCAATCAGTCGTCCTCCAAGAGCTTAGAAAGGAGCTTCACTTAGCCCTTCCCTTCTCCAGTGCAAAGTGATCACCTTTCTTTCATGTGCTCAGGGGGAAGGGAGGGGTCACATGGAGAGAGAAGGATTGATGGATTGTCAGCCAGCTACCCCCCCCCCTCATTAAGGAGGCTATTGTTAAAGGACTGTTCAGTTTTTTAAACTGATTTTAAAGGGGTGCATTTTCCCCTTCTCCAGGGATCAGCACATTCCTTCTGATTTGCAGGGGCCATTCATGTTGAGTCAAATCCGTGTATAAAAAATCCATGTATAAATAGGCTGGACCTGTACTATAAAGTTCAGTAGCTAAGAGTGCTGAATACTTGATATCGTGACAGCCCCTATATATTGTGGTACTTTGATAATTCGGAAGCCTTGAAGGATTATAGTCTATTCATGCTTCATAGTAGTGTGAATTAAACAAAAATAATAACAAAAAGAAATTCAAACAATATTCTCTTTTAACTAAAATGGTATCCCCCTATCAAATTATTAAGGCTGCTTTTCTGTGTCTTGGATCCTAATTTTATTTGTTTATAAAATTGAGCTTTGTTGGCTCTGCTTACTCTCTGCAGCCACCTTTGCTTCCTCAAAATTTGTTCCTGAGGGTTGGACAACCTTCCAAAACGTGATGACATGTAGGTCAGAGGTCCTCCCAAAACAGGAAGACATGTGGCTCAGTGGCTGCAGATGGAAGGATGGGTGGGGAGGGGAAATGTTTTCTGCTTCCACCAGACTACCTTGGAGTCCAAGCCTAAACAAATCAAGAACCTTGAGAAAATATAGATTGTTGCACGTTATTGTTATTATTGTTGTTATTATTAGATTGTTGTTGTTGTTGTTATTATTATAAATGTGACCTTATAGGTCACATATATTGTGTATTATATTGTATCATTAATATTGCCAAGGATGGGCAAGTCACCCCATGCATTGATCTAACCCATGGCTTTTCAAACCGGGCATCATGACGCCCCAGCCTGTGAGCTCTGGCCATTTTCCCCTTAAGGGGCAGGGGTGGGGGAACGCAGCGAAGGGGCTGCAGTCACTAAGGGGGCTGCAGGGATTGGTATCACGTCACTTCCACAAAACTGAAAGTGGAGCATGATCGCTGCGCTTTCACTTTTCAAGACCTGGGGAACGCTGCAGACACTCACGCAGGGCTCCCTGCACTTCTGACAGGCTGCTGCAGGGACTGGTGAGTGCATCAAAGTCCCTGCAACCCCCTGAGTGATGCGATCTTGGGGATTGCATTGCTGTCTCCCCCCTGCCCCTGCAAGAATTTACTGTGGTTCAAACTCTCCCTGAGAGTTTGAAAACCGCTGATCTAGCCCTGACGCTAGGAGATGCTATCCTGCATATCGCCAGGAGAGTCATTCACTCTACCCTCTGTGTGCATGATATTGTGTAGTCCTGTTTTCAATGTCAAACTTTTCAGATTGCTCAGTTCTCAAATTATGGAACTTTATTCTCCGTCATAAACAAGTTCACTTTCCATTTTCTGAAAACTAAAACTACTCTGCCCTAGAACTGCAAGCCCTTGCTTGCGGAAAGTTTTGAGCCCTTCGTTGTTTCTACATACACATATATGAAAAGAGTCAGGAGTCATAGGCTGCAGTGAGCACAAGTCTTGAATGGTTAACTGCTTTCTGTTTCTGGGGCTGGATTGAGGCAAGGCTACTGGTTGTTGCTCAGACAGGCATGCAGCTAATATAAAAGACCTTAGTATAAAAACAGCATATGAGTAAAAGGTAGAGTGGTGTGAGATTAACTAGTTTCAGTGGGACATTTGGTTTAAATTATTTAGGTTGACCTTTTTCTTTAACAGTAGCTGCACAAGGTTACTGGTATTTACCATTTCAGTCCAAGAGGGATGATGATATTGGTGGCCTGCCTGTGTCACACAGCTGAAGAGTTTCAGCACTGGTGCACATATATATTTTGATTCTGATACTTGTGCCCAATTGGTGTGTGTATATTCCAATCTGGAGCTGGTGTACCAATGTGTCTTGGTGAAGCAGCCCCCTAGGGCCCTATGAGTACCCATGCCTTGCCTGACCCAAGCTGATCCTGCACTAATCAGTGCTACTGCTCTTCCTCATTCCACTATCTGATTTTAAATAACCCAGAGGCAGGAGAATGGAAGAGGAGGAGTAGATGCATTGTCTTGAATGTCTTCTGGGACTCTCTGAGTAGTAGCATGTGGGCGGTAATGAGGAGTAGCCTCAACTATGAGGAAGGAGTCTTGGGCCAACCCTATCCTAATCACGCATGAACTGTACACTAAACTTTATCCAATTATTATAGTCTATTTAGGAGACTTGGAATCCAATCTTAATTGGTGATGCCACCAAACATCATGTAAGCAGTTCTGGGAGATCAAAAAGTTTGAAATGTTCATATCAAACTTGAGAGAATTATTATGACTCAATTGGTTTTCTGCAGCTTGGGTTTTAGTCTAAAGCTGTAGAGGAACTTACAGCCCAATCCTATGCATGTCTCCTAAGTCACATTATAGTCAATGGGGTTACTCCCAGGTGAGTGTGGCTAGGATTGGCCTGCTGATGTTCCACCCATTAATCTAGTCCCCCCTCTCCCGCATGAAAAATGCAAGTGAAGTTTCCAGAAAACAGACACAGGCAAATAAAGTGGAAATGCTCTTAGCATAGATCAGTAGCACTGGAAAAATTCCAGTTCATCATGCTCCTTGTGTGTGACTAGCAACATGGTAGAAATCAGAGAAGCGTAAGGGAGATAGAGACATTCTTCTGTAGCTGGTTCCAAAGCAGCAAGAAAGGGGCCTGAAGAGAGGCAGGTGGGTGGTGGAGGAGGTTTGGTTATCTGAGGTTGTGAGAGTTTTGGAGAGGGCGTGAGAGAGTTTACTCATTATTGAGTTAGGTAAATAAAAACTATTTTCCAGATTTGGGGTGGGCACGTTTATGTATGATGAGCATATTTCTAAGCCTGAATAGAAGGAGTTTACCTGTCCATCTTAATTAGTAGATGATTGGAAGCTAGTTGTACTGACTTACAGTTGATTAGCCACATAAATGTTTTGCAGTTGTAGTAAAGTATATAGTACAGTCTTTGTTCTTAGAGATTGTATAAAGATGTGTGCTGTCTTTCAGCTGTTTGTCACAGGCAGTCTGATTATAGTCATTGTACTGGATTTAACAGCACCCACATTATCTAGAAATTACAATTATGGGTAGTTCTAGGAATAGCTGCTCCCCCATTTCCTACAAGTGGACTATTGCTTGTATATTATACTCTCTAGTAATCCTTTTTATAGGGTTTAGGCCCTTCCTCACAGCTGCTTCTTCCAGGGAGGAAATGGGGCCACACCCGCTTCCTAAATGACACATAATTGTGACTCAGCAGCTCTTACAGGCAATTTTCCTTGGTAAATTAGAGACTAGGTCTGCTAAACCACACTGGAACAAGTTTGGTCTGAATCTAGGGCCTGTATGTCTGCGTAACCCTTGGTTTTTAGGGGTCCTGTATCTTATTCTAATCGCTGCCCTAGGAGCCTCCAAATAGACGTTTAGGCCAGAATAATAATACCACCAAAGACAGAAACAGTTCAGAATCCATATTCTTTTAATTACTTTCCCTGGAAACATGTTGGTTTAAATTAAGAAGCTGGGGAAGAATACTCTTTTGTAGAAATGGGGAAAAAAATTTCTATGTAACCCAAAGTATGACAAAAATTCCCAAGCTGTGGAAGCTGATTTTTGCTCTTGGGTTGTAGTATGTGCGAAAGAGAGGGCCTGTGGAGTACAGACAGGCATTTCTAACATCTGTCTATTCCCATTGTGTATGTTTGGTTAAAACTGTACAGGAAATCATGCAAACAGGAACTGATGGTGCAGCTTTGAGTGAAAAACACCTGGACTGAAATCGGCAATTCTCTTTCAAGAATTCTGGTCAGTGTCCAGTTTCTTACATTCTGTGAGAGGTGCTTATGAAACTCTAATTTGGAAAACAGATGTATTAAAAATGGACTGCTCATTCACAGAGCTGGCATTGATAATTCTGGCAACTGTTCCTGTTTGTTTTTCCAACAGAGGTTAGGTAACAAATAAGTAAATCCATCCATCTTTGGTTACAGGGTCTTAAGAGATTTTTGGCGCACTCTGTCCTCAAAAGATTATTTTTATGTATTATGACTATTTACTCCCCACTATTTTTTTATTAAAAGGCTCAAGTTTACTGGCAAAATAAGGTGATATACACTTAAGTAAATAATACATGCCAAACAATGAAGCAAAAAGTAAAACATCAGCAATAGAAATACCAGATAAAAATCCCATTATGGCGGCATAAAAATAATAGTAGATAAAATGTGTTTTTGACAATGTCAGGATAAAAAAGCTATCTAAAGGTGGAAATTCTTCAGTGATTCCAGGGTGGCTCAGCCTTGAGCATCTGGAAAGCTTCACCTCCAAAGCAGTCAGAATCAGATGATCCAGGTCTTGAAGGGGGAGGGGCTCGCCTAGGTTCCCCAGGCTGATCTTGCGTCACTTCAGGCAGCAAGATTTTATTCTCTGCTCAGCTCCAGCCAAGCAATCTAGAAGTCTTCTGTCAGACTAGCCCACTCTTGCCCTTCACCTGTGACAGGGAAGGCCGTTGTGCCTCAGGAGCAACCTCAGCACTGGCAACCTCACACAGACTTGCTTCCCCCCACCCCCAGGTAAGATGGGAAATAATCTGCTTTGCTGTGGAGCACTAGTGACAAGGAAGGGGAAGAGCCAGGAGGAATGTGCTGTCCCATGCTACAGTGGCATTGCCCCTTCTTGCCAAATGAGAGCTTCCATTATTCTTTTAGAGCTCTGCTGGCTGCTGCACTACTGGAGAGGTGAACCCTGGGGGAGTTTGAATCCGTTCCCCCCTGTTGGTCAGTTACCCCTGGAGTATTCCTAAGCCTACAGGGAAATTGGGGAAGTAGTAGCCATTGTCTTCCAACATGAGTTACTAGGAGGAGCAGTATGTTATCCTCTCTCCCTCGGCCTCCAGAAGTCCCTACTTACCCCAGGCACCACACCTGCACAAACCTAGATCTAGCAATTGCTCAATAGGGTCTCAGCCAATCAGTCACGGATAGCTTCACCACTTAGTTGCAACAACTTATTACCAGGAAGGTCCTCTCTTTCTTAGTCACTGGCCTGCCCAGTCTCTCGACGGTAACAGCTTAGATCCTTGGCTCATGAGACCAGAGATAAATGCAAGGAAGGGCCACAGTGCCACCACCTGGGCTGCCAGGAGGGTAAAAGCTAGAGATTGGACACCATTGATCCCTGGGTTCTCTGTCCACCCAGAAGAACCTGCTGACCCACTGAGTTTCTAACTTAGTGTACTTTACATCAAATAACTTTCATTGTCTTGTGTAGGTTTTTATGCTGAATGAATTTCTGGGTACAGCTGGTAACCTGCAATGCCCTTTTTTCTCTTTCCTTTTTTTTTTTTTAAGAAAATAAAAGAGAAGAAAAATTATCTGACTTTGTTTAAAAGTCTTGTGACACAGATAGGCAACTGCTTGGAAACTGGCAGTATTCAACAATTATCCTCTTGGGGTTTGGACAAGTTTTTATTCAAGCTTTATTAATAACCTAGATCAGTCATTTTCCACCACTGTGCTGTGGCACACTGGTGTGCCACGAATGGTCTGCAAGTGTGCTACGAGAGTTTGGGGGAGAGTCATTTATTAGTAGGGCCAATGGGGAATGTGAGCCCCCACCAACAGCATGGTGTATCTTGACAATTTTAGTGTCTTGTCAGTGTGCCATGGGATGAAAAAGGTTGAAAATCACTGACTGAAATTTACTTACTGGTGAAGTAAATGGCATGCTTCTTTACATTCCTGATGACAGTGAATTTGGTAATACTTCCAACATGCAGCAAAGCAGTAGTAACTATTTTGGGTCATGAAAGAGTATTTTGGCTCATGAAAGAGCACAATTCCATGAATGCTGAAAATATCAACATATATTATTGTCCAGAGCAGTGATTTTTCATCTCACGGCACGCTGACAAGGCACTAAAATGGTCAAGGCACACCACCAGGTTTTTGACAATTGACAAGGCACACCATGCTGCCAGTGAGGGCTTACATCTCCCACTGGCCCTATTAATAAATGACCTTCCACCAAATTCCTGTGGCACACCTGTGGACCACTCACAGCACACCAGTGTGCCACAGTACAGTGGTTGAAAATGGCTGGCCCAGAGGCTCTATCTTAAACTGCAAGGCAGTATTTCTCAAAGTGTGGTTCGGGACCCACTAGGTGGGTCGCGAGCCAATTTCAGGTGGGTCCCCATTCATTTCAATATTTTATTTTTAATATATTAGACTTGTTGCTACCATGTTGTTTGTGACTGCATTTGGAGAAATATTACAGATCTGTTCTTTTAACAGGCTTTGGGACTTACTCCTGGATAAATGTGGGTAGGATTGCAGCCTCGAATTGTTAAAAGTTTTCCTGCTTGATGATGTCACTTCTGGTCATGACACTGTTTCCAGTGGGTCCTGATAGATTCTCATTCTAAAAAGCGGGTCCCAGTGCTTAAAATGTGAGAACCCACTGCTGCAGGGTGTTTCTAAATTAAGTCTAACAAGTAGTATGCTGAGTTGGAGAACATGCAACTTTTAGCAGGCCACTTTACCATTTGCACTCTCAGAATGCCAAAGGCAAAACATCAGCCTGAAGAGAGATGTGGCAAAGTCCCAGAGAATCATGAAACACTAGACTGGTCATATGACAGTGTTCTTATGTCAGTTTTTTAAATGAAAGCAAACTAGGTAGTCTGTTGCATAAAATAGCATAATCTGAATAACATGTTTGCTGCATATGACCCTTGCTGCCAGCATACACCATACATTTTGCTCCATTACATGATGAAAAGCAGCTTGGAGAGTGATTTTTGTGCTACACCCTCACAGATGTGCAGTTCAGTCTACGGTGTAAAGAGCTTGGTGTGTGGATTCTCCCAACCTTTATGTAAAAGAAAAAAATGAAAAACAGCTAAGGAAAATTTATTTTAGTACAGAGGCAGCTTTAGAAGTTCTCAGCACACAGCACATGGGAGTGTGTTCTAGAAAGTACCTTGCTGGACTGGAAGAGGGTCCTTTTTTTCTTCAAGATTTATCTGGAAGCTTATAAACATCAGGATGGAAAATGGGGAAGTTACCTTATGCTGATTCAGGACCTTTCCTGACCTGGGCCAGTGCCAGTGCTGGGTGTTGCAAACGTGCCATAAGGCATGCCCACGACACCCTGCACCAAGTCAGCGCCAGCCCAACACCAGTCAGCTCTGAACCCAGCCCAGGCTGGATGCCGCCTGGAGCTAGGTAAGGGCTCCGGGCAGTGGTAAGAGCTTACAGGTGTGGGGGGTGTTCTGGGGCAGGGGAGGGTGGGGCAAAGGGAGGAACCAGGGCGGGAGGGGTGTGGAATCCTGAACTTCTTTCTACCCCAACATGAAGTCTCTCAAGTCTGCACCTGCAAAACAACTGGCGCAGTCTTGAGAAGCCCCATTGTGGGGCATGGGGCTTTACCCAAGGAGATCTCTGGTAACTGCCATGGTGCTGCAGGATGCTTTGGCACCACTGTATCTGGTGGTGGTGCCACTTTTAGGTTTGGGCTGCCCAACCCTTGGTTCAGCTCAGAATTGAATGGCAGCAACTCTCAAAGATACAGATAGGAATCTATCTCTGCCCTGCATGGAGACATCAGGCAATCAGGATCTTCTGCATGCAAAGCGAGGAATCTACTGCTGATCTGTGACCCTTCTGCAAGTCATGAAGATAATGGCCATTTTCTGTTTTTTTTTCTCCCTAGCATTTGATATATGTAGCTATGCTTCCTCCTTTGCAGTGGTTCCATTTGGCTATCATGGCCAATAGCCTTTTCCCAAATGCTTAAAACATCCCTGCTTCGTATTCACTGACAGGGAAGAATCTGACAACCCCTGCATGCAGTCCTCCACGAACAGATTTCATCCTTTTAATCTTTTTTTCTTCCATCTTTGTAAAATATATAAATACTTTGTACTTATATGCAAAGTAATATATAAATACTTTGTAACATATAAATACTGTTAATAATAATAATAATAATAATAATTAATAATTAATAATTAATGATCATCACTAGTATCTTGTGGTAGTTAATTCTGCCAAAGCCAATTGCCTGAGCCTTAGGGTCAGTTAGCAAAGCATTTCATGTGACTGTAGTCAAGCATATGGTTAACATAATCGTGGTATGAAGTCAATTCATGGATTGTGGACCTAATTGAAACAACATCTGTGTATGTGAAGCAGTCGCTATGGATAAAGTTGTAAAGAATGAGATGGCTCTCAAAATGTCGCTATGAAACAATCTGTTAGAAACCAATGTGTATATATGTTGTAACTGACTGCTCTGAGAATAACTGCTCATAGTATATTCTTGTTCTCAACTTGTGATGGCTGAACTGAGAGCTGTACTTATTCAGGTCTTGCCCTGGGTTTGTTTTCATGCTGTCAAACATGCCCATTTTGTGGTCCCATTGAAATGCATTGGCAGCTATGTGAACTTACCAAGCATCATGGGCAATGCTTTCTGACCTACTGCTTAACTTGGCAGGGACCAGACACAGAGCCACTTGGTGGTGGTGGTGGTGGTGGTACAGCAGTTGTGGAATTCCCTCCCTGGGGAAAATGCGTTGCAACCACATGTTGGGATAAAGTTGGGTAGGAGGTCTGGTCTAGAGGGTAGAGCCTCCATTTGCCTGAAGATAAACATCCACAAGGTCGCCAGTTCGAGGCCACCGGCACCGTGCGACCTTGGAGCAGCTGGCAAGCTGCAGCTGAGCTGTTCCATCTGCTCGGAGCGTGGGAGGATGGAGGCCAGAATGTTAAACCAGATCGGAGTGTAACACCTTGAATGTAGTGGTTCTTGAAAGAAAGAACCTTCTTTCAATTTGTAAAAATCCCTGCGTGGATTTAATAAGCCTGCCTATGTAAACCGCCTTGAATAAAGTCTTGAATAAAGACCAAAAAAGGCGGTATATAAATACTGTATATTATTATTATTATTATTATTATTATTATTATTATTATTATTATTAAGTGAGCTTTATGTATATTTTTATTTTGTCTGGCTTTTGAGTGATTATTAGTTATAATGAATTTGTGGTTATAGTTCCTGTTTTATTGCATTTATGTTTTGTCATCACTTTGTCAAAATAGCAGATGACAACTATGATTGTAGGAATTTCTGGGCACACAGAGAATGACTAGCACCCCATAATTATCATGGGAAAAATCATTTGGGTGAATCGGTGCTTGTAGGAATGGTGTGCATTGGTATGAAAGAAGAAGAGAGAGAGATAACAGTTGCTGTGGACAGATGAAGAAAAAGAATGGCTGAAACAAAAACATACAGTTTTATTTTCTGGAGATAGTTTGGGAGAGCTGAAAAATGTCATCCGAGTATAATCCTTATCCAACTTGATTCTAGCTGAGGCAAGGTTTTGTTCCTCCATTCCTCAGCTGGGAAATCACTACGATCCTTTTATGCTAAATTTGGACCCAACATATCTTTCTGTTCATCTGAAAGAAGCAGTTGTACAGATGCAGCCCTCTTTACATTGTCAATAGTGCATGTAACAAAGGGGAAATGGGGCAGGTGCCTCTTTTACAAGCTTGGCTTATCTTTCATCCCTGTCAGGGATCTGAATTATTACAGTGGATAAGCCACTTTTCACTGTTTTGCTCAGGCAATAACTGCACAGGGGGCAATAGGACAATGAACTCTCTCTCCTTCTTGGCTAGATTATAAAATTCTCTGTCACATCCAGGGCATCTCTGGCAGATTTAGGTTAAAATGCTTTTCTCTGGTTTCCACAAGGAATAGGGCAATGCTGTCTTTTGACAGAATCTGCAATGAACTGTTTCCTCTTTCTGGTCTCTAATAGTTTCTCCTTGCAGCACTCGCCTTAGCACTCCATGCACACTTAGACCCATCAAGCAGGCTCACTTGCTTTCCCACAAGTTGAGTTCCAGTGGCACTTACTGTCTGCAAGATACCTGTCTAAAGAAATAAGTTGGTGTGAACTAAGTTCTGTGTACACTAG
The DNA here is from genome assembly GCF_035046505.1 of Tiliqua scincoides. Lineage (NCBI taxonomy): Eukaryota > Metazoa > Chordata > Lepidosauria > Squamata > Scincidae > Tiliqua > Tiliqua scincoides. The sequence goes on from NC_089822.1 coordinate 180,792,897, forward strand.
GGAGCCATTAGTTATTTGATTTTTCTCTGTAAACCACTTTGTGAACTTTTGTTGAAAAACGGTATATAAATACTGTTAATAATAATAATTAATAAGGTATGTACTGGTTTGATACCTTGGGAATCAAGGTATTAGTCAAGGTCTCTGTGTAAGTCGACACATATGTAGCTTGAAACAGCTGGCTCTTGCCAGTCCAGTGTTATCACACCTGTGTGAAAGTACCACAAAGGATGTCCTGCACCTGCACAAAAGCTGGTGGCAGGGGTGGCAGGGGTGGCACCGCTGCACAAAAGCGCTGATGCAGGTGATATATGTGTATGTAGAGACAATGACAAGTGCTGATACAGCCAGCTGTAACTTAGAGAGCCTCGACCCTTGTTTACTTTTTCTGATTCATTGCCTTCACCTTTTCAATTCATGTAAAGTTCAATCCGGTCCCACAGGTTCTTTATCAGATAGCATTTCCATCAATAAGGGTGTCCGACAGGGATGCATTCAAGCCCCTTCACTTTTTAACCTTTTCCTATCTGACCTTCCCTCCTACTTCTCCAACCAAAGGGTTTCTCCCCCTGCCCTTAATGGTGTTCCTATACCCCTGTTACTGTATGCGGATGATGCAGTTCTCCTTTCACTAAATCTGGACTTCATCAATCCCTTACTATTTTTCAGGATTACTGTACATCTAATGACCTGACCATCAACACTAGCAAAACCAAAATCCTAGTATTCTCAAAATCTTGGTCCCCGTCAACCTGGAGGGTTGGTCACTCCATTTACGAGCAAGTCCCCACTTTCAAATACCTTGGCCTACTTTTCCATTACCGATTAACTTGGGCGGCCCATAGGAAGTTAGCTATTGCCACCTCGCATCATTATCTTGGGCCTCCTCCTCACCTCATTGGGCAGGAGGTCTGGTCTAGAGGGTAGAGCCTCTGTCTGCCTGAAGATAACATCCACAAGGTCTCCAGTTCGAGGCCACCGGCACCGTGCGACCTTGAAGCAGCTGACAAGCTGAAGCCGAGCTATTTCCATCTGCTCTGAGCGTGGGAGGATGGAGGCCAGAATGTGAAGCCAGATCGGAATGAAACACCTTGAATGTAGTGGTTCTTGAAAGAAAGAACCTTCTTTCAAATTGTAAAAATCCCTATTTAATAAGGGATTTAAATAAAGCCTGCCTATGTAAACCGCCTTGAATAAAGTCTTGAATAAAGACCAAGAAAGGCAGTATATAAATACCTGTTGTTGTTGTTGTTATTATTAACTTAAGGCGATTACTCGGTTCCATTATAGCACCGGTAACCAGTTTGTGCCTGCCGCCCTTCAGATCTTTAGAGCCAAGATTGTGGCCCAACTATTATATGGCGTCGCCATATGGGTTGCGGTAGCCAACAGCACTCTGGACTGAGTTGCGGCCGTTTTTTTTAGGAGGATTCTCGGAGTCCCAAACTCCATCCAGTTAGCTACGCTGACTCTCGAGTTGGGAGTCCACCTCCCCTCAACTATAGCATGGGCTATAACGTTTAAATTCTGGCTCCGACTCCATCTGTCCCTTCCATCTGACTCCCTTCTTAATGACCTGTTAAGAGACCCCTTTTTGTCTATCTGGTTTCATAAAATCGATTCCAAATTGAATTCCCTTGATTTGCCTTTGGAATCTTTAGCAGGCCTCGATATTAGTGGCGCCTATAAGCTAATCCAAACCAGGCTCTGGGAAGCTGAATTTACCTCTCTTTCTGCTGATCTTAACCCAGTATGTTCCCCTCTCTCTTTTGGTTTCTGCCCTTTACCAGGTCAGCCCTCTAAATATTTCGATACCCTAATAAATCTCCCTTAGAAGGGCTTTCATGCTCGCCCGTTTTAATATTTTCCCCTCCTCGTATCGTCTTGGCAGATTCTCCCGCATTACTCGGAACTGTAGATTATGCCCCTTCTGTCATCTCGAACCGGACACACTTGAGCATATCCTAATCCATTGTCCAGCGCATTGTTCACTCAGAAAGCTGTATTTGGATCCCTTTTTATGGCACCCTGCTGGTCCATTTATTGATCCCATTTTTGTTTTGCTTAGTGACAATCAGGCAAACATTACCATAGCAGTTGCCAGTTTTCTATCCCAAATTATTAACATATCCCCCCTTCCTGAACTCTTTTCTCTTTTTTCTTCTTCTCTTGAACCATTTTCCACATCCCCTCCCCATCATGTTCATTCTTTTAGAGACTGTTGTAATTTTGTTTACCTGTTTATATGCCAATAAAGGTATTATTGATTGAACTTAGAGAGCCAATGTACTGTCTTTTTAGTGGTAATGATACTTGCTCTTTCAAAGCTGTACTATTCTTCCTCTTAATGTCATTTTTAGAGTGCATTTCAAGTTTTCACAGCTTTTACTTCCATTATCACAGTAATCTTTATAAAATCCCTTTAGGGAACTCCAATATCATTACCTCTTCCCCTTATTGTAGATGGGGAGCCTGAGGCTGAGATGATAATGATCTGTCGAAGCTACTTCATAAGTTAATGGCTAAAGAGATAGTTGAATCAGGAATTTTCCCAGCTTATACTTGCTACCTATCCTTCTAAACTCATATACCCTTTTATTCCTTGTAACTTAGGCTTTGCTCCCTCCATGAGGTCAGTTCTTTAGAGTCAGTTTGAGGACCTCCATGTTTTTCTTGTATTGCTCGAGGCCAGTGTGTAGAAAGCAAAAGGCAGGTAACTTCTTTCTTCCTGAAGACGCCACTGATTTCCTTGTGTAGCCTCTAGCAGCTTTCCTGGACTCATGTTTAGTTCTGTAGATGGCACATGCAACATTGAACGAAAGGTACATTCTGAGCAACGTCTTTGAAGAAAGAAATGGAGGAAATTGTTCCTTCCACATATCCTCAAAGTTTGAGCAGTTTGGAATTTTGAGTAGCTGTAATTTGTAATGGAAATCAAAATTATATTTTTGCCCTGAAGAGGACTCACTGTTGTTACGTTTCAAAACACAACAAAGATGTCTTCCCATTGATTTGATTAGAACAGAGCACAGATGGAGGAGGTTTAATTTGTTCTCTACCTGCCATTTTCCTTGTATAAGTGCCTCCCACCTAAGCTCTTCTGCCAGTTGGACAGATAGCAGCTGAGAGTTTTTGCACTAGAAAAAGATAGAAGGGTTAAACAAAAATAAAGAAAATGAAATCCTTAATCCACCCTCCAAACATCATATCTAGTTTGGTCCTTTGTTGCAGGAATTGGGTGAGCATATATGTTACCAAAAGGGCTGTTTTGTTTAGGGGAATTATTACACTGCCCTTATTGGAAACCTTAGGATCATAGGCTGGATAACAAGATGGTGTAATGCAGAGAAATTCCCTTTTGCTTAAAGAGGAGACTGAGAGAAAGATAATTTTAATAAAAGGTTATAGTTTTATTACAAAAGCACAAAGGTAAACATAATGCACATGGAGAAACATACCAAGTGTATGTTTCTTGGTCCTAATACTTGAATCTAGTGTACCTAGCTTTCGTGGTGGTTGCGTGTAAAGAGTATTTGGTGCATCCGAGGAAATTAGAAAAAGGAAAGGTTGTAGGGAAGGATTTTAGGGGTCCCTACTGCTAACCCCAGCTGCTAACTAAAAATGGGGAGAGAAGGGGGAGAAAAAAGGGGGGGAGAAGGGAAAGAGTTCCAGGCGCAAGATAGTTACCTGTCCTGTAGAGCAGTTGGAGGGGTGGGGGAGAGTCCTGTGAAGAGGACCCTCTGACACAACACAGATGTGTTGGTCCTTGGAGAGAGAGCGAGAGAGCCAGAGAGAGCATGTGAGAGGATCCCTCTCTTAAAAAGGGGTTTGCAGACAGTGCTGGTAGCTTCGTTACTACCACACAGCAGGGTGCTTGGAGTGTGTAAAACATTGAAAGGATCAGGATGTCAGTTATCAGCAAAATTCAATGGGGTCAATGGCTGGCTTCCTAGATGGGAGAACTTAAACAATACAATGATTCAGCAACACAAGAAGGCAGTTCGTTTGCATACAGTACTAAAAAGTGATTGGGTTAGGAGACACTTTTGCATACAGTTCTTAAACAGTGATTGGGTTAAGACAATACAATGAATACAGTAATGTAGGAGACACTTAAACAATGATTTACGATGCCAGACTTCCTCCCATAATGTGTGACCATAGGGAGGTGGTGGTTGTGTAACCATGAGCCTGCGACTTGACCAGAGTTTTGGAAATGTGGCCTGTGTGAGAAGTTTAGCCTGCATGATATTTTAGTTCATAATAACATAACCAGATATATAGAGAAAATCACAACTAAAAGGCAAAAGGGGATTTTCACATAACATATATATTACTAATTGAGATGGTGTGAGGCTGGTGCAGAGAATGCAGTTTGTTTCCTGTGAGACTTTTGGGAAAAGCAAGAAAAGCTAAGTCAAATAACGGTGACACTTTGGGGGAGGGGGGATTGACTTTTTGCTAGGGAGTTGGTAGAAGAGACATGAATCTAGCAGCATTTGCCATATAAATGGGGAATGACGGCTAATCTTAAAGTGTGTCAAGTTCTAGCCTTGACTTGATGTGGCTGTTGATATCTTGCCTTATGATGACTATGGTCAAGGATTTCACAAAGGAGTGTTCGAAGAAGAAGTAGTAGTACAGATGCAGCATAAAAGTTGACAGCATAAGAAGTTGCCTTCTTCCCCTTATTGGATTTCTAAAATTCCACATTTCATTTTTTTTTTTTTAAAGGAAGAGTTTAGTGCCATGGTTTCAGAGGAAAAAAATACAATTTTTTTACATGAATATTGTGGGTTGTTCTGTAAATGGTGCAGAGCAAAATATGTGTGGTTTCTTATCCTTAGTGTAAATTATGCCTTTTTTCAAACCTTGTTACCTTAGCTATAGTTACTTGTTGGCAACCTTCAGTCTCGAAAGACTATGGTATCGTGCTCTGAAAGGTGGTTTTGGAACATCGTCTAGTGTGGCTGAAAAGGCCGATTCGGGAATGACAATCCCTTCCACACCGAGAGCAAGTGCAGTCTGTCCCTGGTCTGTCTCCCTGGCTATGGGCCTTCCTTCTTTGCCTCTTAGCCTCAGACTGTTGGCCAAGTGTCTCTTCAAACTGGGAAAGGCCATGCTGCACAGCCTGCCTCCAAGCGGGCCGCTCAGAGGCCAGGGTTTCCCACTTGTTGAGGTCCACTCCTAAGGCCTTCAGATCCCTCTTGCAGATGTCCTCGTATCGCAGCTGTGGTCTACCTGTAGGGCGCTTTCCTTGCACGAGTTCTCCATAGAGGAGATCCTTTGGGATCCGGCCATCATCCATTCTCACGACATGACCGAGCCAACGCAGGCGTCTCTGTTTCAGCAGTGCATACATGCTAGGGATTCCAGCACGTTCCAGGACTGTGTTGTTTGGAACTTTGTCCTGCCAGGTGATGCCGAGAATGCGCCGGAGGCAGCGCATGTGGAAAGCGTTCAGTTTCCTCTCCTGTTGTGAGCAAAGAGTCCATGACTCGCTGCAGTACAGAAGTGTACTCAGGACGCAAGCTCTGTAGACCTGGATCTTGGTATGTTCCGTCAGCTTCTTGTTGGACCAGACTCTCTTTGTGAGTCTGGAAAACGTGGTAGCTGCTTTACCGATGCGTTTGTTTAGTTCGGTATCGAGAGAAAGAGTGTCAGAGATCATTGAGCCAAGGTACACAAAGTCATGGACAACCTCCAGTTCATGCGCAGAGATTGTAATGCAGGGAGGTGAGTCCACATCCTGAACCATGACCTGTGTTTTCTTCAGGCTGATTGTCAGTCCAAAATCTTGGCAGGCCTTGCTAAAACGATTCATGAGCTGCTGGAGATCTTTGGCAGAATGGGTAGTGACAGCTGCATCGTCGGCAAAGAGGAAGTCACGCAGACATTTCAGCTGGACTTTGGACTTTGCTCTCAGTCTGGAGAGGTTGAAGAGCTTTCCGTCTGAACTGGTCCAGAGATAGATGCCTTCTGTTGCGGTTCCAAAGGCATGCTTCAACAGGACAGCGAAGAAAATCCCAAACAAGGTTGGTGCAAGAACACAGCCCTGCTTCACGCCACTTCGGATGTCAAAGGGGTCTGATGTGGAGCCATCGAAGACAACAGTGCCCTTCATGTCCTTGTGGAAGGATCTGATGATGCTGAGGAGCCTGGGTGGACATCCAGTCTTGGGGAGAATCTTGAAGAGGCCATCCCTGCTGACCAGGTTGAAGGCCTTCGTGAGATCTATGAAGTCTATAAAGAGTGGCTGTCGCTGTTCCCTGCATTTCTCCTGCAGTTGTCTAAGGGAGAATACCATACTCCCATCTGGCAGCACTCAGATCTCTCTCTCTCTCTCTCTCTCTCTCTCTCTCTCTCTCTGTGGGGAGGAGAGAGTTTCGTACATTAGAAAGTTACACCCTTATCAACCATCCATATTCATGAAGGAGGTGCTAGTAAGGTACTCTTAAAACATTGCCAGCATCTAAAGTGCTACATCTTAATGGACCTTGAATCCTGAGCATAGGACTGTATTGTGTAGAGGCCAGAAGAAGCACCAATGACTACTGCTGGACAAGAGCAGAGTCCTGAGTGGAAAAAGTTAAGAGTGGTGGACCTCATGAATGACCCCTAGGTATATTCTTAGAGCCAATTATTAGCAAATAATACTCATGCAACTTAATTTAGAAAACACTGTCCTTGATTTGAACTTGAACCACTGTTTAGGAATACATAGGATTTTTTCTATTTTTTTTTGCTGCATACAGTAGTGATAATGGTCCAACTATTTCTAGAATTCAAGCAGCTTTGGGTATCCTGACTACCTAGCTTTGTTACTCTACTACTGGATTTTTTGCCTGCTGTAGATAACTTTGGGCTGTGAAATAATGAAGATGGAATTGTCATTGTGACCCACAGGGAAAAGAGATGAATTGAGGGATTTCTGCTGAGAACAAGAATAAGAGTGGGCAGTCTGAATAAGCTTTCAGACTTAAGATGTTTTAATACCTCTGGCCTCCCTGAATTCCCCTCCCTAAATTCCTTCATATGATTAAGATCTAGATTGCAGGGGTTAGATTGGAGTTTTCAGAGTTTTCAGTATTGAATAGGCAAACTTATCTTTACATCGGTCTTTCTCTTTCAAATATTTGTTTGACTGTTTCAGATGCAATAAGTATCCAGAAACCCCAATCTTCTTGGTGCATGGTTCCATTATTGCTACAAACCTATTAGTATGGAGTCCTAGAGAAATACCAGGAGTTATTTTCTCAGGTGGTATTCATCTTGCAAATCTGTAAGCCTAGAAATATTTATAAATGAGATTTAGTAGAAACACTAGTACCAGTGCAGTACAGAATATTTAGTTTAAAATTATTCATGGAGTGCATGAGTGACATATTTTTACCTTGTAGCCTTTTTGAAATGAAGCCCTGTCTAAAGGCAGCTTGGATTCGTCGGCAGTCTCTCTGACTATATATTTAATGGCAGCTCTGTCTGCAATCGGAATACTTGCCGTGTTTGACAAACCAACCACCTGCTCTGAGAGATGAGGGATATTTCTTCTGATTCCCAGTCTCTAAGTATAAGCTGCTCTCCTGAGAATTTTGATGGATGTTCTTGGCTCACTTTTAATCATCAAGCAGTATTGGTTTTTCCATGGCATGCCAGGTGAGATGCATGCTAGAAAGGATATGAGGATGAAGTGAGAGTAGAAAGGGTGAAAATCTAAGAAAAGATTCTGATTGGGGAGGACAGAGCATTATTAATACACATGAATAAAGTTCTTGTTTAGATCCAGTTTGCTATTTTAGGGTCAAATGAGGCCTAGGAACTTCTGGTGTTTTCTGTCTTTCAAAAAGCAGCTGGAGCCCCTCCTGATATGGATCAGGGCTGGGAAGAAAGGGGGTATAACCCTGTGTTGATTTCCCATCTCAAATTGCTCCTTGTTACAATTAGCTGTTTTATTTTAGTGATAAATAGGGTAATTTTTTGGGGTTTTTTTCAGAGAGGTGATAAGGATTTAGACATCTTTTCCACATTGTGACTCAAAGTCCAAATTTCCCTGTCCAATAGTCGGTTTTTGAAAAAAGAAAAAGGTTTCAAGTTCTAATCACGGAATTTCCACATAGTATCTAGTCAGGCCCTTCGTGTTCTAAGGGCAGGGCAAATTGATAAAATGATTTTCAAGTAATCAGAAATAAAAATATTGTACAGGTGGGGCCTCTATCCATGAATTTGGCACCAGCGGCTTTGCCTCACCTGTAATGCCAAACCCCCAGATTCCCCCCCCCCCCGCAGAGCTCCCAGATGAGACTGGAACCTTGTTCTAGTCATGTCTGGAAGGTTTTCTGAGTCTTGGCAAGGCTCAGAATGGCCCCTGGGATGGTTTTTGGACCAATTCTAGTAAAACCGGAAGTTTTTACCAAAAACCGCTCAGGGGACCATTCTGAGCCACGGAGATCCCACGTTGAGGTGGCACGCGGTCTCTCCGAGGCTCAGAATAGCTCTGGACACAATCAGAGCAAGGCTCTGGTCAAGTTCGGGGCAAAAGTGGGCTCAGAAAATTATGGTTTTAATTATCCATTGTTTTCTGTATCTGCAGGGGGTCCAGGAACCAAACCCCCATGGATAAAGAGGCTTGTACTTTGTACTCCATTGTATGCTCTCAAAATGAACAAACACTAAGGAAAAGAATGGTCTTACCCGTTGGATAAATCTGATTTATGTAAGTTGCCTTGAGTTTACTGCAACAGCAATTGAAGTTGCAACCATTTTCTTGCATTATAAAAATGAGAGTGATTCTTCCATCTCTGGTGGTATGAAGAATCAACATAAATTCAGACCATGCCTGCCTGAATAGGCTGACTTGGCAGTAGGTGAAAGAGACTAAAAGAGTGCTCTGAGCACCACAGTCTTGGGTAGCTCACTAGTCTACATCCAAGCCTCAGACCTTGAATCCTATAGCTCAGGTCCTTGATGCTGTTAGTGGTTTGGCTTTGCACATGCACTAGTAGCTGAATACACTGCTTTTACTTGAGGCATATAGAACAGATACTTTTTGTGCATGTGAAAAACATGTGTTTTTCAAATGGAGGGTATTATTTCATATCATGTATGGAGTACAATATACTCTACAAACCACATCAGGGATGTTAGTCCCATTAACCACACTATAAAACTCCTTAGAACAAAGATGGGAGCTTTTTCATTTTTGTTTATTTTGTGATTCTCAGCTTGTCATGTGGAAAACTTCATTTCATAAAGTTCAGGTCTGTACATGGGCTGGAATCTAATATTTCTGTTTTCGTAACAAAATCCAGTGTTGTCAAGAAGCCTTGAAAAATTGGGTTTGCAAACAAACTCACTTTCCAAACTACCACTTCTTCAAAATGTACAAATTCAAAATTCTCTTTCCAATGATATAGGGTTCAAATGGGGGTTAGATTTTCAGGCTGGCTTCTGCAACCATGAGGACGAGAAGACCATTTGGGGGGGGGAAATATTAATGTTGAATGATGTACAGGTTTTGCCAGAGTTTTAAGGAAGACCTTCATACAAAAGAGAAGCTTTGTTGAAAGCCTGAAGACTGACTTAATTCAGAGGCTTTCTTTGCAGGGTTTTTATTATGCCTTGCCACATGTCAGTTTGGCTGCTATTCTTCTGGTTAATGCGGGTTTCTTGCAAAAATCTGTTTTGCACAGGAAATGATCAGAAAGGCCATTCTCACACAAGGAGTGGAATTTAACCAGGCCACTTCCCACTATGTGCCTTTGGAGATTAATTCTTAAAAGCCTAGCTCCTGCTTGCTGTTGTAGATTCTTGGAAGTTTGCTCCATTTTAACTGCTCCCTTGTATTGTCTGTGCTTTCTTTTCGCCTGGCTTCTGCAGTAGCCTGGGAAAGGGTTTACAAATCCTGCCTTGCCCCCTTTGCAAAGTTGATGGCTGGAGTTTTCCACTGCTACCCTCTAGTGGCCGACATGCTTTGTTACAGTGACAACAGTCCAGAATGGGTGAGGCAGAGGGAGAAATCAATAGACGAGAAAGCGAGACTGGGAAGAAGGAGCAGGGAGGAGTCGCTTCATCAGCCATTCTTGTCTTACAGAGTCCCAGCTGTCATTGGTAAAAAGCAGAAGGAGGGCGAGGATTTACTATTGTGTGAAACAAGGAGGGGGGAGACAGAAGGGGAGAGAGGGGGAGAAAGGAGGAGTGAAGAGGGGGAAAGGAAGGAAGCACGAATTGTTCCACCTGATCTTCAGCTTCTTTGCAAGCTGGTGCTGCACCCAGGTTGAAGGATAGGAGCCGGCTCTGCTCCAGTAGCAACAGCCACACATCATGTCTGGTTACCAGGGCAAGAAGAACATCCCCAGGATAACGGTGAGTAACCTGTTCCCCCCTCTCCCTATCCCCCTTCTTTAGTGCTTGCCTTATTAAGCTTTATTTGTTTTGTAATGATTTACTCCACCCGGCATACCACTGTGTTTTGTAAATAGCCAGTGCAGACTTGCCTGAGGGGACATCTGTGTGTGTTTTAAAAGGGATATTCAATAGCCAGGTAGGCTTGCAGAAGGGGAAGGGGGACGTGTAGGGGTGGCCCTGTGTGGACACATCTTGGACTTTGGTGATCTTTGCAGTTGGCAGGTTTAAGAATCTTCATTGTCTCATGTTCATATATTGTTTACAGAGAGCCTCTGTTTTCACAAGGCAATAATACTTGTCTGTAATATTTTTGTTGCTCAAACTGTTGCAATAGATTTTTCTCTGCCCCCCCAGCCCCCATGGAGGTCGTTTGTGTATGTTTGGCATAGTGAGGATTTAATGACCCTCTGTCTTGCAAATCTGTGTGGTGGGGAATGGGTTTCCTTTTTCCTTGTCTGATTCAGGGGTGTTTCAGCACTTTTTGCCCTGCTTTGGACAGATCCTGACTTTTGGGAGGGGTAGATCAGGCTGACTTTACAATTACATTGTTTTAAGTCTCTCATTCTAGTTTATTTTTTTGTTCTGTCACATTAAAAACAAGAAAGCCCAGGGACGTCC